>NC_059115.1:15429888-15747924 GCF_020740685.1 Jaculus jaculus | reverse complement strand
AACATGATGTGAGCTGGTGATCCATGAAGGCAAGAGGGAAGAAGGGGGGGAGGGAAACCGTTTTACCTGTGCTGAACCAGGGAGGGCAGGGGACAGGAGAGGAAGGAGGGGAGGGAAAAAAAATCAGAAGAAACATTGGGGCAGAGGGAGGAAGGGACACGGAGACAACTTAATACAACTTGAGTGAGACGAGGCGGCCCGGCCGGCGAGGTCCCGCGAAGGCCTTGGAGTCCTCAGTGCAGTGTGGCGGCTGGTCTTGTGTTGATGCTGGCATTTCTGGGGTGGGGGGCCAAAGGTGGGGCACAGTCTCTAGGCAGCTCCCCTCACCCCAAACACTGAGGCCCCAAGGGCTGGGCAACAAGAGTCTATGAAGAGGCAGACGAGGCAGCAGGTCAGGTGGCTGGCTGGCTGGTGCCCCACTGCAGGCGGGTGCGGGCTGGACGGCCTGTCTTCTTTCCGCTGGCCCCCCAGCATGGGACGGGCCAGCTCGCAGGGTCGGGTGCCGGAGTAGGAGCTCGAGAGAGAGAGAGAAAAAACACTGAGACAGCATTAGTGGAGGTGAGAAGTGGACACAGAGCCTGCAAGTCCCCCACCCACCTCCACTATCCCAATCATCCCTCTGAAGCAAAAAATAAAAATGTAGAAAAATCTCTGTACAGACTCCCCAGTGGGAAATGGGGGCAAGGTCAGCGGCTCTTCCTGGAGCCCACTTCCCCATAAATTAATTTACAACCCAAGTCCATGGCTCAAAAATTTTCAGAAAGGCGGCGCTGGGGGCCGCAGCCCTGCCCCCGCCCATGCTCGCTGGGTGCTCAGAAGGCTGGCAGCTGCGCCAGGCTGAGGCGGCAGTCCACGCTGGAGTTGTCCGGGCCCGTGTAGGACAGGCCTAGGGGCTCTAGGAAGGCCCGGCAGGCGGCCTCGCCCTCGAAGGCCAGCTCGGCCTGCAGGTAGGAGACTGGCAGCGCAGGGCGGAAGCTATGGAGACAAGAGGAGAAAGTGATGAGGCCGGCGGGCAGGGGAGGGCCCCACGAGCAGGGAGCAGGTGCCCCCTGTTC
Organism: Jaculus jaculus; assembly: GCF_020740685.1. Lineage (NCBI taxonomy): Eukaryota > Metazoa > Chordata > Mammalia > Rodentia > Dipodidae > Jaculus > Jaculus jaculus. Next base: position 15,746,869 of record NC_059115.1, on the reverse strand, counting down.
GGGTACCCACATGTTTCCTCAGCATGGACCCAACTGACTTCCACAGCCCATCCCAACCTCCCCACCTCAGGGGCTTGGGGGGGCCCGGGGTAGGGCTGACAGCCCCAGAGCCCAGCATTGCCCCCCCTCGCCCTCACTTACCTGTCCAGGAAGGAGGGGACAGGAGGGGAAGGGCCCAGCTGGCTCCTCTGCTGGCTGAGGAGCTGGAGCCAGACAGAGGGAGTGGTACAAGGGCATGGAGGGCAAGGCCAACAGTAACCCCACTGTCGGCTCAGAAGGTGGCACAGACTGGCACTCTCAACAGTGACTTGCTGCTACTGAGGTGCCCTGCCCTCCTCACTGCACACTTGTCACACATGGCAAGAATCCACAGGGACCCACCCTTTCCTGTGAGCCATCATGGCCCTTTAGACACTTGGGAAACATCAATTTCTGGAGCCATGCTCTCTGCGGCCCTTGAACAGAGCAGCCTGCTTGCCTCCCAAGCCAGCCTCTGTGCCCCTGGCAGGAACACACGGGTCTGGCGTGTATGGGACTTGGCCCACTTCACAGGGGAAAGGCTGAGAATGAGGTCAACATCAGGCCAGGGCCCCAACGCTGATTATATAAACCAAAAGGATCACCTGCCCAATCACTCCACATGTGCATTGAGGCGCAGATCTGCCCGCGCAGGAACCTACTGGGCCACAAAGGACTAGGCAGGCCCTGCTGCCCACTCATCTCTTAGCCTGTGGCCTCTCTCCCTTAAGTCTGTGTACTTACCACCTACATAAGGAAAGGTGGTACCTAGCCTGGCATTCAAGAACCCTCTTGATTCCTGACAGACCCCTTGACCAGTTTTTCAACCAACATGGGGACCAATGACAAGTGTGGGACAATATAGTAAAACATTAACCTTGGGTCTACCCACTAAATACCCATAACATCTTTCGTGTGACAACAAGAAACATCTCTTGGGGGCCTTTGAACCTTAAAAGAACTGTTGGCCTAAATGCGAGTCAACCATTTCTTACCCAACAATAGCAACATACAGAATGCTAGAAAAAGGTCTTTTGCCTGTCTCCCATCGCACTGTCCTTAAGTACTCTGGCATTCAGAATAACTCAGTAGTACAGGGCCTCTCCTAATGAGACCAAAAGCCATACAATTGGGGCCACCCTTTTTAGTGTTTCTAGAACAGCAGAGGAGCTGCAATGGACAAGTAAAGGCCATAGAGACAGGAGCGTGAAGATACAAATCTCGCCTGAGAAAACAAGAAAAGGGTGCAGGCTGAATGGAGAAAGAACAGGAACAGTGAGGTAAGAAAGATGGGACAAGGGACACAGAAGGGACCTGGAACCGAGGGTGGTCGAAGAGGAAAGCCATGGGGAAGGGGCTCCAGCATAGGACTGAAGATTAACCAGGAGCACATGGAGAGGGGGCGTGGCGGAACCACAGCACAGAAGGCCACAGAGTGCAGTGCCACATACGTTTTGATCATGGCCTTGAGAGCAGCCTTGCGCTCTCGGTCTGCAAACTTGTCCACGAGGTAGCCAGACATGCAGGGTGCGTGGCAGTAGAGCCGGAAGAAGCGGTGGTAGTTGCCCAGGGCCCAGGCTGCCCGCAGTGCCAGTGCATGAGACACACAGGGGTCTGTCTTCAGCTCCCTTGTAAGGTACGCAAGCTCTGTGGTAATGTCTGCAACCAAGACAATGGGAGGTCAGGTGACAGGTCACCACCCTAGGCACGGCACCCTCTATCCTGGTGGTCCTCTCACCTCCAGAATTCTTGGTGAAGATGTAGTAGAGGATCCGATAGGCAGTAAACTCGCCCACATTGCCTGGCAAGTTCTCAGCATATAAGGACTTGAGTTGCGTCTGGCACTGGTTGAACTCTTCGTGGTCACCCTGAGGGTAGGGAGGAGCTCAAGTGAGGCAGGTGACAGGGGCTATGGGGGAGGGAGAAGGCACAAGACTGCCCACCCACCCGCCTACCTTCTCCAAGGCAATGCGAGCATGGGTCTCATATACCTCTACGGTGAACTCGGTGCGGACGCCTTGTACCTAGGTAGTAAAAAAGATAGCATGTGGAGTGGAGCAGGGCAGGATGGCCAGTGCCAGCCAGCACGAAGGCCCTTTCCAGCATCTGCCTCACCGTCAGGTCCTGCCGGATGGACTTCATCTGCTCACAGGCAAAGGCATAGTCTTGCTTCTCCTTCCAGTGGGACTTGACCATGCACAGTGACTTCTTCAAAACCTGGCAAGGAATGGGAGGTAGGCTAGTGTGTCCCAAGCAGCACTTAACCCCACAGCTCAATGATATGCCTGGGTCATGACTCATTCCAACATGAACACACAAAAACAGGAGCCATACAACACAAGGAAGCACCTTGCTGCTTTTAGTTCACACAGAGGTTATATCTGTCCAGGAGCACCCCACAACCACCTGGCTCCAGAAAGCCCAGTGAGCCCAGCAAAGCCTAGCCTCAATGGCAGGGTTTTAGGCACAAGAATGTTCCCAGGTGTGGAGGCCTACATGCTAGGGTCTTTCCACGATCAGGGCTGCCACCCACACTCCACATATCCTGCCCGCTCCCTGAGACTTACAGCCACAGGGCGCACAGTGGACGGGTCGGGGGCACAGGTCAGACGCAGGTAGTGCTTGGTGATGTCGGGACAAGTGCCCACGATCTGCAGCTCCTGCCAGTCGGGATCAGCTCCACCGCTCTCCAGGCTGCTCACCTGCAGCACCAGGGGCTCAAGACGCAGGCGGCGGGAGTGCCCATGCTGGAAGCGGGCTGCCCGCTTCTGCTTCTTTAGCTCACGTTCTGGGTCCTCACATTCCAGGGCAGCCATCTTCTTGCGGCTACGCTTGGTAGATGCTAGGTCATGCCTGGGAAGGTATGAGGCGGTGAAGGAGGAGGCAGCTCCTGTGGATCCAAACACCTTCCACCCAGGCCTGGGACACACAGCCCTACCGGAGCCTCACCTTTTTCCCCTCTGTGCCCTGCCTCGGCCACGATCCATATGGGCCCCCCGACCCCCCCGGCCTTTGGGGGGTGGGTTCCTGCGGCCCACAGGGTGACACTCATTTCCTGAGTAGGAGCTGTCGGAATCCGAGTGGGAGTCACTGCACAAGAAAGCAGAAGGGTCAGGCTCCTGGCAGTGCCCTCCCAAACACAGGGTAAAAAAAGCCCCAAGCTGCCTCTTCCCAAAGGGTTAGGCCTCAAGTAGTCACCCTCAAAAGAACATTTAGCCCCCATGCAGCACCCACTCCCTGGCAAGCAAAGAGTCAAGTCTCAAACAGCACCCTTCTGCCAAACTGCAGCCACAGCCTGCACACCTTCTCCGGAAGTGACGGGTGGGGGACCTGGACGAGGAGCGGGAGCGGGAGTCCGTGCTGGAGGAAGAGCTGTTGTCCTTCATGAAGACGTTGCGATTGCCAAACTTGGCGAAGCTGCTACCCCGTGCTCGGCCAGCACCCCCAGCCCCAGGTGTCCCTCGCTGGGATTGGGCACCCCCGCCCCTGGTCACTGAGCCTGCCCCCCTGGTAGGGTGAAGGCTGCTAGGGGTCTCCCACCGCTTCTTCTTGGGGCTCTCAGCCACGGGTTCCCTGGTCAGCCTGAGGATATAACAGGGAAGGCCATCACCAACCAGCCACCAATTTGCTGGACTGCAGACTCCACAGCCCAGGGCCACAAAACCTAAGAAAGAGGCACTTACCCTGGCAACTCAACCAACAAAAGTCAGAAACAGGACTAAGCCCAAGGTTCTCTGTCTCCATGGGGTGCTCTTAGACACCAAGCCACCCACGCCTCCCCAGCCTGCAGACCACAAGACCCACAAGACCACAGCCTTGACCACTACTGGGCCTCTGTGGCCCCTGCAGAGCCTACCAGCAGCTCAGAACTCCAAATTCAAGGATCCCGCTTTCTGGTTCATTTCTCCACAGCCCCACTCCTCATCAAGTTACCCAGACTGACCCAGGCAGAGGCTCCCGGCTCCAGTCGATGGTATAGGCAGAGCCGTCCTGGAGCCGGGCCTGCAGCACCTCCTTAAGCAACTTCTCTGTCCGGTCCTTGTCCTCTTCTGATTCGCAGGCAGTGAAGCACCGCTCCACGTACTCCTTCATGTCCTGTGGCCAGTCGTCAGGCTTCCCAGACAGGTTGTTCCGGGCAGAAGGCCCACTATGGGAAGGGGAGGGCAGATGAGAGCTCTCAGCTGGGTGGACTGAGCACCCCAGCAAAGACCCTCCCCTGACTTCTGAGACAGCAGCCCTGCCAGCACCGATGCACTGTTTCCTTCACCTCACATATTGCTCCCAGGAGGGAACCTGGAGCACAGAGCAGGGACAGACAGGGGCAAGGGATGACCATCACCTGTGGTTCTGGGCTTTCTCAGGGGTGGGCTGGGGACCAAAGCTGCTGTGCTGACCCTCTGCACTGGAGCTGAAGCTCTGGTTGGTTGAAGCAAAGGGCCGCTTCTGGATGTTGAACTTGAGACCTCCAGTGCCAGGGGCTGCTGTGGAGAAGCAGCAGAGGCTGGAGTTAGGCCCTTGCCCAGACATGCTAATGGGATGCCAAGCTCTGGACCAGGTCCCTAACATGTGCATGGCTATCATACAGCAGCGACTCCTAGCCTCAGGACCATCCCAACACAATGCCAAAGGGTTACCCTCTCAGGAGCCTTCTGTAAGGATCCTGGCCCCCAACCCTCTGACCCCCAACACATCTACCAACTCACGCTTCATGCGGGTCCACAGCTGCTGGCCCTTCTTGGGCTTGGCAGGCTCACTGTAGCTATGCGGTCCATAGGCCTGGCCTGCAGGCGGCCCCGCCTGACTGTGCTGCGTGGCTGGGGCTGTTCCAGGCTGAGGACCATTGCTTAGACCATGTGCCCCATGTGGGGGATTTGAGGGCTGAGGGGGCTGGGCCACGGGCAGCTGCTGAGGGGAGGCCTGGTAGGTCATGTTCTCATCCATGCCAGGGACAGGGGGCTGTAGGAGGAAGCACAAGCTGAGGGTGGGAGACAGTACGCTGGTGCTGGTACACAACACAAGACCCTGTCATGACTTTCCGTGGGTTGCCATTCTGTGTTCTGACTCCCTGATATGTTCACGTTTACCAGAACCCTATCCACAGCTGAGAAGACTCAGACTAAAGAGACTGGGTGACTCTGGTCTGAGGTATTATGTTGCCAGCATGCCAACAGGAGTCTGACTACCACAGCCACTGACAGCAGCCCCCCCACATCTGACTTGGACTCTTCTCCACTCGTGCTGAGACAATGTAACTCTGAGCTGGATTCAAACCCAGGTCCAGCCACATCCCATGCTCTACTCTAGGCACCTCCACACCTCCACGCTGCACTCAAGTATAAAGGCAGACTGCTTGTGTGTGTGCACGTGCATGTGTAGGTGAGTGTGCAAACATGCTGATGGAAAAAAGAGACAGATTGCTACACTGCTCCAACAATATCCCAACACTGCAGCCCCCTGGCCTGACCCATACCTACTTTTAAAAACTATACTTTGCCCTACTCATTCTTAGATCAGAGCTGCATGGCAGCAAGGAAAAAAGAGGGAGGGGGAAAAAGCAGCTTTTGAAATCGCTTAAGACGATTCCACATTTGCTAGCCCCTCAAAACCTAAGATCCCACCTGATGCTGGGCACAGTGTTACCTGGTTCAGAGTCCCTTGGTGCTGGGGAGCCGACGGCTGCTGGGCTGTGGCTGAGCCATAGGAGCTGGCCATCCCGTACTGGGAGGGTGAGCCGTAGCTCTGGTACATGCTCTGCCAAAGGCACAGGGAGAGCCAAGATCAGTGGTGGCCACCTGTGCCTTCTGCCTCCTCAGATCCATATGCAACCCAAGAGGCTCTATAGGTCCTGCACCTTTTTTCTCTCCACCACACAAACAAAATCATACATTTTTTTTTTAAAAAAAGAAAAACCTCTCTTCATCCCACATCCCACTTTTGCCAGCGCCCAGAGCACTAGTCAACAAGCAGTTAAGTGCCACTCTTCTAAAGCACCATGATAAAGCAACAACAACAAAAAAAAAACAAAAAAAAAAAAAACACCAAGATGGTTGTGGTGGTGCACTCAGGAGGCTGGGGCAAGATCTACAGTTCAAGGCCAACCTGGGCTACATAATGGGACCCTGACTTGAAAAGCAAAAACCCATGCTTTAAGGAAGTGTGCCCTGAAGATCTACCAAGAGCTGTAGGAGTGAATGTGTAACATCCTGCAGGAAGTACCATTAGAGAAAATTGGGCAAAGAGGAACAGAGGCAGGAATCTGACCTTCAGGTACTCTGAAGGGGCTGTCAAGGCAGACCTCAAGAGGGGCACATAGCAAAGCAGAGAGCTGCAGCAGAGCAAAGCACGGTGGACCTGGCATGTGCTACTGTCTCGGAGGCAGTGATGAAAAGTGGGAAAAGGCCAGAATCAGACATGTAGAACTCTATGGGACTTCAGGACTTCTGGCTATGAGCTAGAGAACAGTTTCTAAATACCATCATTGCTGTCTACATCCCAGCAACCCTTCGCCCAGGCCAGCATATGAGCTCCACATGCAAAGGCCAGGTACTCACCATGGGGTAGTAGTAGCTATAGGGGTAGGTGTAATTGTACTGCTGGTACCACTGGTAGTACTGCTGTTGCTGCAAAGCCGAAGCTTCTGCCTGAGACACATACTGTGGAAACAGAGGACCATGTCTGTCAGCACTGGCCACAGTAGCCTGAGCACCCCACAAACCCCCAAAGGCAGGTCTTTTTACTGTGGTGTTACTTTAAGGGAGGCAACTGAGCACATGTCACTACACCTGGGAAATGATGACATGGCCACCCTCCTCGAGACCACATCTCTCAAGCCATGGTTGACTCAAGTAAGTTCACCCCTCCTCAGCTTTACATGACAGAAACACTTCTGTTACATTCATCAAGGGACCTCATTCTCAGAATGCCAAGTCCTTTGCACCTCCCCAACCCAGGTTTCCAGGCCCTGGAAGCCCTTCTCACTTGTGCATTGGCCACAGGTCCACTGTTGTTGGCTTTGGAACTGCCGGCAGCCCCTGATTTGCTGATGCTGGCCAGGGCCTGGCGAGCCTTCTCCCATTCCGGGTTCTCATGCATGGGGGTCTCCATGCCATTCTCTCTGGGGGCCCCGGCCACCATGCTGTACTGGGAGGACCTGCCAAGGGTAGACACCAACTCAGTCTGTTCTCCCACTGCAAGCAAGTGGGCAAATGCCAGGTCTTGGATTCCAGAGCTGTACTCCTGATCTACCAGAGCCTAAGCTGAAGCTGGTACACAAATAGGTTTTAACCCAACGCAAGGGTGACTGGTACCTCAGGACTCACACAAGACCTAACACCTTAGAAGGCATCCATGTTTTACTTAGCAACAATATGGCCTGCTTGAAAAAAAAAAAAAAAAAAAACCCAGACTTAGCAGGACAAATGGTGGAGTATTGCTAGAGGCTGCTTCCTAATTAAGGTTGTCTGAAAAAGAAAATCACACTTCGCTGAAATACACACCGAACTGCGGAAAACTCAGAAGGGGAAGGCTTGCCCCTCCACTCCAAAATCAAAACCTGGGCTTGTAGCCAAGAGCGTCCCAACCCACCCGGGGTTCTGAAGTCCCACCACAAAGGACAACACTGGGCCTCACTCCTCTTCTCCTCCTCCCTAGCCCCACTAACCAATCGGTGCTGCGCTGATCACCCACATTGGCCGCCATCTGGACCTTGGGGTCTAAGGAATGGACCTCGGGAGCCAGACTGCTTTTTCACTGTCTGTAAGGGAAAAAAAAAAAAAGATGAGTTTGAGGTATCCAAGACAGAACAAGAAGAAAACCTGGCTGGCCCTATGATTAGCTGGGCAGAAAAGGGAGTGGATTCAACAGTAGAAAGTACTGGTAAGAAATCTAAAGAGAAACCAACTGGTAGGTGGCTCATGCAGGAATACCAGTATTCTTGGGAGGCTAAACAAGAGGACTGAGTGTTCAAGGTCTACCTAAGGGACATAGTGAGATCCTGTCTCCAGAAACAAAATCAAAGAGAATTTCTGGATGTGGAATGCAAGAGGCTAGAGTATGCCAGGAACACCATGGAGTCCTTGGAGTGCTCCAGTACAGAGTTTGAAACAGGTGTGATGACAGATGTGAGGGAAACCCTCAAGAAGGCAGGTAGAAGGCTCTGCATGTGGATATGAGACCTCAGTTAAGGGCAGGGGACATTTAAAGAACCCTGGAGTATGAATACAGGCTCTATGAGGAAGTAGCAGGAGGAGGATGCTCCAGTAAGAAGTGTCAGGGAGCCGGGCATGGTGGCGCACGCCTTTAATCCCAGCACTCGGGAGGCAGAGGTAGGTGGATTGCCATGAGTTTGAGGCCACCTGAGACTCCATAGTGAATTCCAGGTCAGCCTGGGCTAGAGTGAGACCCTACCTCGAAAAACTAAAACAAAAGAAAAACAAGAAGTGTCAGGGAACCCCTATTTCTGAGAAGCTTGGCAAGAAGGAAAAGGGCGTGAGAGGGAACTGAAGGACAGAGGAAAACGTTTTAGGAGGAAAGGGGATTTGTGGAGGTTCCAGAAGAGCAAGCAGAAGTTTGAAAGCCCATGAAATCTTCTCCCACCATGTGAACACCCAGGTTTTCAATACCTAAAAGCCTAATTCAAAAAAATCCCCAGCCCGTTGTGATGGCGCACACTTTTAATCCCAGCACTGGAGAGGCAGAGGTAGGAGGATCACTGTGAGCTCAAGGCCACCCTGAGACTACATAGTGAATTCCAGGTCAGCCTGCCCTCTCTATCTGGGAAAAAAACAAACAAAAAACGGTCCCCAAACGGCTGAGAAGAGATTGGCATGGGATGAGGAGGGGTTTTCCTGGGATAGACCACAAGTAATCTCTTGGGTGAGGATCTGCAAGGTAAATAAAACTTTGGAGAACAACATCCTTTGGAAGTCATTGAGGGTTGGAATAAAGGGAGAAAAGTGAAGGATTAGGTCTTGCTAGCAGGGACCAAAATTCGGGTGAAGAGAACCCGGAGTCTTATCAAGAGTTTAAGGGACAGGACCAGGAATCTGGGGGGTGGGGAGGGCCAGAGAAGGGTCTTAGGACCCCAGCTGGGAACCGCGGGGCTGGAGAGAAACTAGGGGTTAGGCTCCTACACCGGTCTGATGAACAAGAGGCAAGAAACCCACGCGAGACCCGACGGAGGGCACCTGGCCGTCTTGCAGGCACGAAGATGGCAGAGGCGGCCCAGGTGGAGGAAGCGGCCGCCCTGGCGGCAGCTACAGGCCCGCCCAGTAGCCACCGCGCCAGGCCGCGCCTGCGCACCACCACGCACCCAGGCGGCGGGGGCGGCCTCGCAGGGTTGCCTGTAGCAACGCCCTGGGCTGGCGTAACAACTGGTGAATGGGTCGGTGTAAAGACGCGGGGGCGGTAGCGCGTGCGCATGCGCCTCGCGGAGAGGAAGGGAGCGGCCCGTCGGGAGCGCGCCAGGGCCAGCGGCGCATGCGCAGTGCCGTCCCCTCACCGCCACACCCTACGGACGCGGGGCGCAGCGTCGGTTGGGGTCGACCGAGCAGGCCTCAGGCTGGCGGGCCGTAAGAGACGCCGCGCCCCGTCGGCCCGCTCGCCGCTCTCCACACTCACCAGCACCGCTTGCTCCCGTGACTCGTCGTTAGCGGCCTACGGTGGTGGCACCACGGCAGCAACCACACTCTGCCACCCGGCTGGCTCTTGTCTGCTTAGGCGGAGACGTCCTGACCGCGGCGTCCTGACGTCATGCGGAAACACCGTCCCGCCTCTGTCGCGCTTGCGCATGCGCGACACAGACCAATGGCGCCTTGGCTGCGCGCCCGCCCCTCCCGCCTACGCAATCACTAGTGGGCTGCCGTAGGCAAGCCGGAAGTGGAGTCGGGACGGTGGCCCTTGGGGGACAAGCGCCGCTGACTCACAGCCTTTCGTGCTTGCAGTTCTAGTTTCGATTCAGGCCTGGTGGTGATGGCCCCTGAAGTGTGAACTAGAGGGAATGAAGGCTACCCAATCGGACTGTGACATGACAGCCCGGGGAGGCCTCGAGGAGGTCAAAGAAAGGGGATGAGGACCAGCCTCCGCCTGGAAGGGGAGCTTGGCCTAGTGAATAAACCTAGAAGGAGGCCCCTCAAGTGGGGATCAGCGAGCTCCAACCTGAAGAGGCTGGGAGCGTGGGTGGCTTGTGGGTGTGGCAGTGGGCTATCGCTGGGGAACACTGGTGCCGGGAGTCAGGTGAAGAGAGAGGCCTGTGTGGCAGGAACTAGCAGGTCCTGGGAAGCGTGGATGTCTTGTTGAAGCATTGAATCATGTCTGTAAATATGGCCTTTTTTTCTTTTTCAAGGTAGGGTCTCACTCTAGTTCAGGCTGACCTCGAACTCACGGTGATCCTCGTACTTCTGCCTCCCGAGTTCTGGGATTAAAGGTGTGAACCACTACGCCTGGCCTAAATGAATGTGTTTGTTTTCTTCTTCGAGGTAGGGTCTCGCTCAAGCCCAGGCTGACCTGGAATGCACTATGTAGTCTCAAACTTGCCTGGAATTCACAGCGATCCTCCTACTTCAGCCTCCCAAGCGCTGGGATTAAAGGAGTGCACTACCACAACTGGACTTGGCCTTTCTTAAAACTCCAAGTGGCGCACAGTTATTTTCACCCACCAGGACTGATAAAATTTTCTAGCCAGGTACAGGGCCAAGCATTGGAGTTACCGTAAGTGGTGACCAATCTTCCTCTCCATATTTTGTGGTTAACTTTGATAGCTACAAAGCTATTTGACAACTGCAACATTTGTTAGTGTTAGAATGGTTGACCCCCCCCCCCATTTTAATGTTTTATTGACAACTTCCATAAATATAGACCATATACCATTATCATAATCCCCTCCCACCATTCCCCCTTTCCCTCTCCAGACCCCCAACACTGAATCCCTTCTAGTCTCTCTTCTATTCTGAAATCATTTTTATTCCATTTTTAATTAAACTTTCATTTTGGAATAATTTTAGATTTACAGAAGTTGCAAAGATAGTACAGAGTGGGATGTGTACTGCCCAGTTTCCCCTATTGCTAATGCCTATTTAGCATGGTTTATTTGTTCAAAGTAAGAAACTGACATTGATACATTACTATTAAGAAAGCCTCAGACTTTATTCAAGTATCTGTACTTCAGCCACTGAGTTTCTGCCTGCCAGAGTGTAATCAAGGACAACTCTGTGTCTCACCTTCCTGCCTGTCTCCTCCCAGCTGAAGTTTGGGGATTTAAGATTCCTCTTTATGAGGCAACTGAGTTTCAAAAGGCCAAGTGACTTTCCCACATTCATGAGGGTGGGCTAGTGTGGTCCTCTGTGCTCACGCTCCCCACTGCCATCGACACACGCATCTTCAGGGTCTCTGGCCTGTGGTTCTGAGAGCTGCTGGTCTCTCAGAGCTCTTCTGGGTGACTGAGGCTTGTCTCCATGTTAACTGATCCAAGTGTTGTTGGAGCAGGTAACTCATCACACCAGTCTTTAGATGCGACCTCCCTGAACCTCACCTCCCACCCTGTCTGTTTTCCAAAAGGACTGCCAGGGCCAGAGCAACTGTTTTCATCTTCTTGCATAGGAGCAAGTTTTCCCCTACATAATTGTGCAGATTCACAGCCTCAGGTGGTATATTTGAGTACCTTTTCCCACACACACCTCCTGGCCAGCACAGGACAGCAACCCACTTAATATTACTGTAACTAGTTATTGGTGGGGGAAGTAGAACAGTACATTTCCTAATCATGAGAATTTGAATAGCGTCATCTGTTCACAGGCTTTGGGGGTTTCCTTCGTTGAATGTTCATCTCAGGTGCTTATTTGTTTTGTTTTGTTTATATGAGGTAGGGTCTCACTCTAGCCCAGGCTGACCTGGGATTCACTATGAAGTCTCAGGGTGGCCTCGAACTCATGCTGATCCTCCTACCTCTGCCTCCTGAGGGCTGGGATTAAAGGCGTGCACCACCACGCCCAGCTTCAGGTGCTCATTTTAAAATCCAGTTGTCTTTTTCTTAGATAAAATGGAAGCTTTTGCAGATGATGTTTATTAAGGATCATATATTTCTTTGCCATATTTTTAAAAGTAACATACACACATTATTCCACATTGTACCTTTTGACTTTACGATATACTGTAATTTTAAACGATCACTGAATACCTTATCTTTTCCCCTCTGGATTTTGATTTCTTGCTTACAGTTCTCCCCTACACGCCATCTGGCTGTACACGTGCAAGTGGTCTTCTAATGTCTCCCACAAGACTTCTGTCCCTCACTGGTACATATTTAGTATTTATTTGTTGGACTGAAGGAAAGCCAAGTAGATCTCACAGAGTTTCTCCTCCCAAACACCTCGTACATTTCACACACACTTGAAGATTAACTTCAGTCCTTTGGACACACATGTTTAGATCTAGTTCTAGGACGCCTACAACTTTTAGAACTCTAGCTGTGCTGAGCTAGACAAGAAGAGAATTTCCTGTCAGCCCCAGCCCAGCCAGGACCAGCCTCCCCTTGAGAGGGGAGAAATGAGAAGGACCTGGCTGCTTGTAAAATAAAGTCTTTCCTTTTATTTCAAATCAACCCCTTTCCAAGTTAGTGTCACACGTTGAGAACACTGGGATGTGGCAAGGGGCAGAGGGAATCTATGCCCCTGCCCCCACCTCTGTCCCTCCAAGGGCAGGACTGGCAGCCAGGGGTGAATGACACACAGCTGCCTCTTTCCCAGCCAGCTCCGGCCCCTGCTCTGCTGCCTCCAGGACTTAAGGACCAATGGGAGAGCACTAGGGCCCAGGCAGGAGGCCATCCTGGGTGAAGTGTCCGTGGCCAGTAGTGTTAATGGTCAGCCCAGTCAGGTTGGGTTAGTGAGGCCTCCTCCAGCCACCAGGAAAGGAGCTTTAGAGAGGCAGAAAGAGGCGCTGGCATGGGGAGGAGAGGTCTCCCCTTCCCTTGTGCTCAACCCACCCATTATGAGAGCACCCCAAGTGATAGAGGGGAGGGCTTAGGCCTGCTTGTCATGAAAGCTCACCAAAGAGGGGAGGCAGGCTCTGGGTTGGCAGGGAGGAGGGGCTCAGATGGAAGACTGCCATTGCACAAAACGCTTGGATTCCTGCCAAGGTGACACGAGACAGGACATAAAATGGGAATCTAGCAGGTACTGTGAGCCTCCCTCCTCCCTAGACCCAGGTGTCTAAGACCCCAGCCCTTCTCCCTCAGACCCCCAGGGGTTCAGACTCCCACCTCTACCCTCAGACCCGAGGGTCTAGAACCCCTCCTTTCTATCTTGAACCCAGGTGTCCAAGACCCACCTAGCTCTCCTCCCTCAGATCCTGGGGTTCAGGACTCAGCCCTCCCTCTCAAAACTAGGAGTCCAGACCCAAGCCCTCCTCCTTCAGGCCCCGAGATCCAAGTTCTGCCCCCCTCGCCCCCTGCAGACTCAAGTCCGTACCTGAGGGTTGAAAGGGTCGTCGTCATCTGTGTCCTCATAGTCATCACTGAGGTGAAGTGTGGGGAGCGGCAAAGAAGCAGGATGGGGACCCATCAGGAGGCCACCCCCTTCCCACCAGTGGCCCTGGGCGCTGCCTCCTGTCCCCTCCCCGGGGACCCTGCCCTCTCTCCCCTTCTGACCTGGGCGGAAAGAGGGCCCAGGCACGGGGCAGGCTGCAGAGGGTGGTGGCCAGGGCCCCGGCAGACAGGAGGGAGAAGAGGAGCAGGAAAAGCAGACCCTCCATGGCGTCCTCGCACAGGCCACGCAGGGCCGCACTGTAGTCCTGGGGCAGACAGTGAGCGTCAAAGCACTTGGCACACAGGGCCCCCTGTCTGGCAGGCTGTGTGCTACTGAACCAGTCACCAGAGCCTTCAGCACCCAGCCCCTGTCAAAGGGCTGTCCTGAATGTAGGCATGTCTGCGTGATGCGCCTGCTTCCAGCCCAGGTGTTTGCTGAACTGCAGCCCCGAACCCTACCCCATCTCACCACAGTCCCCTCCACCCCATGCAGAGCGGACCCGGGACTCCACAGCACCCAGAGAATGGTCCTCCCTACACTCTTGGTGGGTGAGCCTCTTGCGTCGCTGCCTCATCCCACCTGCTACAGACCTGCCTTGGCTTGCTCCCTTGGATGTTTCTAGACTGAGCTGGAGGGTCTCGGCTATATGTTGTAGGGTGTCGCGCTGTGTCCCTGGCCTACACCGACTGCATGCCAGCAGCCCCTTTCCTGAAGGGGTGACGGTCATGTCTCCACATGTTGCCGACTATCCCCTTGGTCCCCAAAACTCTGGCTTAGCATGACACTTAGAATTATACCTCACAGGGGCTGGAGAGGTGGCTTAGCAGTTAAGGCACTTGCCTCCAAAGCCTGAGGACCCAGGTTCAATTCCCCAGTACCCACGTAAGACAGATGCACAATGCACCTGGAGTTCGTTTGCAGTGGCTAGAGACCTTGGCATGCCCATTCTTTCTTTCTTTCTGTCTCTCTCTTAAATAAATCAAACTTTAAAAATTAAAAAAAAAAAAGAATTATATCTCATGGACTGGAGGGGTGGCTTAGCAGTTAAGACACTTGCCTATGAAGCCTAAGGACCCCAGTTCAATTTCCCAGGTTCAATTCTTTCTTCCTGTCTCTAATAAAAATTTTTTAAATTATGGGGGAGGAGGGAGGGAATTGCCATGGGATATTTTTTTTAATAATCATGGAAAATGCTAATAAAAACTTAAAAGAGAGGGCTGGAGAGATGGCTTAGCGGTTAAGCGCTTGCCTGTGAAGCCTAAGCACCCCGGTTCGAGGCTCGGTTCCCCAGGTCCCACGTTAGCCAGATGCACAAGGGGGCGCACGCGTCTGGAGTTCGTTTGCAGAGGCTGGAAGCCCTGGCGGGCCCATTCTCTCTTCCTCTATCTGTCTTTCTCTCTGTGTCTGTCGCTCTCAAATAAATTTAAAAAAAAATTTTTTTTTAAATTTTAAAGAGAAAAAAAAAATTGCCCAGTGTAGTGGTGCACACCTTTAATCCCAGCACTCAGGAGGCTGAGGTAGGAGGATCATTATGAGTTTGAGGCCAGCCTGAGACTAATTCCAGGTCAGCTAGGGCTAGAGCAAGACCCTAAGCCCAGCTGCACAGCCAATGCGCAGTCAGTTCACTCTATGGGGATGGACTGGGAGTCCCCTAGGTGCCAGGCATGTTCCCAGTACTATTAGACAGGTCCAGTGGGATAATTTCAGAGGACAGTGAGTTTGTGGGATAGGAGGGTGTAAAGGCTGTGCTGGACAGAGACTACATGACATGAGAGAGGTACAAGGAACCTCTGGTCATCAGCGGGCGGCTGGTCTGATGTGGACTGAGAGGTCAAAGGGCTAAGGCCAGAGACATGCGTGCAGGACTGGCCAAGCAGGCTCTTCTAGGTCAGGGTCAGGAACTGGGTTTTTAATCCATGTGCAGTGAAACTCACTGGAGGGTTTTAAGCAGAAGATTTGATCCGATTGTACGGTGAAAGGATCGCCAGCTGTCGTTGGACAGATGGGATGAACAAGAGGGGACAGGAAAAAGTGTACTGTAGTCATGGGCAGCAGGTGATGCGGGCCGAGTCTGTGGCAGTGAGCGCCTGTGTGAGCAGTGGCTGGGGTCCAGATGGATTTCAGAGAAGGAGAGAGAGAACTTGAAGGCAGGATGGAGTGGAAGTTGAGGCCAAGGGGCCAGGGTCATCCTGACTTTCTGGCTCATGCACTCGAGTGAGGTGTGTGTAGGGGGAGGGGCGTTGTGGGAGGGGGTGCCTACTACTGAGCCAATGCAGTATGGCAGTGGAGCCTGCCAGAGCAACAGAGGGCTGTGTTTGAAGAGTGTCAGGCATACACACAACGCCGTTTCATTCTTCCTCCATAGAGCCTCACAAAGCAGAGATCAATGCCCCTCACGCTGCTGCCTTTGGCAGCAGGAGCAAGAAGTTGAAACCTAGCCTGGGCCAAGCCACTTGTCCAGAGTGACCACACGGCCTGAGAGGGACAGAGCTGAGACCAAAACCAAGACTCTGAGGTTCCAGAACCTACCTGCCTTCCTCCTTATCCCAGTGTCCCTTGTCCATAATTTGTTGTTTTTATCATAATTATCACTCTGGTTTTTCACGGTAGGGTTTCACCCTAGTTCAGGCTGACCTGGAATTTACTGTGTAGTCTCAGGGTGGCCTTGAACTCACGACGAGCCTCCTACCTCTGCCTCCCCAGATCTGGGATTAAAAGTGTGCGCCACCACCGCCGGCTCTCCTTATAACTTTTTGGAATATTTATTTGTACATATGTTTTCACATATCATGATCTCTTGCAGCTGCAAACAAACACCACAACCTTGTACCATGTTTTGCTTCTGGCTTACACAGGTGGCTTGGGACTTGAATCTAGGCTGGTAGGCTTTGCAAGCAAACACCTTTAATCACTGACCCATCTTCCTATTATTATTATTGTTGTTGTTGTTGTTGGTTTTCTCAAGATAAGCTCTCACTCTGGCCCAGGCTGAACTGGAATTCACTATGTAGTTTCAGGGTGGCCTCAAACTCACAGCAATCCTCCTACCTCTGCATCCTGAGTGCTGGGGTTAAAGGGTGTGCCACTACACCTGGCTTTTTGATTTACATTTTTTTCCAGTTCCCCTAATTTTAATATATGGCAAAACTGAGGCCCAGATGAAAATTCAAGGCCCAGGACCACATGGTTTACCAGCGAAGGGCAGACTTTCGCACCCATCAACCCTCCCTTCACAGAGTTCTTGGGACAAGACTTGAAATCTAGTTTCTGCATGGGCCACAGAGCAGAGTTGGGGTTCCAGCATACCCTTGTGTGAAAGGGAAGAACTCTAGATATCCACCCAGTGTCCCTTGTCACCTTCTTGGAGCTGTTACTGATGGGTCAGATCAAACTCTGGATGCCCCACTAATTCAAAGCTTCAGGTATTCAGCAAATAGTGTTTTACCCTGTGGCCCTCCCTAAATTGTGTGGGCAAACATTCCAAAGGGCAATCCAAGGCTGAATCTGCCTGCTTGTCACCAGGGCAGACTAGGGGCAGGAGATGTGTGCCCTCTGGTCTGAGCTGCGGTAGGGCCTTGGGGTGGATGGACGAAGAGTTTTTCAGCTGAGGAAGAGAAAGACTGGCAGTGCTTAGCAATGGAGGCCAAGGGTGCCTCGGTGCCTTGCGTGAGGTCCCTGTTTCCTGGGCAAGTCCCTCCACTGTCTTCTCCCATCTTTTGGGTCTGCAAGATGGGAGTAATAAGAGCGCATGCTGGGCTTGTTCCAGGTCAGCCTGGGCTAGAAGGTAGAGTGAGACCCTGCCTTGAATAAAAATGAGAGGGAGAGAGAGGGAGAGGAAGTGTGTGTGTTGATTCATTTAAGGCCTGTCTGGGCTAACAGAGTAAGTTCAAATTCAAGGCCAACGAGGAACCTGGGCAATAAGTGAAACTCTGCCTCTATTCAATGTATATATTTTAAAGGCTGGGGACATAGCTCAATGGTAACGCTCTTGCCTAGCAAGCTTGAGGCCCTAGGTTCAATTCTCTGTACTGGACAAAAAGTTCCTCCTTGCTGTTATTGCGGGAGTCAGTGAGTTAGCACCGTGCGCCGCCCAGAGCCATGTGCAAGGTAAGACCCCTGTGTATGGAGGGTATCTCCACGGGAGGCCTTGGCCAGGGAAAACAGGTCTCGATTTTAGGACAAGTGCTAGTATTGTAAGGATCCCTTTCTTCACAGTCCTCAAGTTTGTTCCTTGAAGGAGGTGTCTCTCCTCACCATACAACTGGGGGAAAGAAGAGATGCTGCCCTGTGGCCCTATGGCCCAGAGCTGAGCCCACTCTGGGGCTCCACTGCCTCCCCCACATCAAGGGGGAGTCATCCTGGGAAACTGGGGGTCTGCCACTGCAGGGCTTATGAGGCTGAGCAGCCTTCAGGAGGAGAGGAGAGGGTGGAAGACAAGGAAGGAGAGGTGGGGAGTGAGGGGTAAGGGAAGCAGGAAGGCATAAAGACGATTCGTGGTGGGTGGTGGGTGATAGGCAATTGCAAGAGTGCGTGATAGAAAGCGTACACAGAGAGGTAACAGAGCCAGGTTCTCAGGGGCAGCGGGGAGTGTGTGAAGAGAGGAAGGAGGACCCCAGGTGGGCTGAGACAGGCCCCCCCCCCCCCAGGGAGGGACAACAGAGAGGGACACACCTTGTGCAGGCTACGACAGTGCAGCAGCGCCACCAACTGGTGGAAGTTTCCCTCGGTCACATTCAGGGTCTCCTCCAGCGACAACAGTGGCTTCTGCGTCGGGAGGGAGGGGACAGTTATCCTGGGTACCGACTAGGTCAGCACACCTCGAGGTTCAGCCCAGCCCTCCCTTCAGGCCCGCCCACGACACAGGAGCCCCCAACCCCAAGGAGAGCAGCCGAGCTCCGTGGGCCCCGGCCCCCGCCGGCTCCACCCACGCCGTGGGGACTCGCCCCGAGAAAGGCTGCTCAGTTCTGTTAAGCCGCCCTTCGGTGGGCCCCACCCACAGTCCACAGCCCAGCATCCCAGACCCGCTTAGCTCTACAGCTCAGCCCACCAAGAAAGCTAGTTCCTCCGTACTGTCCCCTCTAGCCCGCCTTGCACCCCACAGGTTCGGTGTCCCTCCTCCCCCACCGCCCTCGACCTCAGGACCTGTGCTGCAGGGAACTGGGGGACAGCTTCTCGCTCCAGGCCCTGCAGCTGGGAGTGGATGTTGGCCAGAGCTCGCTGGGACAGTGTCAGCCTCTGCGGGAAGACCGGAGGGAGGAGGACCACGGCTGGACCCCCCCGCCCTGTCACAGAGCCCCTGCGCCCTCCACCCCTCCCTTCCTGCAGAACTCGGCGGCCCCAGCTCCAGCCCCACCTCCGCCCCCTCCCGCGAGGGTCCACACTCACTGTGTCCTGACC
Organism: Jaculus jaculus; assembly: GCF_020740685.1. Taxonomy (NCBI): domain Eukaryota; kingdom Metazoa; phylum Chordata; class Mammalia; order Rodentia; family Dipodidae; genus Jaculus; species Jaculus jaculus. Next base: position 15,727,937 of record NC_059115.1, on the reverse strand, counting down.
GCCCATTTCCCCTGCCCAAGCCCTCACCTGTTGGAAAGGGTTGGAGACCGCTTGGTTGCACAGGAAATAATAGTTCAGGATGTCTATGGAGAGAAGGAGAGAGGAGCACGCTGTGAGCCTGGGCCCCGGCTCGTGCTGGGGAAGGACAAAGGAGTCAGGACTTGGGGTCCCAAAGACTTGATCGTCTCTCATCCCCATCCTTCCTTCATTCCTTTGCTCCTCTCTCCTATCCTCTACTCTTTCTTCTCCTGCTGCCCGTACTCTTCCCCTCCTTTGTTTTCTTGAGACAGGATTTCACTGTGGGGCAGAGTCAACTAGCCTTAACACCCCAGTCCTCCAGCTCACAGTCTCTTTATTTTTATTTATTTATTGAGGTAGGGTTTCACTCTAGCCCAGGCTGACCTGGAATTCACTGTGTAGTCTCAGGGTGGCCTTGAACTCATGGCGATCCTCCTACCTCTGCCTCCCGAGTGCTGGGATTAAAGGCGTGCGCTACCACGCCCGGCTGCACAGTCTCTTTAGTACTGGGATTACTGGTGTGTGCCACCAACCCCAGTTCTCTCATCTCCTCTGTTCTACCCACAGCAGACTAAGCTGACTGAACTATTATGCTCCTTTGTTTTCTTCTTCAAAAAATTATGGGCTGGAAAGATGGCTTAGCGGTTAAGGCATTTGCCTGCAAAGCCAAAGGATCCCAGTTCCACTCTCCAGGACCCACGTAAACCAGATGCACACGGGGACGCATGCATCTGGAGTTCTTTTACAGTGGCTGGTGGCCCTGGCATGCCCATTCTCTCTCACTCTCTCTGCTTCTTTCTCTCAAATAAACCAATAAGTAAAATATGTTAAAAACTTATTTATCTTTTGAGAGACAGAGTGAGTATGGGCACACCAGGGCCTCCTGCCACTGCAAATGAACTCCAGATGCATGTGCCACTTTGTGCATCTGGCTTTCAGGCATTGTAAGCAAGTGCTTTTAACTGCTGAGCCATCACCCTGCCTCCCTGTTTTCTTTAAAGTTAAGCCCTCTCATCCCTGAGGCCCCTCACATCTACCTTTTGTTTTATCGTTTTGAGGTACGGTCTCACTCCAGCCCAGGCTGACCTGGAATTCACTATGTAGTCTCAGGGTGACCTCGAACTCACAGCGATCCTCCCACCTCTGCCTCTGAGTGCTTTGATTAAAGGTGTGTGCCACCACGCCTGGCTTCACACCTACATTTTGATCCCACCCTGCCAAGACTGGTGCTGAGAGGGGGCTTTGTATCCCATGATGGACTGGACACTGGGAGGCGGGAGGAAAGCAGAGACTTGTGGAAATTACCTGAGCTGAGCCCGGTCTCCTCCTGGGTCAGGTTCAGCACATAGGTGTCTGGGTTAGAGCAGAAATCACTGAGGCCCTGAGGGAGAAAGCAGGAGGGAATCAGACCAGAAACTTCCAATTTCTACACTCCCACAGGACTCAGGGGTCCAGGACCCAGCCCTCCTCCCTCAGACCAAGGGTTCCATACCCCAGCCTTCTCCCCTTATACCCAGGTGTCCAGACCTCAGTCCTTGCCCCAATAAGTTTCCAGCAAATTACGCCTGAACACCAGAACTGTGACAGCGTCCTCTATGTCTGTCGTAGTTTAAATGTATGTCCCCCATAGACTTGTGTGTTTTATTAAAGCTTGTCTCCAGCTGGCTAAGCTGGAGGAGGTGTCATTGGAGGTGAGATCCTGGGGTCCAGACCTAAGGTGTGTTTAGGGGTGCATCTGATTTCCAGCCCAAAGGTAGGTATTCAGGGAGGTTTGAGGCTGCCTGGGCCCCTGCTGCTTGCTTGCCATTTTGTGCTTGTTGCTTTTGGTGTTTGCCTACTGCAGTTTCTCTCTCTCTCTCTCCCTCTCTCTCTCTGCTTAGATGTATGGAACCAGCTTCTTTTGCTGCTGATGGAATGTCCCCTTGGATCTGTGAGCTTGAAATAAATCCCTTCCTTTCCTAAACTATGTCTGGTTTGGATGCTCTTCCCAGCAATGTGAATCTGACTACAACAGCGACCTTCCTCTGAGTAGTTAGGGCATTAACTGGGTCATACCCACCCCTGGATTCAGGCGGCAGGTGCAGACCCTGTGAACGCACTCACCATGGCTGTGGCTGCCTCCAGGCCCGTGGAGCCCCAGCTCAGGACTAGTACCAGGAAACTCATGGTGGTCATCCTAGAACGGGACGAGGGGCTGAATTCAGGGCCTTTAATCATCCTGCCTTGCCTCTTCCCACACTCCGAATCCCATCACAGCCCACCATTGTCCCCACTAACTTCTGGAGCCTAGAGGATCAGAGTCAGGGGCAGAGGGGTGAGACGCTAGGTCCATGGCTGCTGCAGTCAAACAATGGAGAGGAGAAGGGGAGGAAGGATCCGGGCTGGTAGATCAGGAAGGCTGTATCCCCGCTCTGCTCTATTCTGCCTCTCCTGGACCCTGACAGGTCACTGTCCACCTTTGGGCTCAGTTCTTGGGCTTTAATTCTGTAAAGCCCAGTACTTCCCAAACCAGCTCCCAGGTCCACCCACAGGGACCGCCTTTCCTGAGCTAAGATCCCGAAGAGGCCTTCTTCCCTGGGCTGGAGGTGGGGGAGGAAGCTGGAGTTGGAGGGTCAGCTGTGTATAAACTGGAAAGACTTGGCCTTCACTGTGTACTTTCTCTGCCTGGTGTGTTTTTACCAATTTTCAAGCCTCAGCGTGGGGATGACTGCAGTGTCTGTATCTCTTCCCCAGTGGGAATACACAGACCATGGGAGCAAGTGAAGCCATACAACCACCCTCGCCCTGGACAAAGGTGGGGAAGGACTCTTCTAATGATTAGCTGACCAAAACCCACACTTGTGTGCCTGTTCATTAACAAGGTACAATTCTTTGTGTGTGTGGTTTTCGAGTTAGGGTCTCTCTGACCTGGAATTCACTATTAGTCTCAGGGTGGCCTCAAACTCATGACTATTCTTCTACCTCTGCCTCTCCAAGTGCTGGGATTAAAGGCGTGCACATCACGCCCAGTTTAACAAAGTATAATTCTAACAAGAAACTAAGAATCCAATGATTTGGCTCGGTGGATTTGAGTCCAAGTGCCTGCCCTCTCATACTGCATGACCTTTACCAAGTAGTTCAGACTCTCTGAACTTCAGTTCCCTTTCTCTCTTAACCAAGGAGGAAAATGTATCTACCCTGGAGGTGGACTGTGAGGGTGCCAAGGGATATCATGAAGTGCCAAGAGTACGTGGCTCACAGAGTGAGCTATTCAATAAGTGTGGGTCCACAGGGCACCTCAGGCACCTCACCTGCCATGCAGGGAACCTTCTAGGACCTTCTTTATTTATGAGATTGTTATGGAAACCGAAGGAGGTAATAGGTCCTGTCTTCAGTAGTTACCAGCAATCAGCCTAATGACCAGTGTATTTCTCATGATTTTGGTACATTTCATGCAATGCTCGCCTGTTGCTGGCCACCCACCCCCTACCCGTCAGGGGCTACTTTAGGCCTCACCTCTCTCATCCCTCCTAGCCTGGGCCCAGTATATATGAATTATGACACTGAATGGGATCCTGTGTCAGGGAAGTGCTTGGAACAGCAAGAACCCAGAGAAGGCTAGCAACGGGTCGCTTCCCTGTATGCAGTGTGTGGACTCACACGGCCACCAGCCATTTGCTCTGCTTCGCCAGGCCCAAGAGGGTGAAGAAACAGACCAGGAGCTCCAGGAGAAGCAAAAGGACATAAGCCAGCCACCTGCAGGCAGAAAGGGCAAGAGGATAATGAGTCTCAAGAGGCCAGCAGTACCAAGATTCGCCCCAGCCCAGCCTGGCCTTGCAGCCTCCCTGCCACCCTCCCCCCCCCCCCCCAGTTCTGAGCCACAAAGGGCTCGTCTGTGAAATGTCGTGGGGCACATGAAGCATTGGAGGGGTCTGGAGCACAAGTTCTGGAGTTGGCGTTTGTGACAACTTGGGTGGGCCATACAGGAACTCTGTGAACATGGGCACTACTTGCATTGACCTTTGAGCAGGGTCCCCAGCCCAGCCCTGCCGAGTGTTAGGTGCCCAAGACGTCTTTGCATATCTCAGGGACATGGTGTCTGGGTCTCAACTAGCTGGGTAATTTCCATGCCTCAGTTTCCCTACCTATAATGTAGGGAACTTGGCAGTATAAATTTCAAAAGGTTTGCTGCCAGGTGCATGAGCGAATACATGTAAAAGTCTTAGAACAGTATCTTTGTGGGCCCAGGTAATGTTACTTAGGCTGCTAATAAGGGGCTTTATTTTATATATTTTAAAAACTTTTTGTTTTTATTTATTTATTAGAGAGAAACAGACATGGAGAGAGAGAGAGAGAAAGAGAGAGAGGAATGGGCATGCCAGGGTCTCTAGCCATTGCAAATGAACTCCAAATGTATGTGCCACCATGTGCATCTGGCTTACATGGGACCTGAAGAATCGAACCTGGATCCTTAGGCTTCGCAGGCGAGTGCCTTAACTGCTAAGCCATATCTCCAGCCATATATATACAATTTATTTATGAGACAGAGAGAGAGAAAGAAAGAGAGAGAGAGAGAGAGAGAGAAAGGGAAAAGGAGAGAGGCAGTCAGAAAGAAAATGGCCATGCCAGGTCTTCCAGACACTACAAATGAACTCCAGACACATGCACCACCTTGTGCATCTGCGGATCCTGGGGAATCAAACCAGGGTCCTTTGGCTTTGCAGGCAAGTGTCTTTTAACTGCTAAGCCATCTCTCCAGCCCTATTTTTATATAAGTTTTATTCTCATTTCTTTGAACATATATTGTGTATGGTGTACCAAGGCCTCGTGCTATTGCAAACAGACTCCAGATACATGCGAAACCTTTTACATCTGGCTTTACGTGGGTGCTGAGGAATAGAACACAAGCCAACAGACTTCGCAAGCAAGCGCCTTGAACCACGGAGCTATGCCCCCCCCCACCAGCCCAAGGGCCTTTTAAATGGCATTGCATATCTAAATGAGTAACTTGCCAGGACTACAGGGGAGGTGGCACAGGAAGCTCCCACAGTGCCTGGCCCATTGGAAGTGCCAAGAATTGGTGTAATTCACAGTGGTCGCCACATAGCAGTGGATGGAGTCCTAGAGCCCTGACCCTCACTGCTTCCCTTACACTTTGCCTCATGGCCCTGATGTGTTTGCTGAGGGATTATAAAGCACCAGGGAAGTCTCACCGTGGTGCGTCCACCTGGTATTGCCCTCACAGCCTCCCCTGCCTGAGGCTCAAGCTCACATGGCCCTGGGCTTGGCTGTGACACAGAACCTAGTACCCTTGGACCCAGATCGTCCTGCCTTCTGTGGTCCGGCACGCCATTATACACCCACTGCTAACACTGTTACACGCTTGGTGTTCTGCACCAAGGAGCAATTCAGGACCCAAGCTGCACCTCTCAGCCTCTTATCTCAGGGCACTGCCCCAGGGGGTGTGGCTGAACGAAAGAAGTCATGAGATAACTATAAGTACTGAAGAAATGAGGAAAGCCTTGCTTGCTGCTGCTGGGAAGGGTGGCTGTCTTCGACCCTGTTCTGTGTTCTCACTCACACCACCACCACCCATTTTGTGTGTTTGTTTGTTTTTGAGGTAGGGTCTCACTCTAGCCAGGCAGACCTGGAACTCACTCTGTAGTCCCAGGCTGGTCTCAAACTCACAGGGATCCTCCTACCTCTGCCTCCCGAGTGCTGGAATTAATGGCATGTGTCACCATGCTGGGCTGGATCATACCTCTTAGTGTAGCTTTTCCAGATGCCCCTGATGTAAACCACTTGTCCTGCTTAATTTTCTTCAAAGCTCTCATATCTACCACACTATAGACAATATATTTTGTTCTTTTGTGTGTGTGTGTGCACAGGTGTGATATGGGTGGATTGAATTTAGGGCCTCACTCATGCTAGGCAAGTGATTTACCAGAAAGCCATACCTCTAGTTCACTGGCAGACTCTAAGCAAGTTCTACTGCTGAGCCACACCCCCAGCCCTCATTCTGGATTCTAGACAAGTGCTCCACCTCTGAGCCACGACCCCAGCCCTCACTGTGGATTCTAGACAAGTGCTCCACCTCTGAGCCACGACCCCAGGCCCTCACTGTGGACTCTAGACAAGTGCTCCACCTCTGAGCCACGACCCCAGCCCCTCACTGTGGACTCTAGACAGGAGCTCTACCTCTGAGCCACACCCCCATCCCTCACTGTGGATTCTCACAAGTGCTCTACCTCTGAGCCACACCCCCAGGCCCCCACTGTGGATTCTAGACAAGTGCTCTACCACTGATCCACACCCCCAGCCCCCCACTGTGGACTCTAGACAAGTGCTCTACCACTGATCCACACCCCCAGCCCCCCACTGTGGATTCTAAACAAGTGCTCTACCTCTGATCCACACCCCCAGCTCCCCACTGTGGATTCTAAACAAGTGCTCTACCTCTGATCCACACCCTCAGTCCCCCACTGTGGATTCCAGACAAGTTCTCTATCTCTGAGCCATGCCAGCCCCTCACTGGATTCTAAGCAGGAGCTCTACTACTTCCTCAACCCTCTTCCTACTTTTTTTTTTTTTTAATTTGACAGAGAAAGAGGGAGAGACACAGAGAGAGAGAATGAATGGGCGCACCAAGGCCTCCAGCTACTGCAAGTGAACTCCAGACGCATGCACCCCCTTGTGCAGCTGGCTAACGTGGGTCCTGGGGAATCGAGCCTGGGTTCTTTGGCTTTGCAGGCAAACACCTTAACCGCTAAGCCATCCCTTCAGCCCCTCTTTCTAACTTTTTCTTTTTCTTTTTTTAATTTGAGAGTGACAGAGAGAAGGAGGGGGAGAGAGAGAGAGAGGGAGAGAGAGAGAGAGAGAGAGAGGGAGAGAGAGAGGGAGAGAATGGGCACACCAGGGCCTTCAGCCATTGCAAACAAACTCCAGATGTGGGTGTCCCCCTTTGCATCTGGCTAATGTGGGTCCTGGGGAATCGAGCCTCGAACCGGGGTCCTTAGGCTCCTCAGGCAAGCACTTAATGGCTAAGCCATCTCGCTAGCCCCCCTCTTTTTACATTTTTTATTTTGAGAAAGTCTCAGAAAGTTGCTCAGGCTGGCCTTGATCTCATTCTATAGCCCAAGCAGGCCTTGAACTTTTAATTCTTTTGCCTCAGCCTCCTCAGTAGCTGAGATAACAAGCCTGGGCCACCAAGCCAGCTGCATGAGTCTGTCCCTTACTTGTGCCCCTGTGAGAAGAAGACTGCCTGGACAGGACGTCCTCTGTTGGTTACTCAGTCAGCCCCTAACTGGCACGCCCTCACGTCTTTGCTGCGTCAGTGTGTCGGTGGTTGCTTCAAGCACCCAAGGTCAGTGACTCGCTCTCCACAGTCCAATGAGGGGATCTGGCACTATGACAAAGCTCACTTGCAGGTGGGAAAACTGAGGCACAGGGGCTAGAAAAGAACTTGTTTCAAGGAAGCATGGGTAAAAAGAGCAGCTAGCTGCCCGAAGCTGAGGTTCCCATTGGGAGATGTGCCTCGGTCACCAGGTGTTAAGTAAGGGTTTGTTCAGTGAACTTAAGTGACATGTGGACAGTCCAGAAGGTGGGCTTGTTACTGGGTTAGTCTGGGGGCAACTGAGTGCAGGAGCTACTTGCTGAAGGAGTGAGTGAAGAAAGGACTGAGAGGATCAAGGAAGTGTACATGGCTGTAAAGACGACCCGATGTGTTTTGTCATTGAGAGTTGAGTCATTGTCCATGGTGGGGCCATCTTATTCACTGTAGGATGTTAAGCAGTGTTCAGACCTCCACTCACCAGGGGCCAGGGGCCTCCTTTCCTCCATTTGTGACCAACACGGCCCTCTGGACACTGCCCGACCCATCCCCCTGGGGACCCAGTGCGAGAGCCTCTGCTTAAAGGGTGTGGGAAAGCCTTCTCCTACCGGTACTCCTCCATAAAGGACACATCTTCGGCCACCTGCACAGGACTCAGGGGGACTCCCTGCCAGAAGGCCAGTCCCTGAAGCTGCTGGGCCACAGCTTCGGCCTGCCGCCGAGCCCCCCTGGCTGCAGCCACCAGCTCCATGCGCTCCGCCAGCACCTCCTCCAGCGTGGTCAGCTCTGTCCGCACCGCCTCGTCCAGTCTCTCCACTGTCTCCAGCACCTAGCGGAGGGGGCAAGGTCTTAGGTTTAAGGTGGGCCTCTTCAGGAGCCTGGTGTTGAGGGCCAGGGTTCTGAGGCTGAAGCCGAAGTGAGCTGTGTCAGGCATCTGAGATCTGGGGTTTGGGGCGTATGAGGATGGAAGAAGGGTCCCCAGCAGGGTGATCACAAGCTTGAGTTCTGGGCAGAGGTTCCAGCCCCAGGCTTGGGATTAAGTCAAGGGGGTCTTAGGTCTGAAATCTGTATCTGCTGTTGTGAGTCTCGGGTCTTAAGTCTGATTCCCTAAACATACAACGGGATATGAAATATAAGGTTGAGGTGAGAGTCACAGATTATCCTAGGTTTCTGGAATCCTGGGTGCAGGATCTCAGGGCAAGGCCCCTGAGCTTGCATTTTGGTTAAAGATATGGTCTGTCATTTTGCATCTGGAAGGGCCTAGGGTTCCTGATGTTTGGTCTTTGGCTTGGGCTGCAAGTTCAAGTCCAAGCCTGGGGCTGGATGTGAGTTTATAGTCTGAGTTTGAGCCAGGTCTAGATCCAGCTCAAGGTGGCAGGGTTAGGTTTGAATAGTCTGAGTTTGGCTTACACTGCTCTTAGGTGGGGGACCACATCTGCTCGTGGGGCTTGGTCTGGTCATGGTTCTAGGGTATGAATGGCCAGCGGCTGGCCCCCTCACCAGGTAGTCAGTGGTGCTGAGAGTGTGGTTGGCATGCAGCAGAGCTGAGCTGAGCTGGGACACCCCATCACTGGTCTCGCTGTTGCCATAGAAACCAATGCCAATGCTGGCGCTGAGAGGAGGAGGGAGAGGAAATCTCAACCATCTGGGACCCTGCAGGCCACCATCCCTCCAGGTGGCACCTTGTCCACCCCACGTCTACATCCGCCTATCCCGGTCTCTGCTCGCACCCCATTGGTCCAGCCCTCCGTGGGAAAAAAAGGAGCTCTAGCTTGCCCCCCACTAGTTGCCAAGGTAACCTGAAGGCCTCACTCCCCCAGCTGGGAAAAACGTCATTGTGATGCTAATAGTGGGTGGAGTGGTAGAGAGGCGGGAGCCCCCACATTTAACTCACACCTCCCCACTGCAAAAGCCTGATTATGCCCAACCTCGGAAAAGAGGTCTTTGCCTCCAAGAATGACCAGTTCATACTCTTCTCCTGTATTCCTGACCGTATTCACAGCGCCTGTCTTAAGGAGTCCTTAGGTCCATCAGCACCTGTCCCTTCTGGGCCCAGGTGTCCCCTTCCTCTGCCCCCCCACCCCCGGGGACCCCTAGGAGTATGAGGCCCCTAGCCTCCATCTTTTTCCTGGGGTGGGGGGGGGGCGGGCGCGTGATGCCTGGAGCTCTCAGACTTCCCCCACCCATCCCAGGGGTCCAGGCATCTGGCCAGCTGGAAGGAGAGTAAGACAATGTGGAGAGTCGGAGGCCGGCGCCAGCCTCTGCTCAGCCAACACACAGACCTCCATTGTGGGGCTTGAATATGGGGACCCACTTCCCTCCCCAACTGTGTGCCCCACATTGAAGGGGGCGAGAGCCTGACACCCTCACAGTTCCCAGCCCCAGGGTACGCAGCCCTCTACCCGCCCTCCCTTGGATGGGGGCCTGGTGCGCTGCCCCATTGTTCAGAGCTCTACAAAGCTCCTCTTGTTCCCAGGCCCTGCGGGGGCTGGGGCTGTGTCTCTCCCCCACGGGGCCTTTGTCCACCTCCCTCACCCGCCCCCGGTCTGGAAGGCCCGAGGAGAAAGCATCTTGGATATAGGGCACCCAGCCACCCCCCCCAATCCCCCCACCACCCAAGCCTTTTATCCCTACAGTGCCGAAGAATGGCCCAGAGCCCAGGTTAGGGTGGCAGCGCGCTCCAGGCCACACCTCCAGCTGGCTGGAGGAGTCACCACATGGGTACAGGGCCCCTGTTGACTACCCATAGGGTCCCCAGCAGGCCTGTGGCCCCTTCAAACCCTGAGTCCTCTCGTCTTTGCCACAGGCCAGCTGTGTGTGTGAATGGAGGTGGCTGGACTGCATCTCCAGCTCTTGGTGAGCGATAAATTCACTCTGAAGCCCCTAGAGGGCTCTCCTGCGTGCCGTGGAGTCCCTTTAACTTGAGTCGGAGACTCCACTCTGCCTCTTAAGGCACATGGACCTGAAACATCGCCTTTTCTTTCTCCCTGAGCCTTCATCATTCAAAAAACAAGCATGGTGACCCTGAGTCCAGCTGGGACAATAAGGAGGGGCAGGGAGGGGCGGGGAGCTGAGGGGTAGGTGCTCCCTGGACAGCCTGGTGAGGGTCTGTCTCTGTGATCAGGACGCAGGCTCAGCCACAAGAACGCCTAGGCTGGTGTGTTTAGCGTCTGGCACATGGCAGCTGTGCTCAGTTGCTGAATGAATGAGTTGGTGAGTGAATAAATGACATCACTAATTTACACTCACTGAGGAACCGTGTGAGCCAGGCGCCGCTCACTTTTCATCTCGTCTTATGACTAGGGCATGGGTGGAACTGCAAAACCTACTTTACAGATGTGGAAAGGGAGGACCAATGAGAGAATCTCACTCCCCTAGGAGAACCCGAACTGGTCAAACTGACAAGTACGAAGCACTCAACCCTATTCCCGGACTGACTGTCATCGCTAAAGAAAGCCATCCCCAATAAGCCTCGGTCCTTCCGCCCACCGAGCAGGAAGGCACGTCAATGCCCACGGGATTGTCCCTCCTGTCTCTGGCCCACACCCACAGCCGGTTTGGGGAGCCCTGTCCTCACTCCCCATCTGCCCTGGGGCCCCATTACCAGCCCACGAGAAGGGCAGCGATGCAACTCCAGGTGATGCAGCCTCCTCCAGGTGGGGGGCTCTTGGCCCCGGGGGGCTCTGGGGGTCGGCAGCAGCAGAAACGGATGAGGTAGACGGCGATGAAGACAAGGCTCAGGCCCAGACCCAGGCCTGCCAAGGCCACCACGAGCAACAAGGCCTGAGGAAGGAGCGACAACAGCCCTCAGAGGAGACCTGCGTGTCCCAGACACAGAAGTCCCTCCTTGGCCCACCTCTGATGGCCTTCAGGTCTGTGGGAGAGATGGGCTCCCTAGCTCCTCCCAAACTGGCAGCTGGGGTTCCTTTGGGACTTGGGTCCCAGTTGCAGCAGGGAGATTCCAGGTGGGAGACTCAAGCCTTGGGGACCCCCCCCCCTCCATCCTCCGATGGCTGTGTGAGCTTTGGCGGGGCCCACCCTGCTAGAAGCCTCAGTTTTGTTGTCGCTACGGAAAGGCAGTTGGAATGAGGCCTTGTTGAGACACCCCCAGAACTGTGTGGGATCAGGGACAGGCAGGGCATCCATTCCCCTCCTACTGCTGAGCTCACACACCCACTTCCATGAAGATTGTCACCCCACACTGCTGGGGATGGGTGCTCTGTGACAGCGTGTGTGTGTGTGTGTGTGTGTGTGTGTGTGTGTATGCACACAACGCTCGGAGATGGGATGGGAGACAGGGAGGGAAGACAGAGCAGAGAGAGAGAAAGTGAGAGAGGTGGAAGAAGGTGCGGAGAGCCAGCCATAAAGATAAGACAAGGAAAATAAAGGTGCAGATATAAGATAAGAAAACAAGACCAGGCCAGGCGTGGTGATGCACGCCTTTAATCCCAGCACTCAGGAGGCAGAGGTAGGAGGATCACCATGAGTTCGAGGCCACCCTGAGACTCCATAGTGAATTCCAGGTCAGCCTGGGCTAGAGTGAGACCCTACCTCGAAAAACAAAAAAAAAAAAAAAAAAAAAAAATCGAAAAAGAAAGAAAAGAAAAGAAAACAACACCAAAGGATCAAATCAGAGATGGAGAGGAAGAGGGAGTGAAGAGAAGAGGAGAGAAGAGGAGAAAAGAGGAGAGGGAGACAGAGACAGAAAGAGAGAGGCCCAGAAGGAGGCCCAGAGAAAGAACCACAGAGGAAAGTAGACACAGGCCGGGGCAGAATTGTATTGAGAACCAAAGACAAACATGGGTGGTCAGAGACGGTGTTTGCAGCCAGAAATTCCTTGCAGAGTAGTGGGGCTCTGAGCTAGGTGTGGTGACGCAACCTTGTAATCCTAGCACTCCAGAGGCTGATGCAGGAAGATTGCCAGGAGTTCGAGGCCAACCTCAGCTACATAATGAATGTTGGACCAGCCTGGGCTATAGAGGAGACCATATCTCAAACAAGAAAAAAAATCACAGGAGGACTCTGCATGTGACAGGGGCTTGCAGCAGATCCCTTTCACCTGTCTGCCCAGAAGGCCCGCACAGGGCAGGACTTGACTGGAGGCACACAGCAGCGTGGGTGCAGCCCGGCAGGCAGCAAGGAGCCCAGGCCTGCATTTCCCAAGGCTGCTTCCCCTAAACCACAGCACATGTGCCTCTGTCCCCCACATGCGTATGTGTGACAAGTGTGTGCAAGGCTCAGTCTGCCTTCCATGAGGTGAGAGCACACTGAGCGTGCGTGTGAGGTGTTCGGTTCAACATGTCTGTACATGCATGCCCTTATGTGTTCTGCGCACAGTTCCTGGAGTCATGTATGAGTGGTCTTAGATGGTGTGTGTGCGCGCACGCGCGCACGCGTGTGTGAGACTGAGTGTGTGTGAGCATGTGTGTGCATGTGCGCGTGCGTGAGTGTGTGGATGAGCGTAAATGTGTGCATGTGGGCGAGTGTCTAAATGAGTGTGGGTACAGATTGAGTGTGTCTATATGACTGTGGGCTCTGCCAGTCTTGGCACAGGTTTCCTCCTGGTGTACCCACCTGCGTCCCCAGTGGTCATCGCCCTGGAGGGCGACGGCCCGAGGGTGGGACTCTGTGTGTTCGGGGTTGTGAGCTTAACTACTGGGGTGGGCTCTGGGCATCTCCGGTGGTGATGGGACCCGGGGGGTACCCCAGCGGCTGGAGAGCACTCCAGAGCCATAAGCCCCGCGAGCGTAGCAGTGGGGGGACCGGCTGGAGGTTGCGATTGTGTAAGCGGCTGTGGGGGAGGGCACGGCGGTCCCCATTTGGAGGGGAGAGGGGGCGGTGGAGTAGGCAGGGAGGAGCCGCTTAGTCTGTGCCAGCCATGACCCAAATAGACAGCACACAGCACACGTACTCCTTGCTGCTTTTCTGGGAACCCCCACTGCCTCTAAGCTCGCCCAACCCCAGGCCCCTTTCTCAGAAGCAACCCCCGACAGACAGACCCCCTGGACTGGGCTAGGTCCCACGCTGGGGTCTGCGAAGACTCCCCACCCCTCCCCAACACGGGCCCCCAGCTCAGCCAGGCCTTTCTCCTCATTAATCTCAAAGTCAAGGACTGAATTAAACTGGGTCAGGGGACAGCGCTTTCCCTCTTTGCCCTCACCCCAGCCCGGCTGGGCCCCCATCCCTTGGGACCTCGGCTTCCCTGAGGTTCCCACACCAGCCTCACCCTCAGGGCAGCGCCCCAAACCCAACCTCATCTGCTCACCCGAGTCCCAGGACCTGCCTGCTTTCTGTCCTGGGACAGGCTGGAAGCATCCTCCTACCACCTTCTCTGCTCAGCCCTGGCACTAAAATCCCCCCCCCCTTCAGGATCTCAATCCCCATCCCACACTGCCTCCCCCAGACCCCCAGTCCTCCCCGCTCGCCATGTCAAGGTCGGCCCTCTCCGTTTGTCCCTCCTAATCTGTGACATATTTACCTGCCGTGAACTATGGGGGCGGGGTCCCTATTTAGGACCCTAAGAGTGGACCTTTTCCTTAGATGACCCTGAAGGCTGGCTTCCTAGACAGGTTTCAGAAACCAAGATGCTAGCGGTCCCGTCTCCTCCCTCCATCCACCCCAGGACTCCTGGACCCAGGCCCCCAGGAGTTCTCCCTTATTTAGGGAGGAAAGGGTCTGATTCCCATAGCGGATTTTAGGGGGAACCTCAAGGTAGGGCGCCCCTACATCTGCCTCCCTCAAGTGTACCCATCCAAACCAGGCCGGGTCCCAGGTCCAGCCCCTCTACCAAGACGCGGGAACTGTGTGACCCAGCCTCCTGGGTCCCGGGGGACCTGGCCCCTGCCTGGCATGCCATCCCACCTGCTGGTACTCCTGATCACGGGGCGCGAACCCGCTGGGCACCGGGCGGAGCTGGAAGTCTGCGCGGGGCAGCTGGTGAAGGAGATGCACCCAGGCTGAGGGTCGGTAGCCTGGGGGCGCTCCCATGGCCCCGGGGAGGGGCAGCGGGGCGGACCGGGCGCGGGCCGAGCGGGGTCTGTGGGGCTCCTGGGAGCGCGAGCCTGGAGAGTGGGGGACCGAGATTGGGTAGGGGGAGGCGCGGCCCGAGGCTCGGTGCTGCCCCTGCTGGCCACGGCGGGCACTGCGGCGCGGGGCGGTGGGCCCCAAGCTCCGCCCTCTCCCGGTTTCCACCTGCAGGAGCCTGGTGGGGCTCAAGCCTGGTATTTAGGGAGCTGGGTCTGCGCAGAGAAACTATGATCCTTCCTCGCCCTCGTCCTTATAAGGGCCCGGAATACTGTGATACCACTCTGAAACATGCAATCCCTTTATCCTTATGAAACAGTTTCACCTCAGTGTATAAAGGTCGCTGTATTCACAAAGCAGTTTGCAAGCAATGGTCAGTTTGTATCAATTTAAAAAAAATCCTGCCGGGCGTGGTGGCGCACGCCTTTAATGCCAGCACTTGGGAGGCAGAGGTAGGAGGATCGCTGTGAGTTCAAGGCCACCCTGAGACACCATAGTGAATTCCAGGTCAGCCTGGGCTAGAGTGAGACCCTACCTCGAAAAAACAGAAAAACAACAACAACAACAAAAAAAAAAAAAAACCCTTCACATCTGTGTGTAAGGCTGCCTTCAGCTCTAACGCATGTCTCCGCTTGGGTAAAAGACCCTCCTGCTTTTTACCTAACCTGTATACCGTCACAGCTTTGAGACACAAACCTTTCTCTGTTCACAGACTGCTCTGGAATGTTTTTATTTTATTTTTAAATTTAAATATTAAATTATTTATTTGAAAGGTGGGGAGAGTCTGGCCGCATGTGCCACTTTGTGCATCTGGCTTATGTGGGTCCTGGGGAATTAAACCTGGGTCCTGAAGCTTTGCAGGCAAGCACCTTAACCACTAAGCAATCTTTCCGGCCCTGGAATGTTTTTAAAAACCTGTACACAGATTAGAGACTGATTTCTTTTTTTTTTAAATTTATTTTTATTTGAGAGCGACAGACACAGAGAGAAAGACAGATAGAGGGAGAGAGAGAGAATCGGCACGCCAGGGCTTCTAGCCTCTGCAAACGAACTCCAGACGCGTGTGCCCCCTTGTGCATCTGGCTAACCTGGGACCTGGGGAACCGAGCCTCGAACCGGGGTCCTTAGGCTTCACAGGCAAGCGCTTAACCGCTAAGCCATCTCTCCAGCCCTAGAGACTGATTTCTATCATCTGTTTACCTGTGTACAAACCTGGCTTGTGTGTACCGGGAACCCTCCCATCTCTGTAAGGTCTGAGGAGGGTAAGAACTCCTCCAACCTGATTAAATATTACTTCAATGTATGCAAGGATTTCCACCCCTTATAAGGTATTTTTCCAGCTAATGCCTATGCTGAGTAATGTCACACAGATGGATAGGAAGTATAAGAACCCTGGAGGGGACCTGGTCACCCCAATATCATCACTTAAGCCTTCTCTGTGAAAAGATTATATGTGTGTGTGTGTGTGTGTGTGTGTGTGTGTGTGTGTGTGTCTGTTGTGTGTTTATTTATATTTCCCAGGAGGCCCGTCCAGGGTCCTTCTTGCCATGAAGCAATCCCACAGTAATCCCCACACTTGGTTTTTTTCAGGAGTGGAGAAGAAGGGCAGGTTAGTGACCCACCTGCTCCATCCTTGCTCCAGATTGGTAGGAAAGGGCTAATAAACAAACAAACAAAATGAATGAAGATGATGGTGGTGATGATTATGGTGGCCAGGATGATAAAGATGGCAACCATGGGGTTGGGAGGATTGTAGTGGTGGTGAACACAATTGTGCTAATAGTGATATCGATGGTGGTGGTATGAATAACAGTGGTAGTGATCGTGGTGTTGGTGATGATAATAGTAAAAGTGACGGTGAGGCTGGTGAAGATGGTGATGGTGTGATGATGATGACTCTGGTGATGGTGGCAGTCCGGGTGGTGGTGATGGTCACGTTAGTGAAGATAGTCATGGTTATGATTCTAATGATGGTGCTGTTGGCGAAGGTGATGGTGATGATGATGGTGATAGCGGTGGTGGTCCAGGCGGCAGTGATGGTGATGATGATGATGATGATAGTGATTGTGAGGTTGCTCTTGATGGCGATGGTGGTGGTGGCTGTGGCTGGCAGGTGGCAATGATTTTGGTGGGAATGCTGGTCATAACTGTGATCAAGATGGCAGTGACGGTCATGGTGACAGTGATGGTAATAATGACGGTGATGGCAATGGTGGAGATGATAATGATGAACAGCAAAGGCAGTGTAGGTGCTTCCCAAAGTGCTCTCTCTCTCTCTCTCTCTCTCTCTCTCAATCTCTCTCTCTCTCTTTTTTTTTTTTTTTTGTTTGTTTGAGATAGGATCTCACTCTAGCCCAGGCTGACCTGGAACTAACTCTGTAGTTCCAGGCTGGCCTCAGAGTCACAGTGATTTTCCTACCTCTGCCTGTAAATGCTGGGATTAAAGATGTTCCACCACGCCTGGCTCTCTCTCTCTCTCTCTCTTTAAAAGTATTTTTATTTGTTTATGTGCAAACAGAGAAGGGGAACAGTTAGCATGGACATGCCAGGGCCTCTTTCCATTGCGAATTCCAGATGCATGCACCCCTTTGTGCATCTGGCTTTATGTGGGTAATGGGGAATTAAACCTGGGCTGGCAGGCTTTGCAAGCAAGCACTTATAACCAGTGAGCCACTCCCTCTCTCTTGTCTTTTTTCTTCTCCTACTCCATCATTGTCTTCATCATCATCCTTCTCCTCCTCATCATCATCTTGTGTTTTGTTTTATCTCCAGAGTTGGCTGGACTCATGTCTACTGTCCTCCAAAACCTTATAGTCTGCATGGGGGCCCAAAGGGAAGATGAGCAGTTGGGGGTATCCTAAATTATCCCTAGGTAAGTGATCCCCAAATTTGGTGTCTCTGTTTTCCTAATTATAAAATTAGGAGGAGAAACATTTCACGCATCAGTTTAAAAGTAGGAGTTGGGGGATTCTAAGATTAGCCTTTCTAGAAGCTCCACTTTGGACAATGTCTGGCATCAGATCCGCAACCAATGTTTGATGAACCAACAGGCCTTGCTAAGGGTGAGAAGAACTCCAAAGGCCTCAGGTGTGCAATCAGTCATGCTGTAAGGGAGTGTGAAAGTGTCCTAGGAGCTAGTGGGGATTGCAACTCAAGAGCACCCAGTGGCTCCCCATCCTCGTGGGCGCAGTCACCCCTCTTAGGCCCATGCTCACACATCCATCACTGGTCCAGCATCAGCACTCCCTGGGTGGATATTATTAGACAGTGATGGTCTCCTGAGTCACAGGATCCCAAGTGAGAAACAATTTTATATCACATGATTTGATACACACACCCCCTCCATCCCACCCAGAAAAAGTTTGAATTGATTGAATCTCTCTCCTCCTCCTCCTCCTCTCTCTGTCTCTCCTTCAGTCTGGCTCTTTGTTTTACTTCCATCCCTCTGCCTCTCCCATGCGTAGTTTGTGTCACTGCAGGCAAGCTTATTTAGAGAATTGCTTTGGCCCATAGTGAGTCAACCCACAGCATTCACCGTATCACATGGGAGCTTTACAGCGCCATCTGATACATACCTGTTAGCTTGACCTTCGTCTGGCATTGTGCTCTTAACTATTTCCTCCCGGAGAGATAGGTGGTGATCATTGGTGGCCTCTAGGGTCCCCAGCCTGACACGATTCCCACATCACCTCAGGTTCCAGGGGCATTAGTGCCCACCAAGGGCCTGAGCTCTCCCTGCGGAGAGGTTGGTTCCAGCCACACAGCCAATGCCATTTTGTTTCAGCCAGTGTTCGTCATGTGGGAAGAAGGACCCAGCATCACCAGATGTTCCACATTTCCAAACGGAGACAGAAATCTGGATATTTTTAAAAAGCAAAATCCCTCAGCTTTTAAATGTTAAAATGAATTAAAATGAAAAAAAAAAAACATGACAGTGTGGGCCAAATAAAACCTGTCTGTGGGTTGGAGCTGGCTGGTCTGCAAGCCCTGGTGGAGCCAGATGCTGCAACAGCGCGACATGCAAGGGGCAAGCGGAGGAGCCCGCGGTGGCTCTGAGCGAGGGGAGCGGGAGGGAAGCTAGGCTGGGGCAGCCACGCGCCTTCCTCCAGCGAGGCCCCAGGGCAGCCTCTTCTGACAGGAGCCTTGACCCAGGGCTTGGTGCGAGTTGCCCTTGGCTTAGACTCTGGGGGGCTTGCAGATTTAGCTAGATGGCTGAAGGTTGAGAGAGGTCGCTTGGCACATAGCAGGCCCTCAGTAAACACAATCAGCTGCGATCCCTTGGTCCGTTTGCCTCACCTGTATCGCTGAGAGCCTTGTATGCCCTCCGCATGCTTTGGTATCCTAAACACAAACGGGGAGAAACAAAAACAGACACGGCCTCCCATGGGTGCAGTGATGTTCGTGCTGTGGGGAGGGCAGAGAACACGCCCCCACAAATGAACAGTAAGCATAGTGTGTAGTTAGAGTAAAAGGAAGTAGGGAAGTCAGCATATTACAGAAAAGCCTGCATGGCCATCTTTACTGATGCATCTTTCACAACAGCCAAGACATGGAATCAGCCTAGCTGCTCATCAAGAATGAATGGGGGGGGGGGGGGGGGGCTGGAGAGATGGCTCAGTGGTTAAGGCGCCTGCTGCAAAGCTTAATGACTAGAGTTCTATTCTCCAGTGCCCACGTGAAGCCAGATGCAGGAAGTGGTGCCCTGACATTCTCTCTCTTGGCTTACAAATAAAGAAATAAAACAATAATAAAAAAAAAAATAGCCGGGTGTGGTGGCCTTTAATTCCAGCACTCGGGAGGCAGAGGTAGGGGGATTGCTGTGAGTTTGAGGTCACCCTGAGACTACATAGTGAATTCCAGGTCAGCCTGGGCTAAAGTGAGACCCCACCTTGAAAAACAAACAAACGACAATAATAAAACAAGAGATGAATGGATAAAGGAAATGCTGTACACACACACAATGGGGTTTTACTCAATCATAAAGAGGAATGAAGTTACATCATTTGATCATTTGCAGGAAAATGGGCAGAAGTGGAGGCCATCACATGAGTGAAATAAATCAGACCGAAACAGGCAAATATTACATGTTTTCTCTCATTTTGGATCACACACACACAAATAACTATATATATGCATACATATACATACGTGTGTAAGTATACACTCACATATATGGCATGCAAGTAGAAAGGGGATTACTTTGAAAGAGGAAGAGGACTCACAGAAACCTAGCACTCGGGAGGCACAGGTAGGAGGAGCGCCGTGAGTTCGAGGCCACCCTGAGACTACACAGTGAATTCCAGGTCAGCCTGGGCCAGAGTGAGCCCCTACCTCGAAAAGCCAGAAACAAAAGGAAGTGGGGGAACAAGAGAGGGAAACAGGGTGAACATGATCAAAGTCCATGATATATTTGAGTGGAAATGTCATTATGAAATCCATCACTGTGTGTCATGAATAAGTTATAATAAAAATGAGAATAAGTAATCGCTCTATCTAAAATAAAAGAGGAAGGGCTGCAGAGATGGGTCAGTGGTTAAGACAACTGCCTGCAAAGCCTAACAACCCAGGCCTGATTTCTCAGTATCATGTAAAGCAACATGCATCTGGAATTTGTTTGCAGGGGCTGGAGGCCCTGGCATGCCCATTCTCTTCTCTCTTATATTGCCCTCTGTTTGCAAATAAGTAAATAAAATATTAAAATAAATAAAAGAGGAAATGAGAGCAGGCTCCTGGTGTGTGGTGGAGAAGACTGGTCGCTCCATAGGGAAGATGTTTAAGAAATGACTGTTTCTCTACCTGAGTGACAATGGAGCACAAACCAAGGACGCCTTTTAGCTCATGATGGCGTGAGTGAGAGCTTGGGCCTTGCAGCTGAGCTGCCTGGTATGAGGTCCAGTGGTAGAGCAGCCACTCTAATAAGTGAGCAAATGGATCCATATGGCCAACTTATTCAATGGGTGATGTCGTGGTCAATTATATGTGTTAACTTTACTGGGTTAAGAGGTGCCTGGATTGCTAGTCCAGTATTATTTCTGGGTGTGTCTGTCAGGATGTTGCTGGTGGAGTTGGTTTTGAATATGTATATGGTATAAGGAAGACTTAACCTCCCTAATCCATTGTGAGCAAGGGCAGAGTAGCTGTTCTCACACATTGCACACTCCCTTCTCCTTATTCTTCTCCTTTTCCTTCTCCCTCTCCCTTTCCTCCTCCTTCTTTTGGTTTCTCAAGGTAGGGTCTCACTCTAGCCCAGGCTGACCTGGAATTCACTATGTAGTCTCAGGGTGGCCTTGAACTCACAGTGATCCTCCTACCTCTGCCTTCCTAGTGCTGGGATTAAAGGTGTGTGCCACCATGCTCGGTTTTACTCTTCTTTAAAAAAAATTTTTTTTGTGCTGGAAAGATGGCTTCCGCAGTTAAGGCACTTGCCTGCAAAGCCTAAGGACCCAGGTTCGATTCTCCAGGTTCCACGTAAGCCAGATGCACGTGGTGGCACACACATCTGGGGTTCATCTGCAGTGGCTGGAAACCCTGGGTTGCTCATTCTCTCTCTTTCCCTCTGTCTATTTCTAATAAATAAGTAAATTAAAATGTTTTATTTATTTGCAAGAAGAGAGAGAGAGAGAGAGAAAGAGAAGAGAAGAGGCCTACCACCCAGAATAAGCCCAATCTCATCTGATCTCAGAAGCTAAGCAGGGTTGGATCTGGTTAGTACTTGGATAGGAGAGAAAGAGAGAAATTGAGAGAATGGGCATGCCAGGGCCACTTGCCATTGCAAATGAACTCTAGAAGCATGGGCACTTCATGCATCTGGTTTTATGTAGGTACTGGGGAATCAAACTCAGGTCATCAAGCTTTGCAATCAAGCAAGCAAGCACCTTAACCGCTAAGCCATCTCTGCAGCCTGCACGCTCTTCTTGCCCTGGGCCCTTGATGTAGGACATTCGAACCTCTGGTTATCTGCTGTTCAGATCCAAGCTGAATTACTCTTCTGGCCTCTCTGGATCCCCAGCTAGAAGACAGTGTGTTCTGAGACTTCTCAACCTCCGTATCTTCTAAGCTCCCTCGCCTTCTCCTTTTTCCTTCTCCCTTTTCCTCTCCCTCTCCTTTCCTGTTGGTTCTACTTCTTGGAAGAATCCTGTTGGACCTACCCAGGCTCAATTGCAATGAAATGCCAACATAGCATAAGCATACCTAACACACAAAGATTAAAAGAGTGGAATACTAGACAGCTCTACATTATTGGTAGGGATGTAAATGATAAAACACTTTCAAAAAGCCTTGGAGATTTCCTTTTTTTTTTTTTTTTTTTTTTTTTTAAGTAGGGTCTCTCACTCTAGCCCAGGCTGATCTGGAATTCACTATCTAGTCTCAGGCTGGCCTTAAACTCACAATTATTTTTTTTACCCCTGCCTCCTGAGTGCTGGGATTAATGGCGTGTACCACCACACACAGCTTGGAGGTTTCTTATAAATTTAAACCCACACCTACCCTATGACCTAGAAATTCTGCTCTTAAGTATTTACTCAGGAAAAACAAAGATGAGCATTTACACGAGGAATTATTCACAAATGTTCCTAGCAGCTTTATTCATGAAAAGCTATATGAGGCCTAAATTTAAAAGATGGCAGTGTGGGTGACATGAAAGCAGAGTGGGGGAGGAGGAGGTAACTGGAGATGGGGTACAGCAGGAAGGGAGCAAGGGGAGCAAAGGGGATGGATAGGAATAACATGGGCCGGAGAGATGGCTCCGCAGTTAAGGTGCTTGTCTGCAAAGCCTAAGGACTGAATTCAGTTCCCCAGTACCCACATAAAGCCAGAAGCACAAGGTGGCATGTGTGTCTGGGGAGTTCGTTTGGAGGGGCTGGAGGCTCTGCCATGTCCATTCTCTCTCTCACATTTTATCTCAAATAAATAAATACATAAATAGTAAAGAGATAAATTTTTCTTAAAATAACATATGTATGAAGATACCACAATGAAATCTATTGCTTTGTATGCCAACTTAAACTTTAAAAGACTCAAAAAATAAAAATAAAAAAAAAAATCCAGGTGTGGTGAAGCACTTCTTTGATCCCAGTACTCGGGAGGCAGAGGTAGGAGGATTGCTATGAGTTCAAGGCCACCCTGAGACTACATCGTGAATTCCAGGTCAGCCTGGGCTAGAGTGAGACCCTACCTTGGGGAAAAAAAAAAAATTAAGACTCAGCTGGGAAGACTCCACATATTTGGGCAGCAAGGCCACTGAGAAATCCTGCTGGAACTGAGCTGATAACCTCCTCCATGTAGACCAGCTGACAGAAAGCTGGAAGAAGCCATTCTGCATGCAGTTCAACGGGAAAGAGAGAAATCACCAGTAAAGATACTCAACAGTGGACACTACAAGCCTTATATTTGGCCAGCCAGGCCAAATGAGTGCAATAGTGGCATGTCTGTCATGGTGGAAACCAACTGCCTTCTATTTGTACTGGAGGCCCACTCCATGGGAGGGAATACATCCCTGATACTGAAAACCTACAACAGGGGTAGTCATGAGCCCTACGGGTGTAATGTCTGCTGCTGTCTGGTGAAATGTATATACTACATTCATCAAACTGCCCAGTAAGCACTTCTCTTAATGTTCATACAATATGTTATATACTATATATTAATGCTACTCTCACTTTTGGTTGAGAATCTTCTCTTTTCAGATGGCAGTGACCTTGGGATGACTCAGAAGGCATCATGATGCTGGAAAGAAGTGACAGGAGTGTTTAGTACTGCATATCTCTATCACACCTTCCAAAGCTCAGGGTCCATTGGGGAAGAGGTGGCGGAAAGAATGTAAGAGCCAAAGGAAGGGTAGGACTCCTTACAGTGTGCTCCCTCCAGACACAAAATGGCCTGGATATCCATGACCTCACAGTGCCTGACACTACCTACACAAGACCATCATAATAGGAGGAAAAGATCATGACATCAAAATAAAAGAGACTGATTGACAGGGGGAGGAGTTATGATGGAGAATGGAGTTTCAAAGGGAGGGCATTAACATGGGATATTGTTTATAATCACAGAAGTTGTTAATAAAAAACCCTCTAATTAAAAAAAAAATCAGCTGGGCGTGGTGGCTCACGCCTTTAATCCCAGCACTACTAGGGAGGCAGAGGTAGGAGGATCACTGTGAGTTCAAGGTCATCCTGAGACTACTTAGTGAAATCCAGGTCAGCCTGAGCTAGAGTGAGATCTTATCTCAAAAAAACAAAAAACAAACAAACAATTAAAAGACTCCCATGAGGGACAGTCTACAAAATCTCTGACCAGTTTCCTCAAGGCCATCAAGATTACCAAACACAAAGACAGTCTGAGAAGCTGTCACAGGCAGGAGGAGGCTGAGGAGACGTGACAGGCAGATGTAACAGTATCTGGGGACAGAAAAGGGTTGCTAGAGCAAACCAAAGGGAATCTGGATACAGTGTGGGCTTCAGTTAACAACTCTGGAACGGTAATGGCTCACCAGCTGTGGCGAAGACAGGAGCTGTTGTGTGAAAGGTGTATAGAAACTCAATACTTTTCTTGCAACTTTCCTTCCCATCTGAAATTATTCTAAATACTAAAAAAAGCAATATGGCAGGGTCATTGTGGTACATGCCTGTATTCCCAGCAGTTGGGAGGATCAGGAGTTCAAGGCCAGCCTTGCCTTGAACAGTGAACTTAAGGTCAGCCTAGATTGCATGAGAACCTGTGAAAAATTTGTCTTAAAAAAGTAATCCGGAAAAGCCGGGCGTGGTGGCGCACGCCTTTAATCCCAGCACTCGGGAGGCAGAGGTAGGAGGATCGCCATGAGTTCAAGGCCACCCTGAGATTACATAGTGAATTCCAGGTCAGCCTGGACCAGAGTGAGACCCTACCTTGAAAAACCAAAAAAAAAAAAAAAAAAAAAAAAAAAAAAAAAAAAAAAAGTAATCTGGAGCTGGGAGTGGTGGCCCATGCCTTTAATCCCAGCACTCGGGAGGCAGAGGTAGGAGGGTCGCTGTGAGTTCAAGGCCACCCTGAGAGACAGAGTGAATTCCAGGTCAGCCTGTACTAGTGTGAGAACCTACCTCCAAAAACCAAAAAAAAGAAAGAAAGAAAGAAAGAAAGTAATCTGGAGCCGGGTGTGGTGGCACCTTTAATCCCAGTACTCAGGAGGCAGAGGTAGGACGATCGCCATGAGTTCAAGGCCACCCTGAGACTACAGAGTTAATTTCAGGTAAGCCTGGAGCAGAGTGAGACCCTATCTCGAAAAACAAAACAAAACAAAACAAACAAACAAGCAAACAAAAAAGCAATCTGGCTGGGCATGGTGGCACATGCTTTTAATCCTAGCATTTGGGAGGCAGAGAAAGGAGGTCGCCATGAGTTCAAGTTCAGCCTGAGACTGCATAGTGAATTCCAGGTCAGCCTAGGCTAGAGTGAGACCTGGAAAAAAAAAAAAAGGAAAAAAAAGCAATTTGAAGGTTATTTTTAGATGGTAGGAGGGTTTAAAAAATAAAGCCTGGGCTGGAGAGATGGCTTAATAGGCGCTTGCCTGGAAAGCCAAAGGACCCAGGTTTTAAAGTTTTGGTTTTTTTTTTCTTTTTTCTTTTTAAGCCTGCCAAGGCTCAGGGGTCATTATGGGAGAGAGGGGCAGAAAGATTGTACTAGCCACAGGGTGTGTAGGAATATCCCGAGGCACAGCCCCCATTCCCTCAGAGAATGATGGATGTCTTAATTACTCCACAGTGAATACCAATAACCCCACAGAGGAGACCTCTCAGAGAAATTGGGACAGGGGAGAAGAGAAATAAAACTATATAACCATTGTAAAAATAACAACACAATATAAAGCCTGGGTTTCTTTTCTTTTCTTTTGGTTTTTTGAGGTAAGGTTTCACTCTAGCCCAGGCTGACCTGGAACTCACTAAGTAGTCTCAAGTGGCCTCGAACTCATGGCGATCCTCCTGCCTCTGCCGCCTGAGTGCTGGGATTAAAGATGCGCACCACCATGCCTGGCCTCTAGCCTGAGTTTCTTGATTTGAGAAGGTGACAGCTTTATCTTTTCTCCCTTGTGCACCCCCCCACCCTGGGGTGCTACCTGAGCCTCCTTTCAATCACTGGGCTCTGTCAGGCAAAAGTCTCCTCAATTTTATTGTCATTTCTAATGGCTTCAGTTTCAGGAGGTCAATAGTCCAGCCTAATTTACTGTCAATATGATCATCTGTCGTCCAGCCCACTCACTTTCCTTATTGCGGTGGAAGCCGCAGAACCAAGCCGGGAGGGTTCTGGCTGGCCTTTCCTGTCTCCTCACCCGCTCACCTTCCTCCTTCTGTCCCAGCTTGCAAGGTCAGGGGAGGAGGACGCTGGGCTCTCCCTGGCTCTTCTTTGTGCTGTCCCGTGTGCGCCCACATCACACCTACCGTGCAGCTGGACTCTTTGCCCCGTGGGAAGCCCTTTTCTCTCTGGTCTCAGATCTGTCTTCCAGGAATTCAGCTTTCCTTAGCCAGTGCTGACTACTGTTGGTTTGCTGTCCTGGAGCTAAACACCATCAGGAACGCACCTGAGTGTCATGTTACTTTCCTTGGGGAGTCTGCTTCTAAGTGCTTCAGATTATGAGGACAGAGACCACGGGGATGACTCCATCCAAACAGCAAGGTGAACGCGATGGTTCATCTCTATTGTCAGCATCATCAGATCCGGAATCAAGATCTGTTCTCTCTCTCAAATGCATAAATAAAAAATCTATACATATGATTAAATATATATTAATATATTAAAATATTTTTTCTGCGTTTGAGAGAGAGGAAGAGAGAACGAGTGCACCAGGGCCTCTAGGTACCACAAATGAACTCCAGATGCATGTGCCACCTGTGCAACTGGCTTTACATGGGTAATGGGGACTTGAACCTGGATCCTTTGGCTTTGCAGGCAAGCACCTTAATTGCTAAGCCATCTCTCCTGCCCAATAAAAATATTTTTAAAAAGACGTGTCTCCCATATGCTGCCGACACAGAGCATGGAGAGACCTGGCTGGAATCTGGAAGAGAGCCAGTCCCCAGACATTAGCCTGTCTAGTGCTGGAAAGCTTTACATGAGCTACTGGGAGAAAATGACAACGGCCTAAGCAACTAGAGGTCTAAGCTACTCAGAAACAAACACTCTGACAGGATGTGCATGGCAGGGCAGTAGCGGCACACAGCCTTGGTGGGAAACCAACAGCTTTCTGATTGGCCAAAGAGATTGGCTCAGTGTAAAGGAAGCCATATGGAATAGGAAACCAGAGGAGAATCCTATGGAGACAAAGATTCTGCTCTCCAGTGTCAAGCTCTCACTAGTCTTTGGCTAAAAGAGGGGTTACAGACATCAAATTCTCCCTAAAATAATGCTAATCCCAGTTAAACTATACTGTCTTCACCCTTGGTTGGAGAATCTGTTCTTTTTCAGCAGGTAGCAAGACCAGAGGAAATATACTATCTTTCACACTTCAGCCAAGCCACAGCTGAACCCACAGAGGAGTTGGGGAGATGAGCAAGAGCGCTTCTTCCATTGTGAACCTGATAATCAGCACCAGGGTGAAGGAGACAGACCCGTGGATACTCAACACCTACCAAAGCAGAGATCCAGAGGCTCCTAAGAGCCCATCACTGAAGTATATTTAAAACTCACCCACCACAGCTCAGGGAATTTTGTAGAAGAGTGGGTGGAAAGCCTGTAAGAGCCACAGGTAGAGCGTCATGCCCAGAGGCATAACTGACTTCTGCTCCCGGAATGCAGAACCCACAACCCTATGGGGAATACCATCAACCCCACTGAGGAGCGGCCCCAGCCGAATGGGGGCGGGGGTGAGGGAAAAGAGGGTACCAAACACATGATGTATCCATACGAAATATGTTGTTAATAGTAAATATATATATATATATATATATATATATATATATATATATATATATATATAAAGAGATAAAAAAAGACAGGTCTCTTACTTGATTCCAGATCTGAGTGTCTGTGAGCCCATTTCCAGGAAGGATTAACCCAAGGAGGAAGACTTTTCCCTAGGCTGGGCAGCTCTGCCAATGGAAGACCATATAGAAAGAGGTCTCAGGAAAAAGCAAATTTTCCCCCTGGCTTCTCTTACTCCTTGCTGGTGAGTACATCTGCTCGCTAGCTGGCGACGTTCACAGACATCAGAACCCAGCGCCATGAGTCTTCCAACACGCACCGAAGACCAGCAACTCTTCGGGAATCTCCAGGCCTTCAGTGCCCAGCCTTGGAGTCTGGGCAGCTAACTGCTCCTCAGTCTCTCCAGCATGCAGATTGCCCATGTTGTGTAATTCGATTGAATAAGTACCTTTTGTTATATGTATATCTCATGCTTTCAGTTCTGTTCCTCTACGGGAAACTGACTAACACGGTGAGTGAGCCCACGAGCTTCCCTGGGTCACTTACGGGGCGTGGGTGATGGAGACAGTGGCATGGTTGAGAAGGTCCACCCTAGTATGGGTGGTGACTCAGGAAGGTTGTTTTGCTGGGATGTCCTGCGCAACTTGCCCCGAAGAGTCTCCCTGCGCCCGCCCCCAGCAGTGACTTACTGCTTATAGGCCCCCAGGGAGGGGCTTGTTGAGCATTGCGAATTTCTAGTTTAATGAGCCTCCTTCAACCCCACAGGAGGGAACACTTCTACCTGGAGGTAGCAACTACCCAACATTGTGATCAAACAAGCTGGACACATTATTCATAGCCAGGGGTAACCTACACCAGGTGAAGGTATTTTGTGGCTGAAAGGTGCCCTCCCCCCCCATCCCCATGTTGAGGTAATCCATAGGGTCTGATATGTAGCTGTATCTTTTTTTTTTTTTTTGGTTTTTCGAGGTAGGGTCTCACTCTGGCTCAGGCTGACCTGGAACTCACTATGTAGTCTCAGGATGGCCTCAAACTCACTACGATCCTCCTACCTCTGCCTCCCAAGTGCTGGGATTAAAGGCGTGCGCCACCACACCTGGCTTGTAGCTGTATCTTTAAGGAAGGGAGCAAAGTAAAATGAGATCACCGATAGTGGGCCCTTATCTAACAACTGGAGTCCTTGTAAAAAGAGACCAGAGGGGCTGGAGAGATTGCTCAGTGGTCCAGGCACTTGCCTGCAAATCCTACCAACCCAAGGTTCAATTCTCCAGTATCCATGGAAAGCCAGACATGCAAAGTGGCACATGCACCTGGAGTTTGCTTGCAGTAGCTAGAAGCCCTGGTGTGTCCATTTTTTTCTCTCACTCTCTGTTTGCAAAGAAATAAATAAAAATAAAAAGAGGACATGGGGGGGGGGCGATCTAGCGAGGCTACAGCCATTTGCAAGCCAGAAAAGGAGAATCTTTGCCCATACCTGATTTTACACTTAGAGCCTCCAGAACTGAGAAAATACCTTTCTGTTGTCTAAGCCACTCTGACTCTGACAGTGGTGGCTTGTTATGGTGGCTCCAGGCCCGCTCATTCAGAGAGTGTGAGGAAGAGCCTCTCCTGACTCGCTTGGTAGAGTGCTTGCCTAACATGTACAAACCCTGCTTTCAAACCCTGCACTGCATAGGCTCAGTGTGGTCATGCCTGCAATCCCAGTACCCAGAGGTGGAGACAGGTGGGCCAAAAGCTCAAGGCCATTTTCAGTTTTGGGGCTTTGCGAGACTATGTCAAGAGAGACAAAGAGAAAGAGATGAGAGAGAGAAGGACAGAAAAAAGAAAGAAAAGGAGGGGAAAGAGAAGAGAGAGGAAAGGAAAGGCAAAAGAGGAAGATAGATTTTCTCATGAGATTTAAATAGACGTGGGTTATTCTGAGCTGGGTAAAGACAGTGGGTTTCCTGTGGATTTGGTGAGGTCAAAAGCAAGAGTGAGGGCTGAAGAGATGGCTCAGCAGTTAAAATCACGTACTTGCAAAGCCTCATGGCCTAGGTTCAGTTCCCTACTACCCACATAGAGTCAGATGCACAAAATAGCACATGCCTCTGGAGTTTGTCTGCAGTGGCAGGAGGCACTGGTATCCCTATACTCACTCTCTGTCTGCCTCTTTCTCTCTCAAATAAATAAATACAAGTATTTTAAACTATTTTATTTTATTTATTTATGAGAGAAGGAGAGAGAGAGAGAATGGGCACTACTGCAAATGAACTCCAGACACATGTTCTACCTGGTGCATCTGGCTTAGGTGGGTCCTGGGGAATTAAATCTGGGTCCTTTGGCTTTTCAGGCAAGCGCCTTAACCACTAAGCAATCACTCCAGCCCCAAATATTTTATTTTATTTATTTGTTTTAGAAAGAGAGAAAGAAGGGGGGGAGAGAGAGAGAGAGAGAGGAGAGAGAGTGGGTATGCCAAGGCCTCTAGCCCTGCAAACAAACTACAGACTCCTGCACCACCTTGTACATCTGGCTTATGTCGGTCCTGGGGAATTGAACCTGGGTCCTTTGGCTTTGGAGGCAAGCACCTTAACCTCTAAGCCATATCTCCAGCCCAACCTTTCTTTCTTTTTTTTTAAGCAAGGGCAGTGTTATGACTTGGTGCATCAGTATATCAGGGTTCTCTAGAGGGAGAGAACCAATAGACGGAATATGTCCTATAAAGAGGGTTTATTGGATTATTTTACAGAATATGAGCTGAGAAGTCTAGCAATGGCTGTGTGCAGGTTGGAGAGCTGGAGAACCTGGTAGCTACTCAGCCGACAAGGGTGGATGCCTCAGCGGTACCAGCTGGGCCCTGAAGGCCCAGAGGATTCCTAGAGAGCTGTTAGTCTTCAGTCTGCATTGAAAGGCCGCTGAAGCTGGGTCCCAAGGCCCACGAAGGATAATAGAAGCACCGTGCATGCACACACCAGTGGGAGGCAAAAGACCCTGTGTTCTCTCTCTCTCTCTCTCTCTCTTTTGTTTTGCACCTCCCTCTTGCTATCCTGCCACAACCCTGTCTGGTTTTGTATTACCCTTGGGGCCAATCTCTTCCACAGGCAACCTTCTGGCTGTTCTCATCTCCAGAGAACTTTCCAGTGTCGGACAGCAGCCGCTGTGAGCCAGCAGGAGCGCCAGTGTCTTGGCCCGATGTGTAACACCAATCCCCAGGGACATACATTCAGTCCCTCGCTGTGTTCAGGCAACAAGATGTTTTAGCACATAGTCACTGTGGAATGAGGAGACCAGAAGACAGCAGCTATTGGAATGGCAGTTTATTACAAACAAGGGGACACCATGTGCCATGCAGAGCCACGTAGGGCGAAGCACAGTGTTGGTCGGGAGGCAGACAGAACCAAGGGTCATGGTTAGCAAGAGCCATGATTGTGTCTTTTAGGAATCAGTCTTAGGATCCACTGGTTTGAATAATTTCAGTGGCTCTTGGAACAGGGATGTTGCATTAGTCAGGGCTGGTCAAGGATCCACTGGTTAAGAAGTGAGAGATGTTTGCCTGACTGTCTCCAATGCAAGCAACTTTCTCTAAGGTAGGTGTGGTGTGGTGTGATGAGGTGAGTAATGGTCTCAGAAAGAACAGGCTGGAGAGATGGCTTAGCGGTTAAGGTGTTTGTCTACGAAGCCTAAGGATCCAGGTGCAATTCCCCAGGACCCACGTAAGCCAGATGCACATGGTGGCGCATGCGTCTGGAGTTTGTTTACAGTGGCTAGAGACCCTGACACACCCATTTTCTCTCTCTCTCTCTGTGTGTAATAAATTTTAAAAAAATCCACAACTTGAGCTGGGAGCCTGAGGATGTTATGGTTTATATGACAAAGGACTTTGTAGATGTCAAGGATCTTGAAGGGTGAGGGGTGGAGGGATGACTTACGGGGAAAGGGATGCCATACAAACCTGAGGACCTGAGTTTGAACCCCTGGTACCCACATAAAAGCTGGGCACCGCCGAGCATGCTTGTAATCCCAACACCAAAGGAGGTGAAGACAGGAGGGTGCCTGCCGGCCAGCTTGTTTAGCCACATGGCTAAGCTCCAGGTTCAGTGAGAATCTTTTTTTTTTTTTCCAGGTAAGATCTCGCTCTAGCCTAGGCTGACCTGGAATTCACTATGTCGTCGCAGGCTGGCCTTGAACTCACAGCGGTCCTCCTGCGTCTGCCTCCCAAGTGCTGGGATTAAAGGTGTACGCCACCACGCCCGCTTCAGTGAGACTCTTGTCTCAAAAAATAAGGTGGATAGAGATTGAAGAAGACATCTGACATTGATCTCTGGCTTCCACATGCACAGACATATATACTTGAACACACTCACACACCTAGACACATACAAACATGTTTACACACACCACACACACATGAAAAAAACACCTTTTTTTAAATTTTTTTTTGTTCATTTTTTTATTAATTTATTTGAGAGTGACAGAGAGAGAGAAAGAGACAGAGAGAATGATTAAGAAATGGTGCGCCAGGGCTTCCAGCCACTGCAAACGAACTCCAGACACGTGCGCCCCCTTGTGCATCTGGCTAACATGGGTCCTGGGGAACCGAGCCTCGAACCGGGGTCCTTAGGCTTCACAGGCAAGCGCTTAACCGCTAAGCCATCTCTCCAGCCCACCTTTTTTTTTTTGAGGCAGGTTCTCATTGCAGCTCAGGCTGTCCTGGAACTCTCTTTGTAGTTTCAGGCTGGCCTAGAACTCACAGTGATCCTCCTACCTCTGCTTGCTAAGTGCTGGGAATAAAGGCGTGCACTGCTATGCTTGACTAACACTTTTGTTTTGAAGTGGAGATGA
The DNA here is from genome assembly GCF_020740685.1 of Jaculus jaculus. Taxonomy (NCBI): domain Eukaryota; kingdom Metazoa; phylum Chordata; class Mammalia; order Rodentia; family Dipodidae; genus Jaculus; species Jaculus jaculus. Next base: position 15,695,875 of record NC_059115.1, on the reverse strand, counting down.
CCCTCATTTATCAGGGTGAGTGCAAAATACAACCACAAGCATTCTTTCTTTATTTTTAGAAAAATATTAGATACGGACATATCACAAGAATTCTTTCAAGCCAGGCGTGGTGGTGCACGCCTTTAATCCCAGCACTCGGGAGGCAGAGGTAGGAGGATCGCCATGAGTTCGAGGCCACCCTGAGACTCCATAGTGAATTCCAGGTCAGCCTGGGCCAGAGTGAGACCCTACCTTGAAAAAAAGAAAGAAAAAAAAAAAAGAATTCTTTTTCTTTTTTTTTTTTTTTTGCTGAGCCAAAAAAATATTTTTAATCTCTTAACATACACAAAAGTGTTATGACACAATCTTTAACTATTTGGCAAACATTCTTATAAGAAAAGAGGCAGTGGAGAGAGGAGCCAGAGGCAGGCACTGGTATCCACAGAGGCTCAAAACACAGGCTCCAGGTAGAATCTGTCCTGACCACACTTTGATTTGAGCCCCATAACTCTATTTTGGAGAGAACAAATCAAGCTGTGTTGCTTGCAGCCACTGAATTTATAGTAATTTGTTACAGTGATAATAGGAAACTCACAAGTAGGGTTCTCCTGCTGCAGAAGATAGGGGCTCAAGTCAGCGAGAAATCCAAGCATCACAGGCTGAAGAGAGCGCCACGCTCTCAAGTATCTCTGCAAACAATTCGGATAAGCCCATGTCTTTTATAGGTTTTCCGGCAGGCCGTTTGACATCGCCTTGAGTCTTTTACATGATTCATAGGCTACAAGTTTCTAAGGCGATGTAAAGGGGGAGTTAGGACTCTCCCTGATTATTTAAAAGTTTAACTAAGAGCTGGTCAGTTGTCCTTGGAGGGACTGCTGTAATTCCAACTTATCTGTAGTTTATGGCCCCTGTCTTGATGACTCCAGCCTGTCTGCGCCATCCGGAGCCCTGTCTTGTCATCTGTAGATAAGGCTAGAATTCCCGGGAGCAGGGGAGCTCTCCTTCAGTCGGCCTGGCTGTTGGACCTCTGTTTCCCCTGACTGCTCAGAATTTTAGGGAGTGGGTCTTAGAGAAGCTATTTTACTCGAGGCTTCCCCATCCCCCGCATCCCTACACTCCATAGGCAATTTTGTCTTCCAAGGTTTGTGCCATTTTGGCCGGCACAATGCTTGTGCTCAGTACTGACACCCTGTGGTGGAAACCGGAGCTGCAGCCACTGTCCCTCCGTTCAAGGCTGCCAGCGCCCCTCACCAGCGAGCTCCAGTCCCACATGTGGCCTGAAGCAAGGGACCAGTCATTTAAAAGGATTAGTACTTTGCGGGCGTGGTGGCGCACGCCTTTAGTCCCAGCACTCGGTAGGCAGAGGTAGGAGGATCGCCATGAGTTCAAGACCACCCTGAGACTACAGAGTGTGGTCCAGGTAGCCTGAACTACAGTGAAACCCTGCCTCCAACCCCCTCCTCAAAAAAAAGGGATTAGAATTCTGACGCACGTTACAACTTGGACAAGCTTTTGAGAACATTATGGTGAGATTAAACCAGTCACAAAAAGACAAATCAGAGAATCTGGGCATGGTGGCACACACCTTTAATCCCAGCACTCGGGAGGCAGAGGTAGGAGGATCGCCCTGAATTCGAGGCCACCCTGAGACTCCTTAGTGAATTCCAAGTCAGCCTGGGCTAGAGGGAGACCCTACCTCAAAAAAAAAAAAAAAATACAAACGGGGTATGACTCCAGCAATATGCAGTATATAGATTAGTCAGGTCCATAGAAACAGAAAAGCAGAATAATGTTTGCCTAGGCGTTGGGGATGGGGAAGCATTATTTAATGAGTTCGGAATGTTGGCTTTGCAAAATTAAGAGTTCTGAAAATGTATGTTCATGATGCTTGCATAATAATGTGCATTTCAGAACTGTGCCTCAGAACTGTGGGTGCAAAGAGGCCAAAAAATGCTTTTTTTTTTGGTGTTTCAAGGCAGTGTTTCACTCTAGCCTTGGCTGACCTGACCTGGAATTCATTATGTAGCCTCAAGGTGGCCTCGAACTCACAATGATCCTCCTACCTCTGCCTCCCGAGTGCTGGGATTCAAGGCGTGCGCCGCCACGCTCAACCCCTCATATATTTTTTGTGTCACAGTTACTTAGTCCGGTTAAGGCTCTAACTTTTACATGTATTTTACCACAGTCTAAAAGTAAAAGGTGATACACAGGACCATCATAAGAGGAGGAAAAGATCATGTCATCAAAATAAAAGAGAGACTGATTGAGATGGGGAGGGGATATAATGGAGAATGGAATTTCAAAGGGAAAAGTGGGGGGGGGGAGGGAGGGTATTACCATGGGATATTTTTTATATTCATGGAAAATGTTAATAAAAATCGAGAAAAAAATTAAAAATAATAAAAGGTGAGCTGGGTATGGTGGTGCAGGCCTTTAATCTCAGCACTTGGGAGGCAGAGGTAGGAGGATCGCTGTGAGTTCGAGGCCACCCTGAGACTACAGAGTGAATTCCAGTCAGCCTGGCCTAGAGTGAGACCCTACCTCGAAAAACCAAAACCAAACAAAACAAAATAAAATAAAAGGTGAATCAACGATTTATTTGCTAGAGAGGCAGCTTATTCATGAGAGAGAGAGAGAGAGAGAGAGAAAGACACCAGCGCCTCTAGCCACTACAAATAAACTCCAGACACATGTGCTACCTTTTGTAGCTGACTTTACATGGGTCCTGGGGAATAGAACCTGGGTCCTTTGGCTTTGCCAGCAAGTGCCTTAACTGCTAAGCCATCTCCCCAACCCCTATCCAAGTATTGTTCTTATTCAAGTATTTTTGAAGTAGTCATGAAGCACGGCATGGGAAGGCTGAGAAGAAGCCGTGTCCAGAGGATATCAGGCAGAAGTAACAATGTAGGCAAAGCCCTCCCTCCCCCCACGGCAGGGACAAGAACGAGGATGGAGGAACCCAGGGGGGTATTGAGGGAGCCGGTTGGAGTGAGCAGGGGAGGTGAGGCCCAGCTCTGCAGGATTCTGAAGCCCTGGAGGGAGTTTGGGTTTGATTTCCAGGCGACAGAAGCTGCTGAGCATTACAGTGAGGCTATTTTGGCAGGAAACACATGTGGCCTCAGTGCTACAGAAGCATTCAGCTCCAGCAGGTGAGGCAAAAATTAAACTTTTATTTATAGCTTGACAGGCTAGGAGCGCTTTGCCACCGACTAAGAAAAAGGCAGTGAGACCTAACAGGTCCTTAAGTCCTCCCTGAGCGACGCCAGGTGTGCGGATGAGCAGAGGCAGGGAAGGAGCATTCGGGAGATCTGAAAACGTACTTTGTCTGTCTTTCACCTCTGCTCTCTGTTGCTCTTTCTTTTATCCTCACCGAAGCACACAATGAACTCCACGCTTTATTAGAAGGGAAGATGGCTCAGTGGGCAAAATGTTTGCTGGGCAAGCCCGAGGACCTGAATTTGCGCACAGCAGCACCTGCATTTAGTCTCACGGAGAAGGAGGTGGAGACAAGAAAGCCTGGGGCTTGCTGGCCAGCTAGCCTAGCCAACTTCCTGAGCTCTAGATTCAGTAGCAGACCCCGTCTCAGGGGTGAGGTGGGCTGGGGAGACGGCTCTGGTTAAAGCACTTGCTGTGCAAGCATGAGTACCTGAGTGTGGACTTCCAGAACTCACATAAAGCCAGATCCTGTAGCCCTGTGCACCTAGGGCAAGAAGGGAGGCAGACACAGGAGACTTGCCTGGAAGCTCATGGGCCAGCTAGCCTGGCCAACACAGCTAAGGACAACAAAACAAGAGCCTTTGGGCTGGATAGATGGGTTAGCAGTTAAGGAGCTTGCCTGCAAAGCCTAAGCTTTGCCTGCAAAACCCATGCTCCACTCTCCAGATCCCACTGAAGCCAGATGCACAAAGGTGAGGCAAGCGAAAAGTTGCACATTCCCACTAGGTGGCGCAAGCGTCTGGAGTGCAATTTCAGTGGCTGAGGCCCTGGGGCGCCAATTTTCTCTCTCTCTCTCTCTCTAAACAATAAAATATTTTTATATTTATATTGATCAACTGGGAACTGTGAGGGATTATCTCGACTAGGTTGTCTTCTGGGCAGGCTGTTGAGGGATTATCTAGATTAGGTTAATTGCAGTGGGAAGACTCGCCTTAAGTGTGGTGGCACCATCCATGGGCTGGGGTTCCTGGACTGTCAGCCCGTCTGCTCCAGGCACCTGTGGACACGCTTTCCCCACCATGATGGACTGTGACCTGGTTCTGTAAATGGAAACAAGTCTTTTGCTTTTAAACTGATTTTTAAAAGTTATTTATTTATTTGAGAGTGAGAGACAGAATGGGCGTGTCAGGGCCTCCAGCCACTGAAAATGGACTCCAGATGCATGCACCCCCTTGTGCATCAGGCTTATGTGGGTCTTGGGGAATGGAACCAGAATCTTTTGGTTTTGCAGGCAAACGCCTTAACTGCTATCTCTCCAGCCCCCTAATTTTTTTTTTTTTTTTTTGTCAGACGTTTTGTCCCAGCAATGAGAAGGTAACTAGTACAAGGAAGAAGGGATGGGAACCCTTGTGCCTCACCAACATGTTCCTTGTTCCTCTTGCTCCCACGGCCAGGGCGAGTTTGCAAGTAGGGTGCCCAAAGTCATCCAGCTGTCCTGCGATCAGACTTCAGATGCGATTCCTGCTAGATTGGTGACTCTATAGCTTTCTTTTACTTTTATTTGTTTTTTAAATAATATTTCCATTTTATTCTCTTTTTTATTAGTTGTGTACACAGTGTGTATACAGCCATGTTGGTACCATCATTAGCATCCTCCCTGTCTTCCCCTCTCCACAGAGACCCTCCTCATTGGGGAATGTGTGTTGTGTATTGTGGGGTTAGCCATCATTTATGGGTAAGAGGCAATGTCTCTGTGCATAATATATCATCATGTGGCTCTAATAATCTTTCTGCCCCCTCTTCCACGAATTTCCCTGAGCCGTGTTGGGTTCATTTTAGGTCTACTTCAGTGATGAGGTCTTGGGAGCCTCTGTGTCTCCAGATATCTTGTTTGGCAGGAGCTGAATATTTTCTGTGTTTATCTCCTTCACCCTTGTGTTGGTACCAGGTTTATCAAGAAAGCAGCACTCTTGCTCATTTCCTCAGTTACTCTATGGTTTCAGCTGGGGTCCTGGTGAGGTGCAATGGGCTGATTCTCCCCTCTGTATATGCATCCATCTTTCCTTTCCTGGAAAGTGAGCTGTGGTTAGGCAGATGCCATCTTGACCAGAAGTCTTAAATTTTATTTAATTGACATAGAATTCATACCGTTCATTATGCTGGCCTCCCTTCTCTCCCATGCTCCCTTGTACTCTTCATCCTCCCCCATAGCCTCTGAGGTAGTTTGAATATGGAATGTCTCCTATAGCCTCCTGTATTTTGACTAAACCAGGGTGGCCTCGATCTCATGGCAGTCCTCCTACCTCTGCCTCCCCTGCCGTGTGCTAGGATTAAAGGCGTGCACCACCACGCCCAGCTCTAAATCTTATATTTTTTTTCCCCCAAACTCTTTTTTGTAAAAAATAATTTTATTTATTTATTTGCAAACACTGAGAGGTAGAAAACTGATGGACAGAATGGGTATACCAGGGCCTCCAGCCACTACAGACGGACTCCAGATGTGTGCACTACTTTGTGTATCTGGCTTTGTGTGGGAACTGGGGAACTGGACTCAGGTCGTTTGACTCTGCAGGTAAGTCATTGCTCCAGCCCCAGTCTCAAACTTTTTTTAAAAATAATTTTTCTGGCTTGAGAGATGGCTTACCATTAAGGTGCTTGCCTACGAAGCCTAAGGACCCATGTTCAACTCTCCAGATCCCATGTAAGCCAGATGCACATGGTGATGCAAATGTACAAAGTTGCACATATGCACAAGATGGTGCATGTGTCTGGAGTTCAAGTGCAGTTGCTGGAAGCCTTGACATGCCAATTTTCTCTCTCTCTCTCTTGCTCTCATTCTCTCATAAAAAAATACAAAAAGAGGGATGGGAAGACGGCTTGTGGTAAGGCACATGCCTGTGAAGCCCAAGGACCCCAGTTTGATTCTCCAGGTCCTACGTAAACTAGATGCTCATGGTGGTGCATGCATCTGGAGTTCGTTTGCAGTGGCTAGAGGCCCTGGCCTCTCTCTGTCTCTAATTAAATAAATAAATAAAAATAAAATCTTAAAAAATAAATAAAGATATGTGTTCTTTATTTGCAAGAGGAGGTAGAAGAGGCACACCAAAGCTCCGGGGAATTGAATCCCAGGTCATTGTGCTTTGCAAGCCAGTGCTTTTAACAGCTGAGCCATCTCTCCAGCCACCCCTAAGCCTCATACTTAATTCTGAGCAGGTGGAGCTTTGGGGAGGTGGAGCCTTGCTGGAGGAGTGTGCTGAGGTTCGGCCTCGGGATCTCAGAGTCCAGCCTCCCTTGCCAGTGCTAGAAGCTCATGCCTGCTGCCTCCTCCCTGCTGATGTGACAAGATGCAGTGTCGGGCTTCCTGCTCGTCCCATGATTTCCCTGCCATGACAAAAGTTCCCCTCAAAATTGAAAGCTGAAAGAAATCCTACCTTTCCATAAGGTGCTCCTGGTTGAGTGTTATTTTTAAGGTTTTTAAAAAGTATTTTTATTTATTTATTTGACAGAGAGAGAGAGAGAGAGAGAGAGAGAGAGAGAGAGAGAGAGAGGGAGAGAGAGAGAGGGAGGGAGGGAGAGAGGGAGGGAATGGGCATGCCAGAGTCTCCAGCCACTGCAAATGAACTCCAGACATGTGTGCCCCCTTGTGCATCTAGCTAATGTGGGTCCTGGGGAATCGAACCTGGGTCCTTTGGCTTTGCAGGCAACGCCTTAACCACTAAACCATCCCTCCAGCCCTGGTTGAGTGTTTGGTCCCAGCAACAAAAATGTCACTGCTACAGCCTCTATCTCTACTTCCATGTCACACGTGTCCTGTTCCCCTCACCCTCTTCCTCAGCACCACTTTTCCCTCGCTCATGGTCTCCTTTTTAGTTTCATAGCCTATGCTCACATTCAGTTATATACATGCAAATAAATATTATAAGCTAACATCTGCATGTGAGAAAGAACATGTGATTTTTGTCTTTCTGAGCCTAGATTTCCTGATTTATCATTCTTTCCCTATCCATCCATTTTCCTGCAAATTTTATTTTCTTTACAGCTGGGTAAATTCTGTTGTGCATATGTACCTCATTTTCATTATCCAGTTATGAGCTTATAAGCATCAAGGCTGATTCCACTCCATAGCTACTGTGAATAGAGTGGTAATGAACACGAATGGGCAACTACTTCTGTCATAGGATATGGAGCCTTGGGTATAGACCCAGGAATGGCATATAGCTGGATCATAGCTTTTAACATCCATTTCAAAAGGTATTTGTCACTGGGCTGGAGAGATGGCTTAGCAGTTAAGTGCATGCCTGTGAAGCCTAAGGACCCCGGTTCGAGGCTCGATTCCCCAGGACCCACGTTAGCCAGATGCACAAGGGGTTCGCATGCGTCTGGAGTTCATTTGCAGTGGCTGGAGGCCCTGGCACACCCATTCTCTCTCTCTCCTGCTCTCTGTCTGTCTCTTTCTCTCTCTGTGTCTGTCGCTCTCAAATAAATAAATAAAAATAAACCAAAAAAAAAAAAAAGTATTTGTCAGTGTCCCACCTTCATGGGCAGCTATGGATGACTGATGCCTATCGTCTCACAGGATTGCATGGTTGGTGGTATTGGTTAAGTGCTTGGTAAGTCATAGCCATTCTGGTAATGGTGTTATTGGTTTATCTTTATTGAGGACACATTCACACAACATACAGTTAGCCATTTGAACTGCACAATTCAAAGACAGCACATTTACAATGTTGTGCACTCAGCATCTCTATCTAGTTCCAGAATGTTCTTCTCACCTCCAGATTCCCTGGGTCCTAGATCAGTGACCCCTCACCCACCCCTCCAGCCCCTGGTGACAACTAATCTGTTTTCTTTTTTTAAAGAAATTTGAAATATTTTTATTTATTTATGTGCAAGGAGAGAGAGAGAGAGAGAGAGAAAGAGAGAGAAGAGACAGAGAGAATGGGCATGTCAGGACCTCCAGCCACTGCAAACGAACTCTAGATATGTGTGTGTACCACTTTGTGCATTGAGCTTAACGTGGGTACTGGGGAATCAAACCCATGTTGTTAGGCTTTGCAGGCAAGTGCCTTAACCGCAGAGCCATCTCTCCAGCCTAATTTGTTTTCTGAACCTGGATTGGCCTTCTGTATAGTTAATAGATGGAAACATGCAACCTTGGCCTATGGCACCTACTCTTTTCCTAGAGCATAATCTTTTCAAGCCCCTCCATGAAGGGAGACATATCAGACCTTGTTCCTTTTCTTTTCTTTTTTTTTTTTTAAAATTATTTATTTATTTATTTGAGAGTGACAGACACAGAGAGAAAGACAGATAGAGGGAGAGAGAGAGAATGGGCGCGCCAGGGCTTCCAGCCTCTGCAAACAAACTCCAGACGCATGCGCCCCCTTGTGCATCTGGCTAACGTGGGACCTGGGGAACCGAGCCTCGAACCGGGGTCCTCAGGCTTCACAGGCAAGCGCTTAACCGCTAAGCCATCTCTCCAGCCCAACCTTGTTCCTTTTCATGCCTGGGTATCCATTGTGTGGATAAAACACAATTTATTAATTTTAGCTGTTTCCCTACTACGACCAAACAGCTTCAACTGCTGCTGACACTGTTATGCTTCTGGGGTATTTCTGAAGAGCAGGTGCCTCCCTGAGGAGTTAAAGTAGATGAGCCTGTGGGACCCAGGTGTGAGTGAGTTCGAACCCAACTCTCTCAGCGCATCTGTGACTTGACTTGGCAGTGCAAAGCCTGCTGGCGTCAGTTTTCTTAGCAATTACATGAGTACATTATTCTCACTTTGTAAGCTGCACTAGTTATTTCTATTTGCTTGTTTATTGTGCCAGGGGTGGAACCCAAAACCGTAAACATACTAGACAAGTGTTCTACCACTGAGCTATGCCTCCAGCCCATGAAGTTGTTTTTATTTTTTATTTTTACTTATTTATTTTTTTTGGTTTTTCAAGGTAGGGTCTTGCTCTAGCCCAGCTCAGCCTGACCTGGGATTCACTCGGTAGTCTCTGGGTGGCCTTGAACTCACGGCGATCCTCCTACCTCTGCCTCCCGAGTACTGGGATTAAAGGCGTGCGCCACCACACCCGGCTATGAAGTTGTTTTTTTTTTTTTTTTTTATTTGAGAGCAACAGACACAGACAGATAGAGGGAGAGAGAGAGAATGGGCGCGCCAGGGCTTCCAGCCTCTGCAAACGAACTCCAGACGCGTGCGCCCCCTTGTGCATCTGGCTAACGTGGGACCTGGGGAACCAAGCCTCGAACCAGGGTCCTTAGGCTTCACAGGCAAGCGCTTAACCGCTAAGCCATCTCTCCAGCCCTGAAGTTGTTTTTAAATTAAGAAAATGAAAACTGCGGTAAACTCAGCAAACAAAATTCACCACTCTCACCATCTTCAAGCTTCATCGCCACAGGCTACATTCACAGTGCCGTACAACCGGTTCCAGAATCCATCTCCAGAACTATTTTCACTTTCAGCAACCTACATCTCTCGGAAAACAGCTCCCCATTCCCACTTCTCTCCCCAGACCTTGGCACTCATCATTCTACTCTATATTTCTCATAGGAACTACTCTAGGATGCTCATACATGGGATCTTTGGTTATTTTCATATGTGTAACTGGTATACTTCTCTTAGCTACCAAGATTCATCTATGTCATGCCTGATTTTCTTCCATTTTTAAGGCTTACCAATAGTCCATTGCATTGTTTGACTGCATTTTAAAATATTTATTTATTTGGGAGAGAAAGGGAGAGAGAGAGGGAGAGGGAGAGAGAGAATGAATGTGCACACCAGGGCCTCTAGCTATAGTAACAAATGAACTTGAGACATACACCATCTTGTGCATCTGGCTTTATGTAGTACTGGGGAATTGAACCAGGGTCCTTAGGCTTTGCATGCAGGTGCCTTAACCACTGAGCAATCTTTCCAGCCCCATATACTACATTTAATTACTTAGCCCTCCTTCACCAATGAACACTTTTGGCTTCCATGAACAACGCTGCTATGAACATGGGTGTACACATATCTCTTTGAGACTTTCCTTTTAAAATTGTGTGTATTTTGCTGGGTTTTCTTTGGTTTTTTCTCCCCTAGGTTGCTTTGGCGTGGTTCCTATGCTGCCATCTTAACCTTTCGAACTTTTGGCAAACTGATCATTAAATGAAGTGCACTTTACGCAAACAGATTTTCGGCGAACTGGCTTTAAGACACCTACCTTTAGGTGAATTCAAATTTCAGGCACACTGATGAGAACTGAGTCAGTGGTCTGCTCTCTCGGGCTCCCCAGACCTGAGCTGTGAGGGCGTTGCGGATATTTGTAATCCAGGCATCTTCTGAGAGATGGGAGATCAGGGATGGTAACCTACTACTAGGGAACTAAGTTTAAGAGTCACCTGAGAAAAGGGACTGACCTTGTGTGTACACAGACAGGGTGCGTGCACACACACATGCACGTGTGTACCCATGTAAACATATACCGGGCGACAGGGCTCAGCGTGCTTAAACCATGGAGTAGGGCTAGCCTGAAGCTTCCCAGCCATCCCACCTAGCAAATTCTACATTCAAACAGCAAACCAAAGAGAGGCCTGGCTTAGTCACTCCAGGCCCACAGGAGTGATTCCCTGAGAAACAGGCAATACAGGCAGCAGACCCACCCAGAGAGGTGAGGAGGTGGCATAATCTTTAGAGAGAAGGCCACTCATCATAAAGTTTCCACCTCTTCACCCAGAAAGACAGGATACTGTGCTAAATGCCTGGGTGACCCCAGGTATGCCCTACAGCAGAGTGGGGAGCTCCCGTGATGCCCTCTCCTCTTGTGATCCTGCACCAGAACATTGTGTAACTTACACACACACACACACACACACACACACACACACACACGCACACTGGAAACGACCCCAGCAATGATGTTCACAAAGCAGGGAACCCAACTGCGTCTGAGCATCCCAAGTGCAGGCTTCACGTAGAAGGCCTCCTGCCAATTCCCAGGTTCCTCCTGCACAGTCCATTTGGAATGTTTTGACCACTGGGTCTCTGGCCCTTGGGGCCGTCCCAGAGGACTCTTCCCCAGGATTGCGGAATGCAGTCCTTGCCTTGGCTGGCTTAGGAGGGGCCAACTGGCAAGAGGGGTCTGTCAACAGCGGTGCTGGAAGCAGCAGTAACTGCAGCTCAGATGGAGTTAGCAGGGGGCTGCCAGGCATTGAGTCGTTGCATGTGGCAGCCTCGCCAGAGCGAAGGCCTATCCAGAGGGAGACAGCAGCAACCTTCCTCATCACTCCGCTGCACGAGGCAGTCCTCACAGTGGCAGCATTCCAAGTGATCATCACGGCCCACGGATATCACCCCCACAGTGTCTTCCCAGCCCAGAGAATCCCCCTCGCAGTAAACAGAGACGGACACTGTGGAAAGCCTTCCGGCGCAGAGTTAGCCCACAGGAGCAGTGGACAGGCGGACAAAGCAGTGGAGGTGGCAGAGGCTGTCCTGGGGCAGGCATTGCTCTGCCCAGAGATGCTTTTGTTGCACCTGATGCAGGATCCCAAGTAGTCCTCTCTAGCCTCTGGCTCCTGCATCGGGTGCACGAAAGGACCCGGCGGCTCCTCCAAGGGTTCTCCGCGGTCACCGGTGCCCAAGGTCAGGCGCAGCAGAGCGCTCAGCAACTCCGGGTGCGCAGTAGCCGGTGTCGTTCTTGCTGCTCCCAAGTCTCTCCAAGACCATTGTTCCCAGATGGCCTCGGGCTCCGGGCTGCCCAGGGCCCAGAGATATGAGTGGCGTCTTTCTTGACAGTCGGTGCAGGCGGAGGCATGGAGCTCCAGGTAGGCGGACGGGACTTCTTGGGAAGAACAGCCCGCCGGAGTTCCAGGAACAGGCGGGCCAAACAGGCACGGCCCGCGGGGCCGATGTCACCTGTACGGTAGCTGCGGGGCCGGCTCCCTCGGGCTCCGCCAGCCGCCGCCCCGTCCGGCTGCCTCGGGGGCTGGACGGTTTGCTGGCTGAGCTACCGGCTGGAGCTGGAGCGAGGGCGCAGAGCCGGGGCCGAGGTGTCCAGCCTCAAAGGAGCCCCGCGGGTTCCGCTCAGCATCCAGGCAGCCTTGCTCTCAGTCCTGCTCCAATGGCTCACCCCCACTTGGGGCCCCGTTTTCCTAGGTCCCCCCCAATTCACTCAGACGCCCCTTACCTAGTCTGGGGGGAGGTCCCACCAGACCCTTTCTGCGGCTCGAACTGGGCGCTGCAGGCCACTGGCTTTCTCCCCCAGGCGCTCCATGGCCTCAGGTCTGGGGCTCGCAGCCCCCTCCCGGCCTGGCACCCAGTAGTGGGTCCGCAGCCGCTTCTCTGCCAGAGGCCCTGGTTCCGGATCCCCGGGGGCACAGGCTCTGCACCCGGGCTTAGCGGTCAGCCCAGATTGCAGGGCCCTGGCGCCCGCGACGCTGCAGTATCTCCCGGAGGAAGGGACACGGAATCCCCGCCACGCAGTTGGGGTCAAGAGACTCAGAAGGGCCTTCAGCCAAGGCTGCCCGCGTCCCAGCAGGTCTGTTCACACGTCCACTGGCGCGCGCGATGGCCAGTGCGTGCCCAGCCCCGCCTCCGGCTCACGCTCCTAATCCTCCCCCTACCCCAGGTAGAGTCTCTCTCTAGCCCAGGCTGACCTGGAATTCACTCTGTAGTCTCAGGATGGCCTCGAACTCATGGTGATCCTCCCACCTCTGCCTCCTAGTGCTGGGATTAAAGGTGTGCACCACCACGCCCCGGTTTACTTTCTTTTTTTGAGACAGCGTCTTATATATCCTAGCCTGGCCTCAAAGTCCCTATGTATGCAAGGATGGCCTTGAACTTCTGATTCTCCTGACTGCTGGGGCTGCGGGTGTGGTGGTTCACGCTTGTTTTATGCCACGCTAGGAATCAAGCCCAGGACTTTGTGCGTGCTGGGCAAGCAGTCTGTACCCACTGAGCTATATCTCCATCCCCGGGGGTCCTTGCTTTGCGTATTCTTGGGTATGTATTGGGAAGTCGAATTACTAAGTTTTATGTTAGTTCTAGTTTAATTTATTTTTATTAAACATATTTTATTTATTTATTTACAAGAAAGGGGGGGGGAGAATGGGCATACCAGGACCTCCAGCCACAGCAAGCTAACTCCAGACCCATGTACCACTTTGTGCATCTGGCTTCATGTGGGTGCTGGGGAATCGAACCCTGGTCATTAGGCTTTGCAGGCAAACACTTTAACCACGGGGGCAGCTCTCTAGCCCTAGTTTTATCTTTCTGAGGCGCCTCCATATTGTTTCCCACCGTCACTACACTATTTGACATATGCACCATGTGCTCAAGAGTTCCACATCTCCGGTACTTGTTATATTGTTGTTTTTTCAGGGAAGGGTCTCGCTCTAGCCCAGGCTACCTGAAATTCACTACGTAGGCTCAGGCTGCCCTCCAACTCGTGATGATCCTCCCACCTCTGCCTCCTGAGCGCTGGGACTAAAAGGCGTGCATCACCACGCCGGGCTCCTTACAGTCTTTATGGCTGGCCTATACCTGTAATTGAGGATGACCTTGACTTCCTGGTCCTTTTGCTCTCAGCTCTTGAGTCAGTACTGGGAATTTTCAGGCATGTGATACCACACTCTGTGTGTCACTTGTTCCTTTCTGGTTTGTTTTTAAGATCCCAGCAGAAGTGAGGTAGTGTCGCCTTGTAGTTTCAGCTCATGGTTGTGAAGTGGAATTGCTAAGGACATGGTGCATGTCTTATGAGAACTGGGCCTTCCCTATGACACCAAGTAGGTGATCAGTCCACAGTGGGCTGGAACCATTACAATGGCTTTCCAGATGAACTGTTACTGGAGCCAGAGTTGGCAGACTCAGCACACAAAAATTCAAGATGTCCTGTTAAGTTTGAGTCGGGTAAAAAAAACATGCCTTTAGAATAAAAGCGTATCCTATATGTTCTTTAGGTATTACGGTGTAATGGCGAAATCTCCCCCACACGCTCGTATCTTTGCACACTTGGTCCCAGCTGAGGGACTGTTTGGAAAGATTGTGGAACCTTTAAGAGGTGGAGCCTCAATGGAGGAAGTGGGTCGCTGGGGGGAGGGGCTTGAGGCTTTTATAGCCCAGCCTCATTTCTGGTTCCTGTTTTGCTTCCTGACTCCCTTCCTTCCTTCCCTTCCTCCCTCCCTTTTTCATTCTTTTTTGTTTGTTTGTTTGTTTTTGGAGGTACGTCTCACTCTAGCTCAGGCTGACCTGGAATTCACTATATAGTCTCAGGGTGGCTTGGAACTGGTGGTAATTTACCTACCTCTGCCTCCTGAGTGCTGGGATTAAAGGCATGTACCACCGCCTGGATCCTTTCTTTTTCTTAAAGATTTTTTTTTTTCTTTTTTAATTTAGTTGCAAGCAGAGAGAGAGAGAGAGATAGAAGAGAGACAGATAGAGAGAATGGGCATTCCAGGGCCTAGAGCCACTGCAAATGGACTCCAGACACATGTGCCACTTTGTGCATCTGGTCTTCTATGGGTACTAAGGAATTGAACCCTGGTCAGTAGCTTTTGCAGGCAAGACTCTTAAACCCTGAGCCATCTCTCCAGCCCCCAACCCCTTTCTTTCCTTAAGTGTCTTGTCAGGTATTTGGTCACATAAATGAATAAAGAAACTAATGTGTACATCATTGTAGTGGCTTGAATGTAAAATGTCCCTCATATTTGCTTGTGTTTGAGTACTTAATCCCCAGTTGATGGAGCTGTTTAGGAAGCTTATGGAACATTTAGCAGGAGGTGGAGTCTTGCAAGAGGAAGTGTGTCACTGGGGCTGAACCTTGAAGGATGATAGCCCAGCCTAGCTTTCTTTCTGCTTCCCTGCTGATGTGAAGATGTGAGCCAGCGTGCCATTTCTGCCATGCGTTCTCTGCCATCATGAAACTTCCTCTCAAGTCTATAAATGGAAATAATCCTTTGCCTTATTTAAGTGATTTCTTATCATGTGTTCTGTCCCAGAAACAAGGAAGTAACTATATAGACATATGAATAATAATCAACATGAAGCCAGGTGTGATGGTGCACACCTTTAATACCAGCATTCGGGAGGCAGAAGTAGGAGGATTGCCATGAGCTCGAGGCCACCCTGAGACTACATAGTTAGTTCCAGGTCAGCCTGGACCAGAGTGAGACCCTACCTTAACCCCCCCCCAAAATTAATAATAATAAATAATCAACATGAAATAATTTGTTGATTTGAAAGTCAAGTGTATTCAGATGTCCTGTGTTTTATTTGGTTCTGTCAATCACAAGGCACTTCTGTGGAACAGTCATTTTCTAATGAAGAGGAGCTGCTCTGTAGCCAGCACTTCATATACTTTTCCTCCCATAAGATCACCACTGAGTTCTGACAGCTCCCTTTTCCAGGCGAGACAATTGAGTGTCAGGGGAAAGGAAGGGTCAGTACTGGAGGTGGAGACCTGGCTCCACGGCACTTTCCTCTCCACTATGAAAGAAGCATTTGTTGGGTTCTTGATGGATGGGTATCAGGCATCATCATAGACAACCAACATGGGTTAACTCTCTTGACCTTTGCAGCAAGCCTCGTCAGGCACAATCATTATCACCATTGTGTGACTGAGAAAACAAATGTAGGGAACAGTGAGCCACTTGGCTAAGATCACATAGCTAATGGATAGCCAACCTGACATTTAGGAACAGCATGTAAAGTTCCAGGACAGTCACATTTAATCTAAGGGGCTAGAGAGATGCCTCAGTGGTTAAAGTACTTACCCTGAAGGCATAAATATCTGAGTTCAGATCCCCAGCACCCACATTCAAGCTGAGCATGGTAGCATAAACCTGTAATCCCAGCACTGGGGAGCTGGAGACAGGAGGATACCAGGGGCTTGCTGGCTAGCTGTACGGGTGGAATCAGTGAACCTTAGGTTTAGTAAGAGACTCTGTCTCAAGAATAAGGTGAAGAGCAATTGAGGAAGATACCAGATGTTGACCTCTGGCCTCCACGCACATGTCCATACATGTATGTGGGTACTCACACATACATGTGTACCCCCAAACGTGACCAGGCATGCACACATACATGCACACCACACAAACACATGCATGCAAACAAACAAAACCCAAGGTGGCTCATGCCTATAATCCCAGCCCTTGGGAGGCTGAGGTAGAACGGTCATCATGGGTTCAAGGCCAGCCTGGGCTGCTTACTGAGTTTCAGATCAGGTGGGCTAGAGTGAGACCCTGCCTCAAACAAACAAGTAAACAAAAATAACAACCAAATTAATTTATTGAGGAAGAAAATGAAAGGAGTGGTTGCCATAGGAGAGTAAGATCAAGGTTTGTAGAGGAAGGGACATGTGGAAGTTTCTGAGGCAGGGACAAATATTCCCTCTTGACAAGGATTTGGGTACACAATTGTCAGACTGCAGCCAAGCACCTCATAGTTTGATTAGATACAAATCTTACTACAAAAAAAGCTCAGAACTCTAGACAATTCTGGAGTACTCAGAATGATGCATGTTGAATCTTGCAACTTGGAAATATACCCCCCCCCAACACCCATATATTATTCATCATATTGACTGATGAACAGGCAAGTAGAGGGAGGGAGAGACAGTATCAAACAAGCAGGGTTAGATGTAATAGTGGAATGAAAGCAGGGGATGGATGGAGAGTCACTGTAAATTTCACTCAACTTTTGGGCTGGAGAGATGGCTTAGTACTTAAGCCTAAGGACCTATATTCGACTCTCTAGATCCCACATAAGCCAGACACACAGGTGATGCAAGTGCTCAAGGTCCCACATACTCACAAGGTGGTGCGCACATCTGGAGCTCGATTGCACTGGTTGGAGGCCCCGGTGCATCAATTCTCTCATTAAAAAACAAAAAATCCTTTCCAGCTGGAGAAATGGTTTAGGGATTAAGGCGCTTGCCTGCTAAGCCTAAGGACCCATGTTTGACTCTCCAGATTCCTTTGAGCCCCAGGAACAAAGGTGAGGCAAGTGGAAGGTCATACATGCCCACTAGGTGGTGCAAGTGTCTGGATTTCGAGTTCAATGGCTGAGACCCTGGCATGCCAATTCTCTCTTCCTCTCTCTCTCTCTCTCTCTCTCTCTCTCCCTCTTTCTCTGTCAAATAAAAAAAAATTTTTTTTTTTGTTTGTTTTTCGAGGTACGGTCTCACTCTAGCCCAGGCTGACCTTGAATTCACTATGGAGTCTCAGGGTGGCCTTGAACTCAGGGCAATCCTACCTCTGCCTCCCAAATGCTGGGATTAAAGGCGTGCACCACCACGCCTGGAGAAAAATATTTTTTAAAAAGTTGAGAGGATGGGCTGGAGAGATGGCTTAGCGGTTAAGCGCTTGCCTGTGAAGCCTAAGGACCCCGGTTCGAGGCTCGGTTCCCCAGGTCCCACGTTAGCCAGATGCACAAGGGGGCGCACGCGTCTGCAGTTCGTTTGCAGAGGCTGGAAGCCCTGGCGCGCCCATTCTCTCTCTCCCCCTCTATCTGTCTTTCCCTCTGTGTCTGTCGCTCTCAAATAAATAAATAAATAAAATTAAAAATAAAAAAGTTGAGAGGATCTTTCTTTTGGAGGAGGGGGAATGGGTGTGCCAGGGCCTCCAGCCGCTGCAGACAAACTCCCGATGCAGGTGTCCCCCCTGGTGCATGTGGCTAACGTGGGTCCTGGGGAATCGAACCGAGGTCCTTTGGCTTTGCAGGCAAATGCCTTAACCACGAAGCCATCCCTCCAGCCCCCTTTTAACTTTTTTTTTTAAGTTCTCAATATTTTATTTATTTATTTATTTGCAAGAAGGGGAGGGAGGGAAAATGGGTATGCCAAGGCCTCCAGCTGCAGCGAAGGAACTCCAGACACATTCGCCACTTTGTGGGTATGGCTTTATGTGGGTACCAGGGAATCAAACCAAGGTCATTAGGCTTTGCAGGCAAGTGCCTTAAGTGCTGGGCCATCTCTCTAGCTCATCTTTCAACTTTTATGCTTGAAAATTTTGCACATGGAGCAAAGCTCAACCTGCATCAACCTTTTCACCCACAGGTCTGTCAGTCTTTCTTAGTTATTAAAAAATGCCTTTAGGCACCTGGCAGAAATTGTGTGGGCAGGCAGGCACTTTATTTAAGAACTCACCTTGGCTGGTATTCATGGAGACAGAGCACACTTGCCATTTTTGGCTCTGTGCAAGAGAATTCTTCTCCTGTTTGGAAAGACTTCGCATTGATGGGAGGAGTAGCTGGAAGTGTGTTTTACTTCCTTGGATGCCAGCCAAGGTACTTGCTGTCTGTACCCTTGAGGTAACTTGGAAGTAGGTCCTGGACTCTGCCTGTTATATAGCCCCATGAGAGATTTCACTGGAGGAAAGTGAAGGCAAGAAATATTGCTAAATCCAGCCACCAGAAATTCCAGTAGAACTGGAATGTTCCACTGGCCTGAATTTGGTTCTGTGTGCTCTCCACCTTTCCTCCTTTAGGTCCTGCCCATTATTGGAACTTTTTTTAATTTAAAAAGTTATTTATTTATTTGCAAGGAGAGAGACTGAGGATGGGCATGCACTGCTAGGGCCTTTTGCCATTGCAAATGAACTCCAGATGCATGTGCCATTTTGTGCATCTGGCTTACATTGGTACTGGGGAATCAAATCTGGGTCATTTGGATTTGCAGGCAAGTACCTTAACCACTAAGCAATCTCTGTGGCCTGGTAATTTCTTTCTTTAAGAAAGAGGGAGGAAGGGCTGGAGAGATGGCTTAGTGGTTAAGCGCTTGCCTGTGAAGCCTAAGGACCCCGGTTCGAGGCTCGGTTCCCCAGGTCCCACATTAGCCAGATGCACAAGGGGGCGCACGCGTCTGGAGTTTGTTTGCAGAGGCTGGAAACCCTGGCGCGCCCATTCTCTCTCTCTCTCCCTCTAACTGTCTTTCTCTCTGTGTCTGTCGCTCTCAAATAAATAAATAAAAATTAAAAAAAAAAAAAAAGAAAGAGGGAGGAAGGGAAGGGAGGGAAGGAGGGAGGGAAGGAGGAAGAGAGGGAGAGAATGAGCACACCAGGACATCCAGCCACTGCAAAGGAATTCCAGATGCATGTGCCACCTTGTGCATCTGGCTTACATGTGTCCTGGGGAATAACATCTGGGTCCTTGGCCTTTGCAGGCAAGCATCTTAACCACTAAGCCATCTCTCCAGCCCATCAGTGGTCATTTCTTAAACAGACTTTTGTTTTGAGATGGGGTCCAGGTTGGAATTTAACTTCTAGATTCAAGTGACCCACTGCCTGGCTAGCTGGGACTCTCAAGTGTGTACTAAACCACTTTATTATGATTCCATTTGTGTATCATACAGTTGCTTCATTTGAAGTGTGTAATCTAGTATACTAAGTTCTTAGTGTGTTCACAATTATACAAGCATCACCATCTTAGGAAAATATTTTTTAAATCTTTTAATTATTTACTTATTTATAAGCCAGGTGTGGTGGCACATGCCTTTAGTCCCAGCACTTGGGAGGCAGAAGTAGGAGGGCTGCCGTGAGTTTGAGGCCACTCTGAGACTACATAGTGAATTCCAGGTCTGCCTGAGCTAGACTGAGACCCAACCTCAAACTCCCCACCCCCCAAAATTTTTTACTTATTTATGACAGAGAGGGAGAAAGAGAATGGGCACATCAGGGCTTCTAGCCACTGCAAATGAATCCCAGACACATGTGCCAATTTTTTTTCTCTTTCTTTTTTTTAATTTTTTTAATTTTTATTTGCATTTTCCATGATTATAAAAAAAAATCCCATGGTAATTCCCTCCCTCCCCACCCCCCACACTTTCCACATGTGCCAATTTGTGTATCTGGCTTACATGGGTTCTGGGGAGTCGAACCTGGGTCCTTAGGCTTCGTAGGCAAGCACCTTAACTGCTAAGCCATCTCTCCAGCCCCATCTTAGGGCATTTCAATCATCCAAAAAGGAAACCTCATAACCATTAGACCATTAGCAAGCATTCCAAATTTGTCTCCCTTTCACCCACTCACTATGACTCTGCCTCAAACCTCTTCTCTATTCTCTGCTTCCGTATCTGCATACCCGGGACCCTCCATATAACAGTAGTTCTATATCTTGTGATCAACATCTCCCAATGTCACCTCCATAAAAACTTCAGCCTGTGTCACCTTCTATTCTGTCCTGCGAGCTCAGCTTCTCTTCCTCCTTCGTGTGGTGTGGTTGTGGGGGTGTTCACTTTTGGGGCCTGTGGCAGCTAGAGAAGAATGTTGAGGACTCCCCTTTATCACTTAGCCACTTTTTTCCCCTTTGCTATGGAGTCTCTTACTAATCCCAGAGCTTGCTGTTCACAAGCTCCAGCAGTGCTCTGGTCACAACTCCACATGGGACCGGGATTACAATGTGCATGATCACTCCCAGTTGTTTACATGGGTTGTGGGAATTCAAACTCAGGCAGTCTCAGCGGCATTCTCCCCACCCCCGAGTCTCTCATGCTTGTTCAGAAAGCACAAGTAACCACTGACCTATCTCTTCAATTAGAGTTCGCTTTTATCGATTTCACCTGTAGGTGACATAATGTGGGGCTGGGGTTGTAGCTCAGTTGGGAGAGTGCTTTCCCAGCATTCATGAAGGCCTGGGTTCAATTCCTAGTATAATACAAACCAGGTATGGTGGCGTGTGGCTGTAATCCAGGCACTCAAGAAGTAGAAGAGGGAGGAGCAGCAGTCCGAGGCATTTCTTGGCTTTAATGTGAATTTGAGGTCAGCCTGGGCTCCATGAGATTCTGTCTCAGACAGTCAGTCATGAGTGAGATTGTGTAGCCTGTCTTATTTTGCATACCATAATGTACTCCAGCTGGCAGAATTCCCTTCTGTTTATTGCTGAACAGTATTCCATTGTATATGTACCCCACATTTTCTTTATCCATTGCTCTGTGGGTGGGCACTCAGACCCATTCCATTTTTAGGCACTTGTGAATAGCTCTGTAGAGAGAGAAGGGAGGACTGCAGCTGTCTTGTTGACATGCTACTTTTATTTGCTCTGTGTATATACCCAAGAATGGGGTTACTGGATCACACAGGGAAGCTTTTAACTAGGGTGTCACTAGGTCCTGGGGTGTAACTAGATTTCAAGGAAATGAAGAAATGGAGAATTGGCTGAGCAGTTAAAGACATTTGCTAGCAAAGCCTGACAGCCTAGGATTGATTCCCCAGTAGTCAAACAATACCAGATGCACAAGGTGGTGCATGCATCTGGAGTTTGTTTGCATTGGCTAGAGGCCCTGGTGTGCCCATTCTCCCTCATTCTCCTCCTTGTCTACTTGCATAAATAAATAAATAAGTAAATAGATAAAGATATATTTTAAAATAACTGGACTCAGGCTTCTGGTTAAGATGGCAGTGTAGGAACCACACCAAAGCAGCCTAGGGGAGAAAAAGGACACCTCCCCCAAAAAACAGCAAAATACACTCTTCAACTAAAAAGTGAGGTGTATAAGAAATTACCAATGACAGCAGAGAAGTAGGAGATCCAGAGCATCCAGAGCCCACATAGGCAGGCAAAAGCGGCTCCAGCAGAAGGAGCATGAGTTCCATGGGGCCACAGCTGCAAGGCTCAGCTTGAGCCACAGGAAAAGCCAGGTGAGGGGATTTTCTACTCACACCAGAACTCTTCGCAAACTCAAGAAACATGGAGAACTGCAGCTAATAACAGAGGAGCAGATCGCGAGGTAGAGGAACATGTGGACCAGCGGGATAACTAGAGGCGCCATCCACAGCCTCCTCTCCCCACTGCCAACACAAGCGCCAGCAAGCACCAGAGACCAGGGGAAGGGAGCTCACAGCACCCAGCACCAGTGACCAGAGCAGTGATCCAACAACCCAGCCATCCTACTTGAACCCGCAATGTGCCAAAGAGGGACCCAAGCAGGAGCGCAGCATAACTGAGACCAAAATCATCCCAAAATATAACTGGGATTACACCAGGTCAGTACCCACCAAATAAACCTGGTATATAGGCCTGAACCAGAAGTACTAATTGCACCTTCCCTATCAGGATAAATTATACGTTAAATCTGATGGATGGTCAGATTATCCATCCTTAAATAAGCTGTATTTTGGGCTTGTTATTTGTTGCTTCTTGATTTATAGTGGTTTGCTTCCTCTTCTGTTGTTTATAAGGGAAGGGTCTCACTTGGTCACAACTTGACTTGGAACCCTCAACAGACCAGAAATCTTAACCTTCTACTTGACAGGATTAAGGGTGTGGGGCACCACACACCCTAAGGGACAGTGGCTTGGTTAGAGGATCTGGTTGTCATAATACCTACTCTTGCATAAATGCTCTGTGCTGTTTTTTTATTGAAAGTGTACATTGTTTAGTTAAATTTTAGAATCTGCCTGTATTTTGTTCTACTCAGCCTACTTGAATACTCTCATAGCAGGCAAACCAAACACCTAGGAACACTTTTGTAGATACTCTGAGAGCCTTGAGAGCCACACCTAGCACCTTAAGCTTATACCCTGAGATATATAACATCAGATTGATTGATACATCTAATAATACTGTAACTAACTAGAAAATCCAATCATCAAATTAATCCAAGATGCAAAAATATATACATTATAACACAAGAAACACCAAAAATCAAGACAATATAAATCCACCAAAAAGTATTAATGCATCAGAAATGAACACCTGTGAGAATGAGATAGAGGATTTGCCTGAGAAAGATTTCAAAAGAATGATTATAAATATACTCAAAGAAGTCAAAGAGGAAATCAAAGGAATCAAAGAAGACACAGGACACCAATTTAATGAAATAAAGAGGTCAATAAAAGACATAAATAAGGAAGTAGAAGTAATAAAGAAAAACCAGTCAGAATTATTGGCAATGAAGAACACAGTTAATGAAATTAAAAAAGCTCTGTAGAAAATGTCACCAGTAGAGTGGATGAAGGAGAGGACAGAATATCTAAACTAGAAGACCAGGTGGCAGATCTAATACAGTCCAACAAAGAGAAAGACAAACTAATAGAAAAGTATGAATGGGAATTTCAAGATACTTGGGACACTATGACAAGATCAAACATAAGAATTCAGGGTATAGTAAAAGGAGAAGAATTTCACTCCAAAGACATAGTAGGCATTTTCACCAAAATCATAGAAGAAAACTTCCCATAAATTGGGAAACAGGTGCCAATGTAGATACAGGAATACTTTACAACACAATCCAGACAAAACCTGGAAAGAACCTCTCCTTGCCATATTATAATGAAACTACCAAACATACAAACCAAAGAAAAAAAATATTGAAAGTAGTCAGAGAGAAAAATCAAGTTACCTACAAGGGCAAGCCCATCAGGATCACAGCAGATTATTCAACAGAAACTTTAAAAGCCAGAAGGGCTTGGAGTGATGTATTCCAAGTTCTGAGAGATAACAAATATTAACCAAGGTTACTTTATCCTGCAAAGCTATCTATTCAAATAGATGGAGAAATAAGTACATTCCACTACAAAAGCAGGCTAAAGAAATATTTGAAGACAAAACCAGCTCTACAGAAAATATTTGAAGGAATCTTCCATGCTGAAGAGAAGGAAAAGCACACATATAAGGAACCTGGAAAAAACAAACAATACTCAAATACTAGTTAACACAAGACAGCAAAGGTAAAACTGGAAGAACTACAAAAAAATGGCAAACATAAATACATACCTTTCAATAATATCTCTTAATATCAATGGCCTCAATGCCCCAACCAAAAGACAGGTTTGCAGACTGGGTTAAAAAGCAGGATCCTACAATTTGCTGCCTCCAAGAAAATCACCTTTCTACAAAGGATGGATGCTATCGTAGGGTGAAAGGTTGGAAAATGATGTTTCAAGCAAATGGGCCTAGAAAACAAGCAGGAGTTGCTATCCTAATATCTGACAAGGTAGACTTCAGCCAACGTTAGTCAAGACAGATAAGGAAGGTCACTTCATATTGATTAAAGGCACACTCCAACAGGAGGACATTACAATCCTAAACATACATGCACCTAACATGGGGGCTCACAACTTCATCAAGCAAATGCTATTAGAACTAAGGTCACAGATAACACCAAACACAGTGGTAGTGGTGACTTCAACACCCCATTCTCATCAATTGACAAGTCATCCCAGCAAACAATAAACAAAGAGGCATCTGGATTCAATGAGGTCATAGAAGAAATGGACCTAAAAGATATATACAGTACATTTCATCCACATGGTACAGAATAGACATTCTTCTCAGCAGCACATGGAACCTTCTCTAAAATAGGCCATATATTAAGACACAAAGCAAACCTTAAATACAGGAAAATTGAGATAATTCCTTGCATTCTCTCTGACCACAATGGATTTTGTATGGCAAAGTACACTATGAATAAAACAAAGAGACAACCTACAGAATGGGAAAAAATCTTGCCAGCTATAAATCTGATAGAGGATTAATATCTAGGTTATACAAAGAACTCAAAAAATTAAATAATAAGAAATCAAACATGGCAATTTAAAAATCGGCCATGGAGCCCAGAATGGTGGTGCATGCCTTTAATCCAAGCACTTGGGAGGCAGATGTAGGGGGATTGCCATGAGTTCGAGGCCACCCTGAAACTACATAGTGAATTCCAAGTCAGCCTGGGCTAGAGTGAAACCCTACCTTGAAAAACAAAAACAACAACAACAACAACAAAAATTGGCCATGGAACTAAACAAAGAGTTCTCAAAAGAAGAAATACAGATGGCATATAAGCATCTAAAAGAATGTTGTACATCCCTAGTCATCAGGGAAATGCAGATTAAAACTACATTGAGATTCCATCTACTCCTGTCAGATTGGCTACCATCATGAAAACAAATGACCATAAATGCTGGCGAGGATGTGGAAAAAGAGGTACCCTTTTATACTGTTGGGAATGCAATCTGGTCCAGTCATTGTGGAAATTAGTGTGGAAGTTCCTAAGACAGCTAAAAATAGATCTACCATATGACCCAGCTATAGCACTCCTAGGTATATATCCTAAGGACTCATGTCATTACCTTAGAGATACTTGCTCAACCATGTTTATTGTTGCTCAATTCACAATAGCTAGGAAATGGAATCAGCCTAGATGTCCCTCAACTGATGAGTGGATTGTGAAGATGTGGCACATTTATACAATGAAGTTCTACTCGGCGGTAAAGAAAAATGAAGTTATGAAATTTGTAGGAAAACGGATGGTTCTGGAAAGGATTATACTAAGTGAGGTAGCCCAGGCCCAGAAAGCCAAGCACTGCATGTTCTCTCTCATATGTGGATCCTAGCTGCAGATGATTGGACTTCTGTTTGAGTAGGAAGAAAACTCAGTAGCAAAGGCCTGTAAGCTAGAAAAGAGATATAAAGGGAAGAGAATGGAAGGGAGGGGGTACTTAATAGGATGGTGTTGTATATATGTAAGTAGAAGAATAGATTAATGGGGGTAAAAATCCCAATGTGAGGTCAGGGGAAGAGAATGAGTAAAGGAGAGGTGGAGGGAGGGCTAATCAAAATCTAAGAGGATATAAGTAGATCCTATGGAAACCTAATTTTTGGGGGCACGGAGGCCATTGGTATTAAGAGATATTATTGAAAGGTATGTATTTATGTTTGCCATTTTTTTTGTAGTTCCTGTTCTACCTTTTCTCTCTTGTGTTAACTAGTATTTGAGTATTGCTTGTTTTTTTCCAGGTTCCTTATATGTGTGCTTTTCCTTCTCTTCGACATGGAAGATTCTTTCAAGTATTTTCTGTAGAGCTGGTTTTGTCTTCAAATACTCCTTTAGCCTGCTTTTGTCATGGAATGTCCTTATTTCTCCGTCTATTTGAATGGATAGCTTTGCAAGATAAAGTAACCTTGGTTGGCAGTTGTTATCTTTCAGAACTTGGAATAATATATCATTCCAAGCCCTTCTGGCTTTTAAAGTTTCTGTTGAGTAATCTCCTGTTATCCTGATGGGCTTCCCTTTGTAGGTAACTTGATTTTTCTCTCTAACTGCTTTCAATATTTTTTCTTTGGATTGTGTGTTTGGAAGTTTGCATGTAATATGGCGAGGAGAGGTTCTTTCCAGGTTTTGTCTGGATGGGGTTCTAAAGGCTTCCTGTATCTGCATTGGCACTTCTTTCTCAATTTATGGGAAGTTTTCTTCTATGATTTTGGTGAAAATTCCTACTATGCCTTTGGATTGAAATTCTTCTCCTACTATGCTCCGAATCTTATGTTTGATCTTTTCATTGTGTCCCAAATATCTTGAAATTCCCACTCATACTTTCCTATGAATTTGTCTTTCTCTTATTTGGACTGTATTGGATCTGCCACCTGATCTTCTAGCTTGGATATTCTGTCCTCTCCTTCATCCATTCTACTGGTGAGATTTTCTACAGAGTTTTTATTTCATTTACTGTGTTATTTATTGCTAGTAATTCTGACTGTTTTTTCTTTATTTTTATTTTTATTTTTTTTTATTTATTTATTTGACAGCAACAGACAGAGAGAGGAGGAGACAGAGAGAGAGAGAGAATGGGCGCGCCAGGGCCTCCAGCCACTGCAAATGAACTCCATACGCGTGCACCCCCTTGTGCATCTGGCTAACGTGGGTCCTGGAGAATCGAGCCTCGAATCGAGGTCCTTAGGCTTCACAGGCAAATGCTTAACCGCTAAGCCATCTCTCCAGCCCTGTTTTTCTTTATTATTTCTATTTCCTTATTTATGTCTTATATTGACCTCTTTAGTTCATTAAATTGATGCCCTGTGTCTTATTGAATTCCTTTGATTTTTCTCTTTGTTTCTTTGATTTCCTCTTTTATTCCTTTGATTTCTTCTTTGACTTCTTTGAACATATTTACAATCATTCTTTTGAAATCATTCTCAGGCATTTTCTCTAACTCGTTCTAACTGGAGGTCATTTCTGATGCATTAGTACTTTTTGGTGGATTTATATTGTCTTGATTTTTAGTGTTTCTTGTGTTATAATGTGTATATTTTTGCATCTTGGATTAAGTTAATGCTTGGATTATCTAGTTAGCTGGGTATTCTTAGCTGTATCCATCAATCTGATGTTTTATATCTTCAGGGTAGAAGCTTAAGGTATTGGGTGTGGCTTTTAAGACTCTCAGAGTATCTACAAAGGTGTTCCTAGGGGTTGGGTTTGCGTGCTAAGGGAGTATTCAAGTAGGCTGAGTGGAACAAAATACAGGCAGATTCTAAAATTTAACTAAACAATGTACACATTCAATGAAAAACAGTGTATGCAAGAGTAGGTATTATAACAACCAGATCCTCTATCAATAAAGAGGTTGGGATTTCTGGTCTGTTGAGGGATCCAAGTCAGTGTGACCTAGTGAGGCCCTTCCCTGGTGCAATCCCAGTTACCTTTTTGGATGATTTTGGTCTCAGTTATGCTGCACTCTGCTTGCATCCCTCTTTGGTGCCCTGTGGGTTCAAATAGGCTGGCTGGATCACTGGACTGCTGGACCGCTGTTCTGTTTTCTGGAGCTGCGCACTGGCTTTTCCTGTGGGGTAAGCCGAGCCTGGCAGCTGTGGCCCTGCAGACCTGCCACTGCTGCTGCTGGATCCACCACTGCTGGAGCCGCTGCTTCCACTGCCATTGCTGGAGCAGCCACTGTTGGAGCTGAAGCCCAAACTGCCGCTGCCACTGCCAGAGCTGTAGCTGGGGAGCTGCTGCCGGAGCCACTTAGGCCTGCCTGTGTGGACTCTGGATGCTCTGGATCTCTTCTACTTCTCTGCTGCCATTTTAATTTCTTATACACCTCACTTTTTAGTAAAAGTATGTATTTTTCTGGGTATTCTTTGGCTTTTTCTCCCCTAGGCTGCTTTGGTGTGGTTTCTAAGCCACCATCTTAACTGGAAGTCGGAAACCTACTTTTTTGGACAGTGGAACACTCAGGAGCCATAGATCATTGCCAGAAAATTTTCAGTGCCAGGGATGGGATACCTTTCAGGGAGTTGTTTACCAGGGAGGTCCCTGATTCCCCAAAAACATTATAGGCCATTACCGAAGCCCTTGGTTTCCCACCAGGAATAGATGGTAAGACCATATTGCTGAAGACTCCACATACTTGGGCTGCAAGGCCACTGAGAAATCCTGCTGGAATTGAGCTGATAACCTCCTCCATGTAGACCAGCTGACAGAAAGCTAGAAGAAGCCATTCTGCATGCAGTTAATGGGAGAGAGAAATCACCAGTGAAGATACTCAACAGTGGACACTGCAAGCCTCATATTTGGCCAGCCAAGCCAAATGAGCCAACAGGTGCAATAGTGGCATGTCTATCATGGTGGAAACCAACTGCCCTCTAATTGAACTGGAGGCCCGCTTCATGGCAGGGAATACATCCCTGATACTGAAAACTTAAAACAGGGGTAGTCATGAGCCCTAGGGTTGTGATGTCTGCTGCTGTCTGGCTAAATGTAGATACCATGCTTATCAAACTCCCCCATAAGCACTTCTCTTAATGTTCATACCCTTATGTTAATGCTTCTCTCACTTTTGGTAGAGAATCTTCTCTTTTCAGAGATGGCTGTGACCTTGAGATGACTCAGAAATCATCATGGTGCTGAAAAGAAGTGACAGGAGTGCTCAGTAATGCAATACCTCTATCACACCTTCCAAGGCTCAGGGTCTATTGTGGAAGATGTGGTGGAAAGAATGTAAGAGCCAAAGGAAGGCTAGGACTCCTTACAACGTGCTTCCCCAGACACAAAATGGCCTGGATATCCATGATCTCACAGTGCCTGGCACTACCTACCCAAGACCATCATAATAAGATGAAAAGATTATGACATCAAAATAAAAGAGAGACTTATTGAGATGTGGAGGGCATATGATGGATTATGGAGTTTCAAAGGGGATAGTAGGGGGAGGAAGGGTATTACCATGGGATATTTTTTATAATCATGGAATTTGTTAATAAAAAATATTTGAAAAGAAAAAAATAGGGCTGGAGAGATAGCTTAGCAGTTAAGTGCTTGCTTGTGAAGCCTAAGGACCCCAGTTCAAGGCTCAACTCCCAGGACCCACGTTAGTCAGATGCATAAGGGGGCTCATGCATCTGGAGTTCGTCTGCAGTGGCTGGAGGCCCTGGCGCGCCCATTCTCTCTCTCTCTACCTGCCTCTTTCTCAAATAAATAAATAAAAATAACAAACCAAAAAAAAATTAAAAAAAAAGAAAAAAATAAATAACTGGATTCATGGGCTGGAGTGAGAGCTTAGCCATTAAGGTGTTTGCCTGCAAATCCTAAGGACCCATGTTCAACTTTCCAGATCCCACCTTAGCCAGATGCACAGAGGTGAGGCAAGTGTAAGGTTACACATGCCCAGTAGGTGGCACAAGTGTTTGGCATTTAATTGTAGTGCCTGAGGTCCTGGCATGCCAATTCTCTCTCTTTCTCTCACTCTCTTTAAAAAATATTTTAACAGTTGGGCTTTGTGACACATGCCTTTAATACTAGTACTAGGGAGGCAAAGGCAGGATGATCTCTGTGAGTTTGAGGCCACCTTGAGATTACTCAGGGCAATCCTCCTAACTCTGCCTCCCTAGTGCTGGGATTGAAGGCATGTGCCACCATCCTGGTCAAATTTTTCTTTTTTTTATTGTTTCTTTTTTTTTTTTTATTTTGTAAGCTTTTTGTTGACAGATTCCATAAGTATAGACTAATCATGATAATTCCTTCCCCCAGACACATTTTACCCCTATCAAATCCACCCTCCATCACACACCCTCCCCCTTTCAACTAGTCTCTCTTTTATCTCTTTTTGTTTATATGTATGAGTGTATGTAATGTGGTGTGTGTGTGTGTGTGTGTGTGTGTGTGTGATGTAGTGTGGATAGTGTATGCAAGTGTATGTACCTTGCAGTGCCCCACGCATGTGCTTGCAGCAGGGGCCACTCTCCTGAGGTGGCTGGAAGGGAACTTGGAGTGTCCTGCCCTATGGCTTCTGCCTGGTGGTGAGCCACATTTCTCTTAGCGATATTAGAGCTTGCTGCCTTTTAAAGTTTTTTTTCACAAGCCTGGGCGATTCCTGGTCTCTGCTTACCTTTGTGGGACTGGGGTAAGAGGTGTGCATGTCCACACCCAGCCGTTTCCATGGGCTCTGGATATTGGGCCGTTTCAGGCCCTAATTGGGCCTTCATGCTTGTGCAGGAAGCACACTTAGCCTCTGGGCTCTCTCCTGACACCTCTTCAGGCGCTCTTGAGGCAGGAAGCAGGGGAAGGAGCTCAGCTTACCAGGACTCTGCTCGGCTTGGGCAGTAAACACACCTCTTTCCTCACAGTGCATTTGAGCAACCTGGGCTCCTCACCTGCACTGAACTGCACAAAACCTTGTTCCACACAATTAATTAGTTTTCTCCTTTCTTCACAGACCATCATTTGGGATTAGTTTCCATTCCAATAGGTTCTTAGGTGCTAAAGTGATTGCTCATTGGTTAAAGGTACTTTCTTGCAAAGCCTGACAACCTGGGTTTCATTCCCCAGTACCCAAGTAAGGCCAGATGCACAAAGTGGTAGGTGCATGCGTCAGGAGTTCGTTTGCAATGGCAAGAGGTCCTGATCTGCCCATTCACTTTCTCACTCCCTCTGGCTACCTTTCTCTCTGTCTCAAGTAAATAAATAAAATAAATAAAAATATTAATAAAATATGTTCTTAGATATATCCAGGATCAGAAGGGGATATCCAGACTTCCCTGGCTATAGGTCCATGTGCCGTTAGGTGAGACCCCACCTCAAAACCTAAAAACAAACAACAATAACAACAACAAAAACCAAAGAAAAGTTTACTGAAAATGTACATTACTGCCATATCTTTGCTTCAGGTGTTTTGAAACAAGCCCATCTTATTGCCTCTTCCAGGTGCCACCATCTTGGTTGCTTGATTGACATTTGTCATTGATTGACAGCTGGCAAAGCTTCCCCCCTTCCATGCATCAGCTTCTCTAGAACAGGATACATGACTGCCCCAGTCTGTTCCTGGCTGATTTCTGGAACTCTTCTGGGTGTGTCTGTCAAGAGCTGCTTGCTCTTTGTGTTGCCAGCCCAGCCCGCTTTACCTGTGACAGGGAGGCAATGCATGAAGGCTAGGTCAGAACCACTGCAGTGATTTGCCTGGTTCCAGGTCCAAACTGGTTCCTGAAAGACATTGCTGCTCCTCCTCAGGGACCACTGGAGGTGGCCGCAATCACAACGTCAGCTTGGACATTCCTGAGGGAACAACGGGAGCTGTCAATCAAGAATCTACTTCATGAGCTGGAGAGATGCCTTAGTGGTTAAGGTGCTTGCCTGCGAAGCCTTAGGACCCAGGTTCAATTCCCCAGTACCCACGTAAGCCAGATGCAAAAGGTGGTGCATGTCTCTGGAGTTCATTTGCAGTGGCTGGAGGTCCTGGTGTGCCCATTATCTCTCCCTCATTTCTTTTTCTCTCAATCTTAAATAAATAAAAGTAAAAGTGTAGAAAAAATCTACTTCATGACAACTGTGGCTGATTTAAACACCTGTGGTTGCTAAGAGGCACTCATGTCCAGCTGCTAACATCTGGAAGAAATGCCAACTGACATCCGAAGAAACTTCATCCCGGCTGCAGGGAAACGTCACCACCATCATGTCCACCTCTCCAAGCACAGCTTTGCTTTGAGGGATGTTGCTTAGGCCATGACAGCTTTAGATGACCCATAGATGACCCTGTCCACAGCCACTCCAGATGGCTCCATCCATGGCCAGTGCAGGCCCCCCCAGTTGCCCTCGATCTGGTGAGGGAGTAGCACCTCCACGGACTGACAGCTGGCAAGCACGCACGACTGGCTATTTAATAAGCAGCCTTTCTCTCACTGGGCTCAGAGCAATCTGGGAGAATTCCCTCCTAGGCATCCCTCCCCCACATTTCTGCAGCCTGGGCCCCCAGCAAAAGCCTCTTCCAAATGGCTGTATTGCCACTTGTGACCTTATCACTGGTGAAACGGGCTGGGCTGGTAACAAAAACTCCCAGGACTGTCAGCCTCAGGCACACCCAGCAGAGTTTCAGGAGGAGAGACTGCGGAGGAGCTGTGTCCCCCCCACACCCCCACTGAGGAGTGCAGAAAGCCACCAGAGTTACTTCCTCTAGCTCCCAAGGACCTGAAACGCTGCCTGGTCCTGACAGCCCAAGCTCACAGTGCACTGAGGAAACTGCCCCTTCCCTTTCATTATGGCCATCCAAGGTAGAACAAGAGAACCTCATCTGAGTGGTGACGAGGTAAGTTCGCAGGAAGACTGTAGATCAGAGTTACAATGTCCTTCAGTAGGTGTTTGGGGCTGGAGGTGTGGTTCAGTGGTAGAACCCTTGTCTAGAATCTACAGTGAGTGGCTGGAGACATGGCTCAGAGGTGGAGGAGCTGCCTTGCATCCTCTGTTGAGGGGCTGGGGATGTGGCTTGGGGTAGAGTGCCTGTGTAGAATTTACCAGTGAGAGGCTGGAGCAGGGGTATGGCTCAGATGTAGAGCACTTGCCTAAACTTCTCAGGGAGGGCCAGGAGGCTTGAATCAACAGTAGACTTCCTGCCTAGAATCCACCAGGAAGGAGCGATATGGCTCAGCAGGAGAGCACCTGCCTAGGATCCACAGTGAGGGGCTAGGTCAGTGGCTTAGTGAGGGAGCCTTTGCAGCATGTGCAAGGCCCTGGGTCCAACTCCAAACACCACAAAAAAGAACTTCTCTGTCCCAGCCCTGTGAACACCTTTGGTTGGGCGACTCTGAAGTGGCTCTGTCTTGTGCCTCCTGAAGTCCTCCAGGCTGCCAGGAGAACCCCTTCTTATGTGACAAATCATGTTTTAAGTTATTGCCTAATGTCTATGTTTGGAACCCTTCTATTATCACCGAGGACTCCACAAGTACATGCCAATTACCCAGCAAGTCCGGGGACTCTAATTACCGCTGGCACAACGAGCCAGCTGTGTCCCCTCGCCTCAGCTGATGGCAGCAACTGTACATGATCACAGGATGATTCCTAGAGCCCTGTCCTAATTATCTAGCCTTGGATAGCAATTTATTTTACTTATGAAGAGTGATATTGAGGCATCTGATTTTTTCAGTCCCCCTTTTTGTTTCTCTAGTCCTGGCTTTTCCTTAAAGAAATTCCAGGGTAAGCCGGGCGTGGTGGCGCACGCCTTTAATCCCAGCACTCGGGAGGCAGAGGTAGGAGGATCACCGTGAGTTTGAGGCCGCCCTGAGACTACACAGTGAATTCTAGGTCAGCCTGAGCTACAGTGAGACCCTACCTTGAAACCCCCTTCCCCCCAAATAAAAGAACTTCCAGGATAATGGGAGGAGAAGAGAGGAGTTATGACCTCCTGCCAACCAGTGAGATAGATGGCAGACTGAAAGCAGAACTCTGTGGGAGCGCAGAGGAGGGGCACCAGGACCACCACGCGCATTTCCTATGTTGTGCACCACACAGCTCTGGGGTGACTGTACAGTAGGCTGTTACTGTGAGGAGTGTTGCGAGAGCCCCAAGATATCAGGAATCTTCCAGACACGGATGCAGAGCAAGAGCAGAGTCCCTTGCTTTAGCAGGCAGGAGACGGAGATTCCCGAGGGAGGTTGTCAAGTTGTGCAGAGATCACTGGAACGAGGGACTGGCTCAGTGGATGACACACTTACAGTGTGAGCATGTGAGTTTGGATCCCCACACCCCAGTTCTGAAAACCTAGTAAAAATTCAATGCCTTGGAAGGTCATGGGCTCTAGGGGAAAGATGCCACTGACGTTTGGATGAATGGATACGCTGCTCTGCTTACCAAATTGCCCTCTAGTTAGGTTTGTGCTCTCCTTCTGCACCAGACATCCTGTTCTCCCTGAAGATCTTTTTTTTTTTTTTTTTGCATTTGCATGTGTGTGTGTGTGGTATACATGCATGTAGATGTTGTATTCTTCCTTATTCACTCTCTGCCTTATTCTTTTTTTTAAATTTTTATTAGCATTTTCCATGATTATAAAAAAAAATCCCAAGGTAATTCCATCCCCCCTTATTCTTTTTTTATAGATTTATTTTCAATATTTTTAAATACTTGAGAGAGAGAAAGAAAGGGGAGAGGGAGAGACGGAGAGAGAGAGAGAGAAAGAAAGAAAGAGAGAATGGATGCACCAGGGCCTTCAGCCACTGTAAATGAACTCCAGACACATGCACCACGTTGTGCAACTGCCTTACATTGGAATCTGGGGAACCGAACCTGGGTCCTTTGGCTTCACAGGCAAGCACCTTAACGGTTAAGCCATCTCTCCAGCCCTCTACCTTATTCTTTTAGGCAGGGTGTCATCGCTGAATCCAAAGCTCACTGATTTGGCTAGACTAGCTGGCCAGCGAGTCTCAGGGATCTGTCTCTGCCTCCCCAGCTCTGGGATGACAGGTGCGCACCATCATACCTGGCACTCATTCAGGTCTCCACATTCAGGTCTCAGGCTAGCACAGCAAGCCGTTCCCAACGGCGCGCTCTCTCCGTGAAGATATGTGATCCTCAGGATTCCTGGGGGCTCCTACTGCCTCGTCTTTTCCAATCATCTTTTGCCTTCTAGCAGGTGATGAGCGCACTTAAAGCAGTCTCCCAGCTATGGGAGATACAATCCGACATCCAGCAGATGTCTGCAACCTCACAGAGTGCCCAATTCTATATATAGTGTCCTCCTGTGCCTGCCTCCCTACCATGGAGTCCTAATTTATAAACGAGGCACAGAGTCTAACAACCACCACTAAAAATAAAACAGAGCAATTGTGACAAGATACTGTAACAAAAGTTAGGACAGTATGGGTTTTACCTCTAAAATACATATTGTATTGGACAGAGAGGTACTGGGCAAGATTTTCATCACATCACTGAACAAGGCATGTAATATAAAATGTGTAGTTTGTTTACTTCTGGAAGTATCCATTCAGTACTTTGGTTTATTTTTAAAGATTTGCTTTTTAATTATTTATGAGAGAGAGAGAGAATGAATGGGCGCCCAGGGTCTCCAGCTACTGCAAATGAACTCCAAATACATGTGCCATCATGTGCATCTGGCTTACGTGGGGCCTGGGGAATCGAACTGGAGTCCTTGGGCCTCGCAGGCAAGTGCCTTAACCGCTAAGCCATCTCTCCAGCCCTCCCCCCCTTTTGAGGTAGGGCCTGGCTCTAGCCCAGGCTGACCTGTAATTCATTGCGTAGTCTCAGAGTGGCCTTGAATTCACAGGGATCCCCCTACCTTTCTTGGGTGCTGGGATTAAAGGCGTGTACCACTGCACCTGGCCTCCATTCAGCATTTTCTGACTGTTTGACAGTGGGTTATGAACTGCAGACAGTGAAGTCATGGATAAAAGGCCCACTGTATGAGTGTGGTTTTCTGTCTGTCTCCTTCTGCAGGAATGCAAGCTTATCCAGGGGAGGAGTGTTTGTCTGATTTATATATTGGTAAATCTCAATAGTGTAGAAAAGTGCTTGACTTATAATATAGGATCAACATGCACCTTTTGAATTAAAAAAATTGAGTTGGAGAGATGGCTCAGCCTTTAAAGTGCTTGTTTGCAAAGCCCAACGACTCAGGTTTGATTCTCCAGTACCCACATAAGCCAGTTTCACAAGGTGGCACATGCATCTGGAGTTCAGTGGCTGGAGGCCCTGGTGTACCCTCTCTCACTGTCTCTCAAATAAATAAAAAATATATTTAAAAAAATTTATCAAGGGCTGGAGAGATGGCTTAGCGGTTAAGCGCTTGCCTGTGAAGCCTAAGGACCCCGGTTCGAGGCTCGGTTCCCCAGGTCGCACGTTAGCCAGATGCACAAGGGGGTGCACGCGTCTGGAGTTCGTTTTGCAGAGGCTGGAAGCCCTGGCGCGCCCATTCTCTCTCTCTCCCTCTATCTGTCTTTCTCTCTGTGTCTGTCGCTCTCAAATAAATTTAAAAAAGATTTATCAAGTGGGGAAAAAATAAACATTGAAAATAATGTTCTCTGGGCTGGAGAGATGGCTTAGTGGCTAAGGTGCTTGCCTGCAAAGCCTAAGGACCCATGTTCTACTCTCCAGATTCCATGTAAGCCAGACTCACAGAGGTGAGGCAAGCGCAAGGTCGCACATGCCTACTAGGTGGCACAAGCGTCTGGGGTTCGATTGCCGTGGCTGAGGCCCTGGCGCACCAGTTCTCTGTCTTTCCTCTCTCTCTAAAAGAGAGAAAAAATAATAATTTTCCACTACGGCCACACGATGGAGCTCAAGATCCATGTCAAGCTTTTGCAGCCTCAAAGTGGCGCTGCCTCGCCTTGACTGGGTCTCTTTCCTGGACTTGGCATCTTCTTGGGACCTGGGGTGCAAGCGCGGGAAGGGGGCGGCAGACAACACACACGCTTTTTGTTGTTTGCTCCAGGTATGGTCTTACTCTAACCCAGGCTCAACTGGAATTTACTCTGTATTCTCAAGGTGGCCTCGAACTCACCGCGATCCTGTTACCTCTGCCTCCCAAGTGCGGCGATCAAAGGTGTGCGCCACCACGCCCAGCAACACGCACTCTTTTTATATGCAGAACCTTCGCAAAAGTGGACTCCGTGGACGTTGCGGGAAGGTGTTTGACCGGGGGCGAGGTGGGGAGGAAATGAGAGGAAACGGCACGTGGGTAGCATGGAGCCTGATGTGGTGCGCAGCGAAGTCTGTAGTAACCATGAGTGGGCTTCACGAGCTTTCTAAATGAGCGTATTATTGCTGCTCTTCTGAAGGGGGGTAGATTACTATGTGAGATGATGGCTAGCTTCTTCTTTTTTTTTTTTTTTTTTAATTTTTTTATTTAGTTATTTGAGAGCGACAGACACAGAGAGAAAGACAGGCAGAGGGAGAGAGAGAATGGGCGCGCCAGGGCTTCCAGCCTCTGCAAACGAACTCCAGACGCGTGCGCCCCCTTGTGCATCTGGCTAACGTGGGACCTGGGGAACCGAGCCTCGAACCGGGGTCCTTAGGCTTCACAGGCAAGCGCTTAACCGCTAAGCCATCTCTCCAGCCCCGAATCTCATTCTTTTTGTAGTCAGGTATATTGTTTGGATTTTTATTAAATCTTTGTAATATTTTTATACTTCATTGGTATAAAACAAATGGGTTTTAACAAATGTTCAAATTTCTCAAGTGCCTCATATATTTTTGAAAAGAATGTGGATTCCTGTCTCATATATATGTGTGTGTATGAATGGTTTTATGCATCTGTAAAGAATTGCAGCTGCTGGGTGTGGTGGTGCACGCCTTTAATCCCAGCACTCAGGCAAGGTAGGAGGATCACCATGAGTTAGTTCAAGGCCACCCTGAGACTACATAATGAATTCGAGGTCAACCTGGGCTAGAGGGGAACCCTACCTCGAAAAACAACAACAACAAAGAATTCCAGGACCCAAACTTGAGAGAAAATGTGGTGTTTGACTTTCTCTGTCTAACTTACTTCACTTAATATGATAACCTTCAGTTGTATCTATTTTCCAGAAGCAACATAATTTCATTCTTCCCTATGGCTGAATAAAATTCTGTTGTAGCCAGGTGTGGAGGTGCATGCTTTCTATCCCAGCACTCAGGAGGCAGGAGGATTCCTGTGAGTTCAAGGCCAGCCTAGACTATATAGTGAATTCCAGGTCAACCTGGACTAGAAAAACCTTATTTCAAAAAAAACAAAACAAAACAAACAAACAACAACAACAACAAAAAACCCTCCATTGTACACACACACACACACACACACACTGCATTTTATTTCTTTGAAAAAAAAATTTTTTTTTCGAGGTAGGGTCTCACTCTAGCCCAGCTGACCTGGAATTCACTAGGTAGTCTCAGGCTGGCCTTGAACTCACGGTGATCCTCCTGCCTCTGCCTCCCGAATGCTGGGATTCAAGGCATGTGCCACCATGCTGGGTGAAAACTTTATTGATAGCTTCCACACTATACACAGTGTACCTTGATCCTAATCTCTGACCACCCTCATTTATTCCTTATTCCCTGGTATTATATGTATGTGCTACTAGGGCCGAGAACTCATTGGTCACTTAGTTTTCAGCTACTGACCAATTGTAATTCTCTGCATTGACCACCTCTCACTGCCAAATTTAGAAAAGCAAGATTTTTTTTTGTTTTTATTTAGAAGTTTAATATGTGAACATGTAGTAATGCAAGAAAACCAGGGGCATAAAAATACAATACAATACTACCTCAACATGTAAGTAGTATTTGCAATTGTCATTGATCTCTTTTTCTCTAATTTAAAATTTTTTCATAATGTTGTATTCATTTTATAATTTACAGTAAGGATTTAAAAATATCACAGTTACCACTAACATCAAGCAATTGGTGTAGAGTCTATACAAGTAACTGTTATGGTTTGAATATACTTAAAAAGAAGATTTTTTTTTTTTGACAGGAGCTGTGAGAAGAATTGATCTGTGGATATATTAGAAGGGAGTTTGGTAACACTTGCATCCCTAGGAAAGAACCTACTATTGATACATTGTTATATATTTTTTATTTATTATTTTTAAAAATATTTTTATTTATTTATTTAATGGGGGGGGAGAATAAGAATGGACATGCCAGGTTCTCCAGCCACTGCAAACAGACTCCAGACACATGTGCCCCTTGTGCATCTGGCTTATGTGGGTCCTGGAGAATCAAACTGGGATCCTTTGGCTTTGCAGGCAAATGCCTTAACTGCTAAGCCATCTCTCCAGCCCCTATTTTTTATTTTTTAATTAAGTAATTTGAGACACAAAGAGGGAGGAGAGGGAGGGAAGGAGAGGGAATAGATATGCCAAGGCCTCTAGCCACTGCAAATGAAATCCAGATGCATGTGCCACTTTCTGCATCTGGCTTTACATGGGTACCAGGGAATCAAACCTGGGCCTTTGGCTTTGCAGGCAAGTGCCTTAAATTCTAAACCATCGCTCCAGCACCATTGTTACAATTTAAAAAATTTTAACTGATGCTTAAAATTGCACTTGATATCACATATATACCTACATACATACATACATATATTCACACATACATACATCATGTGATGTGACCATTCATCATTTAAGGATATTTATTGAATATCTACTATGTACCAGGCATTAGTCTTGATGCAAGGAACACCCCCTCCCAAAAACAAAAACAAAATCCTATGACTTCACAGGGACACACTGTAGAAGGGAAGACAGGTAGTAAAGAACATTAATCATTAAAACATATACACAGTGATGAGTGAACAGAGGCAGTGAAAAGCGTGTAAGATCCTTGGGGTGGGGGTGTAGCAAGCTTACAGAGGAGAGTATAAATGTGATGGGAACACAAGTTCTGTCTGAAG
Source organism: Jaculus jaculus (assembly GCF_020740685.1). Taxonomy (NCBI): domain Eukaryota; kingdom Metazoa; phylum Chordata; class Mammalia; order Rodentia; family Dipodidae; genus Jaculus; species Jaculus jaculus. The sequence continues at coordinate 15,656,401 of NC_059115.1, read as the reverse complement.
GAGTGAGGAGACATAGACATGTGCATCTGCGGCAAAACCACCTCTGGCAGAGAAAACGATCTGTGCAAAGGTCCTGAGGCAGATGCACCCTGGGAATTGGAATACCAAGGGTGTCATTGTGGCTGTATCTGAGCAGAAGAGTTTAAACCGAAGAAAAGAACCTTGTAAATAAGACCAAAGTGGGAGGTCCTCCATCAGAGGAGTGACACAAAGTGTCTAATTCTTTCTTTGAGGTAGGGTCTTGCTTTAGCTCAGGCTGATCTGCAATTCCCTTTGTAGCCTCAGGCTGGCCTTGAACTCACAGCAATCCTCCCACCTCAGCTGCCAAGTGCTGGTATTAAAGGTGTGCACCACCATACCCAGGGGGAGGGAGAGAAAGAGATTGACTGGGGGAGAGAATGGGTGCACCAAGACCTCTAGCTGCTGCAAACAAACTGAGGATACATGTATCCCTTTGTGCATTTGGCTTTATGTGGGTCCTGGTTGTTAGGCTTTGCTGGCAAATGCCCTAGTGGCTGAGCAATCCCTCCAGCCCAAGTGTCTAATGTTTTATTATATTGACATTTTATTGTCAAATTATGTTTTGTCGTTAGCATTGTTTTGAAACAGGGTTGACTCATGTAGTCCAGGCTGGCCTTGAACTCACTATGTAGCTGCTGATGAGCTTGAACTTTTTTTTTTTTTTTGCGAGAGATTGTGTTGATTCATTGATGCTGCTTTGTAAGAACAAATTTACAGCTCAAGGAGGGAGGCATCGTCTGAAGGAGAAGCAGGTGGTTTAAAAGCTGCACACTGGGCTGGAGAGATGGCTTAGCGGTTAAGCGCTTGCCTGTGAAGCCTAAGGACCCCGGTTCGAGGCTTGGTTCCCCAGGACCCACATTAGCCAGATACACAAGGGGGCGCACGTGTCTGGAGTTCGTTTGCAGTGGCTGGAAGCCCTGTCGTCCCCATTCTCTCTCTCTCTCACTCTCTGCCTCTTTCTCTCTCTGTCTGTCACTGTCAAATAAATAAACAAAAATTAAAAAAAAAAAGCTGCACACTAGCTTTGATGTTGGGTGGTAAGGAGGCAGCACTGGCAGCAGCTGTTTCATAGAATGCAGGTTAATGGAGGCGGCTCTGGCTGGAGGCAGGCCAGTCCACCTTCCTCTGCACCTGCCTCCTTAGGACCCCAAGGGCCTGTGAGGCAAAAGCAGAGGACACAAGGAAGGGCAGTAGCTTCCAGGATCTTGCCATCCTTTGGAGGCTGGAGAACTTGAGGCTCAGCTGTCAATGCTGGTGTGAATCCACTCCAGACTCCTCAGACCACAGGAGACACACTGGCTACCTGGAAGCCCCCAGGGAGTGGCCTCAGGAATGGGTAGCCCCAGAAATCCAGGAGCGGCTGAGGAAGCACCTTTTCCAGCTGCTCCACATCACCAACGTCCAGGCCCTGTGCCTGGGCCTGCCGAACCGCACCTACGGCGGCTTCTTTAGTCTTTTGGTCCCTGAAGGGCAGGTTCAGTAGTCTGCTCACCAGCTCCTGGAGAGGAGGGAGGTCTGGGTAGGAGGAGGATGTGACCGCCAGCCAGACTCGCCTCTTCCCAGTGCAGGGGATGAGGCCAGCTGTGCTTTGGGGACAAGATGGTCAGAAGCAATGAGAAGGGCTTGGGAAAGATCCCTGTGGGAGCCTTGCAAGGGATGAGGAATCCACTAGGCTTCTCTGGTGGCAACCGGTGCTTTTCTGAATTCCAGAGAACATAAAGGACCATCACACCCACCCCTGGGGGCTGAAGGGCCCTACTTGTCCTGCGAAAGTTGGTGCTCATCGGATCCTGGGATCTTGCAGCCACATGGGGTGCTGACCCTTCGGTGGTCTGCCTGCGTACCGTGCATCAGCTGGCCTGCACTGGTAGCAAAGGACATCAGCCTGTGTGGTGGAGAGGAGCGCTGGACTGGGGACCCCTGAGCTTTCCTTGGCAGGAAGATGTAGTTTCGGGTCGTGAGTGACTTTGGAAGGACACTTTGCAACCTAGGGCTTCAAGTGCCTGCTGTGGACCTTCTGATGTAGTATAGTTGCAGGAGGGTGGCCACCAGGCCTCGGTGTATGGCTTGAAAGGATGCCAGCCTGTGAGACGAGGCTGAGAGAATCCAGGGGGCTCAGCAACGCAGTGGGCACTGAGAGAGAGAGAAGCAGCAGCAGCGGTGGCTGGGGCAGGCAGGCCAACCTGGAAGGACGTGGAGAGCAGCAGCATGCGAGCCCAGAAATGAGCTGACCTTCCGGTGAAGGTGAGTTGGGGCTCATGAGCATCAGTCACATGGGAGCCACGCTACCCTACCTGGCGCCGAGGGGCACGGGTGGGCGGGAGTGGGCGCTCACTGCTGGGGCACACACAGGTGAACTTCCTCGCGAGGCAGGAGGTCGGTCCACGACCACGTGAACGTAACGCCACCTGCTGGTGCAGCTACCCCTGCGCTGCCCTCATCGGAAAGCCTGCCCACCGGCTCCAGGACCCCCAACACTTGCCCCCGAAACCTGGGGGGAGGCCCTGTCAAAGCTAGCTGCTGCGCACGAGGGTGGGCGCCGGCCGCGCGACCCTCCGCAGGCCAGCGGCAGTGACCGCAGAGGGCAGGGCCCGGGAGGGTCACGGAGCACGCCAGGCTCCTGCTCCCGGTCCCGAAGGCACCAGCTAAGGCTGCTGCAGCCCCCCCCCCCACCCCACCGGTCACGGGGGACAGCGGGACAGCCCGCCGAGTGACCGTCACTGCAGCTCTTGGCTGAGCCCCTCAGGACTCCATTCACGCACGAGAGGTGGAGGCCGGCCCGTCCTCGCCCAACCCGCGCCCCGACCCGGTGCAGAGGAAGCCCGGGCGCTGAGCCCCACCCACGGGGCGCCCTGCACGGTGTCCCGCGAGCGCGGGTGAGCCCGAGCCCGCCCACGCGCGCGAGGACCCCGCCGCGCCCTTCCCCAACACCCACCCGCGGACCTCAGCTCCCGAAGCCGCCGCCGCCCGAGCTTGAACTCTCGATCCTCCTGCCTCAGCGAAAGAGCTGGGATCACAGGAGTGCACCATCATGCTTGGCTTAGCGTCACTTTCCCTGAGGAACAGATTTTCACCTTCGGGAGAGACTTTTTTCTTTCTGTTTTAAAAGAAATATTTTACTTACTTGAGAGAGATAGAGATAGAGAAGGAGGGTTTGGAGAGAATGGTGCGCCAGGGCTCCAGCCACTGAAAACAAACTCCAGACACATGAGCCACTTGGTACTGGGAAATTGAATCTGGGTCCTTAGGCTTCGCAGACAAGTGACTTAAATCACTAAGTCACCTTTCCAGCCCTAAAAATAATAAGATAAAATAAAACTATTTATTTATTTTTTGCAAGTACAGAGATAGAAGAAAGAGAGAATGGGTGTTCCAGGGCCTCTAGCTGCTGCAAACAAACTCCAAACACATGTGCCACTTCATGAATCTGGTTTTACTTGGGTGCTGGGGAATTGAACCCAGGTTATTAAGCTTTATAGGCAAGCACCTTAGCTGCTGAGCCGTCTCTTCAGCCCCAAGACGTTTTCATGAAAGCACTGGCATGTGTGGTGCCGACATTCCCTGATGACAGCCTTTGCCCTGCCCTTGCATGTCACCTGTGTGAGTACTGGGGTTCACTTTTCCCGGGACAGCCTTGTAATAAAATGTCTCTTCACCCCAGACAGGGCATCAACTATAGCCCCAGGTGGATATTCCAGCCAAGTCTGGCTCAGTGAACGGAGGAGTTTATACTTACAAGAGCATACTGAGAGTGTAGGTGACTCCCAACCACATCATTCAAAAATCTCACCCTAGGGCTGGAGAGATGGCTTAGCGGTTAAGTGCTTGCCTGTGAAGCCTAAGGACCCCCGTTCGAGGCTCGGTTCCCCAGGTCCCACGTTAGCCAGATGCACAAGGGGGCGCACGCGTCTGGAGTTCGTTTGCAGAGGCTGGAAGCCCTGGCGCGCCCATTCTCTCTCTCCCTCTATCTGTCTTTCTCTCTGTGTCTGTTGCTCTCAAATAAATAAATAAAAATTAAAAAAAAATCTCACCCTAGCACGGATGACAACTTCGCCATAGCTGCATATGCGGCTTCCTCCACCTCCTGCCCTGCAGTTAATTCTGCAGTCTACACATGCTCACATCTCCCAAGACCACATGCAACTGGGGCATAATTTCATACATCTGGGAGAGGGTGCAGGAAGGCGTGGCTAACCTATAATGACCCTCCCCTCTATGAGGGAATGCAAGAGGTCTGACACTCAAGTCTCTTGTGGGTAACCATGGCTGCTGTTACGTTCAGAGAACAGCATTCCACAGCACTTTCTACGTTAGAAAAAATTTATCTAGTCATTTATTTGCAAGAGAGTGTGAGATACAGAGAGAGTCATGGAGAGAGGGAGTATGGTTGTGCCAGGGACTCCTCCTGCCCCTGCAAATGAATTCCAGAGGCATGTGCCACTTTGTGCATCTGGTGCTATATGCTTACTGGGAAATCAAATACAGGGCCACTAGTTTTGCAAGCAAGCACCTTTAACCACTGAGCCATGTCTCCAGGCTGACTTTGTACTCTTTTTTTTTTTTTTCCAGGTAGGGTCTCACTCGCTAAAGATGACCCAGAATTCACTATGTAGTCTCAGGGTGACCTCAAACTCATGGTGATCCTCCTACCTCTGCCTCCCAAGAGCTGGGAATAAAAGTGTGTATCACCATGCCCAGCTCTCTGACTTTGGACTCTTATTCCCAAGGGACTCTTAAATCATCCCATTCAGAGGAGACTTCTTTTTTCCTAACTTTTTTTAATTGACAGCTTCCATAAATATAAACAATATGTCATAATCCCTTCCCACTATCCCCTTCCCCCTCCCAAATGCCCCTCAACTGAATCCCTTCTTCATTCCATTTAGTCTTTTTTAAATCTTTTTTTTTTGTTGTTGTTTGTTTTTTCGAGGAAGAGTCTCACTCTAGCCCAGGCTGCCCTGGAATTCTCTATGTATTTTCAGGGTGGCCTCGAACTCACGGTGATCCTCCTACCTCTGCCTCCCGAGTGCTGGGATTAAAGGCGTGCGCCACCACGCCCGGCTCCTTTTATCTTTTGATGTCATCAGTTTTTCCTCCTGTTATGCAGGTCTTGTGTAGGTAGCAGCAGCCACTGTGAGGCCACGAATGTCAAACATTCTTTCTGCCACTTCTTCTGCAATGGCCCCTGAGCCCTGGAGGGTGTGATAGAGATGTCTCTCAGTGCTGGACACTCACTGTCACTGTCACTCGGCACTATGGTGAGTTTTGAGTCACCCCAGTGGTGGTCGTTGCCATCTGGAAAGAGAAGCTTCTCTAACCAAAAGTGAGGGTAGCGTTAATATATGAATACAAACAGTAAGCATAGTGCTTACAAGGCAGTTGGGTGAGAATAATATATGCATTTAGCCAGACAAGAGCAGGTTTTCTACCTCTAAGGATCATGACCGCCCCTGCTATAGGCTTTGGACTACGTTTTCAGTACCAAGCAGGTATTCCCTCCTGTGGAGCGGGCTTCAAGTCCAATCAGAGAACAGATGGTTTCCTCCTAACAGACATGTCACCATTGTACCAGTTGTTGAGCCAACTTCTGGCTGTTGCCGTGGACCCCTGCTTATCTTGGACTTGGCATTGGCTGTGCCCCTTTCCGCCACCAGTCCTTGCTGCGTGTATGAGGACCCCTGCTTCTGATAAGGCCAACCTCCTGCAGAGGGTGCTGTTCCCAAGGCCACAGTCCTGTTCTGTCCAGTGATTTCACAGGGATGACAGAACAGTCCTGATAATCCACTCCTGCCTGGCCCAGCTTTCTTCCCACGTTCATCGTTTTAAAATTTACTCTTCGAGAGAACTATTTTCTTCTTTTGGCAAAGTTTCTGCTGTCAAGGAAATGAGTTCCAAGAATGGCAGACACAAGGTTGGCACTCTGTCTTCTCTCCTCTCCATCTCCCTAAACCATAAATGAGCTTGGCTGGCGCAGTGTGCGGATAACATCCCTAGCACTTCATGGTGATGGCTTCATCCATGTCCCTATCTGCCAGGCTGGCCCCGATTTTCAGGAAAATGGCCATGTTTTTAACAGGGTGACTTTGCCACTGTGTCCCCAGGATGGATTGCAGGAGGGGAAAGAATCGAAGCTACCAAGGTAAGTCTGTGACATATGCAGGTGACAGGTGATGGTAGACATAGGCTGTCCGTGGAGTGACAGTCACAGATAAGAGATTTCTCTCTCAGAGAAACAAAATTGCCTTTGAGCTGCCTCCAGACAGACAATCACACAGCCCCAAAGGGGCTGATGTCTTTCATCAGAAGAAGTACATGTGTGCATTTTCAAAGTTATAAGTGAGGGTCAAATAGTAGTAGCTAATTAAGAAACTAAAAGTGAGTTCCTCTCAGGGAAGCTATAGCTATTTACTGTCAAGGTTGAAGGCAAGAGGTCAGTCTCTGAGGATTGTTTCTAAAAGCTCATCCTCAAAGGAATTTGCACTTGAAAGACAGCATGGACATATCCTATTTAAAGAGAAGACATGGGGCTACAGAGATGGCTTGGCACTTAAGGCCCTTGCCTGGGAAGCCTAAGGACCCATGTTCTACTCTCCAGATCCCACATAAGCCAGATGCACAAAGGTGAGGCAAGCGCAAGGTCTCACATGCCCAGTAGGTGGCGCAAGTGTCTGGCATTCGATTGCACTGGCTGAGGCCTTGGCTCCAATTCTCTCCCTTGGCCCCCTGTCTCTCTCTCTCTAAAATAAGAGATGACATGGAGGTGTTAGACTTAGGATTGTTGGTTCTGTGTGCTGGGGAGGCTGAAGTATTATGGCCAACATGTCAATTTTGTGAACAGGACAGAGCAGCAGAAAATATAAGAAGATAGCATATATAAGATTAATGAAATCTATCTACTGGGAATTGGAACTGTGCCATTTAGGCAGGTGTGGAGTGGGTTAGAAGTTTAACCTTGAATCCCAACACTGTAGAACCTTTTTTTCCCCCATTTCCAAATAGAGCACACTATTGTTCACACATGTTGGGGTGTTTCACACTTTGACATACATGCATGCCTTCTGGAGACAAGTGGTCTTGTACATGACCTCAGGCACCTAGACACCCTTGCTTGGGGCCTACCCTTGGGAAGGGAAGTGTGGGTCATGGGGTTCCTGGATGAGGTGCTATGGTAGGCGACTGCACCTCTGCTCCTACAAGCAAGGCCGTGTTCCTGAATGTTGTGTCTGCCTCACCATGTGGTAATCTTTTCTTTACCTCCTTTTTTCTTTCTCTCTCTCTTTTTTTTAATAATCTTTCTCTCTTTCTTTCTTCCTCCCTTCCCTTCTCTTCCCTTCTCTTCTCTTTCTTTTTCTTTTTCTTTTCTTTTCTTTTTTTGAGGTAGGTTCTCATTCTAGCCCGGGTGGACCTGGAATCCACTATGTAGTCTCAGGGTGGCCTTGAACTCATGGTGATCCTCCTACCTCTGCCTTTCAAGTGCTGGGATGAAAGGCGAGCCCCACCATACCTGGCTCATGTGGTATCTTTTCTTTCATGTCACCTGCTCGGGCAAACACATGGTGGAATTTCATGGAAGTTTTTGCTTATGTTTCTCTGATGGGTGAGGTTTAGCATTGCTGGTCGCCTGGATGTTCCCTTTGTGAAATCCCTTAGAGTCGTAACTATTTCCCACTGGGATGTCTCTTTTCAGCCACTTTTAGGAGTTGCTTGATCAACCATAGCCTTTGGGGGACAAGGGGGATTTAGGCAGCTCTTCATATCCGCCATGACAGCTCTCAATTGATGATTGCTTCTCTCACACCTGAGACCAGAGCCTCAGAACGTGCACTGGAAACACACGGAGACACAGAAGCTCGACTGAGAACAGCTGGGCTGCCAGCAACAGAGCCTTTACAGGAGCCACAGCCTGCTTGGTACAGCTGGAGCAGGACCAGGCAGGCACACAGCAGCTGGAGACACAGCTGGAGGCCCCACAGACCCTGGAGAAGTTTTAAATTTCTGTGTATGTGTGTATATATATGTGTGTGTGTGTGCATGTGCACAGGCACACACATGCCGCTACACACATGTAGCGGTCAGAGGACAATGCCAGGTGTCTGTCTTCATCTCCTTGTTTTCAGGCAGGTAGAACTCTGCTGTGTTCACCAGGCTGGCTAGTCTGTGAGTTTTTAGGGACCCTCTGATCTCCATTTTCTGTCTCACTGTAGACACATGCTACCCTGTCCAGCTTTGTGTAGGTTCTGGGGACCCAAACTCAGGCTAGCAAACACTTTTGCCCACTGAGGCAGGTCTGACCCTGCCTGGAGAATTTTGAAGGAAAGAAACTCTATAACTTGTGGTAGGAGCACAGAGAATAATAATATCTTTTCTTTCATAAAGCCTGAAAACCTAGAGGCTTAGAAATCTCAATTATATCATTTGGAAGGGTATGAAGAGAGGGAGGAGCAGAGAATCTCTGATTTTCAATTTTGTTTTTTGTTTTTGTTTTTCGAGTAGGGTCTCTCTCTGGCTCAGGCTGACCTGGAACTCACTATGTAGTCTCAGGGTGGCCTCGAACTCTTGGCGATCCTCCTACCTCTGCCTCTTGAGTGCTGGGATTAAAGGCGAGCACCACCACGCCTGGCTGATTTTCAATTTTGTTGCAAAATCAAGATGATTGAAAGTTCTATTGGCTGATATGGTGAGGATCATATGAGAAGCAGCTTTCAGAATGCATACAGTAAATAGCCATAGGCAGGGGCGGGGGAGGCTGGAGAGATGGCTTAGTAGTTAAGGTACTTGTCTGCAAAGCCTAAGGACCCAGGTTTGATTCCCTAGTTCCCACATAAGCCAGATGCACAAGGTGATGCATACACTTGGAGTTAGTTTGCAGTGGCTGGAGGCCCTGGTCCATCCACTCTTTCTCTCTTCCTCTTTCTCGCTTATAAATAAACAGGTAAATAAATAAGTAAAATGTTAGAAAATACTCATGGGGGTTGAGGAGATAGATGGCTTAGGAGTTAAGGTCGTCTGCTTGCAAAGCCTGGGTTCAGCTCTCCAGCCACCCATGAAAAGCAGGATGGACATTTATTTATCTATTTTTCTTTTTTTTTAATTAACAACTTCCATGATTATAAAAAAAAAATCCCATGGTAATGCTCTCTTTCCCCCCACTTTCCCCATTGAAACTGCATTCTCCATCTGTCTCCCCTCCCCCTCTCAATCAGTCTCTCTTTTATTTTGATGTCGTCATTTTTTCCTCCTATTATGATGGTCTTGTGTAGGTAGTGTCAGGCACTGTGAGGTCATGGATATCCAGGCCATTTTGTGTCTGGAGGAGCATGTTTTAAGGAGTCCTACCCTTCCTTTGGCTCTTACATTCTTTTTTTTTTTTTTTGGCTCTTACATTCTTTCCACCATTTCTTCCCAAATAGACCCTGAGCCTTGGAAGGTGTGGTAGAGATATTGCAGTGCTGAGCACTCCTGTCACTTCTTTTCAGCACCATGATGCCTTCTGAATCATCCTAAGGTCACTGCCATTTGAAAAGAGAAGATTCTCTACCAAAAGTGAGAGTAGCATTAATATAAGGGTATGAACATTAACAGAAGTGCTTACTGGGCAGTTTGATAAGCATAGTATATACACTTAGCCAGACAGCAGCAGACATTACACCCCTAGGGCTCATGACTACCCCTGTTTTAAGTTTTCAGTATCAGGGATGTATTCCCACCCATGGAGTGGGCCTTCAGTCAAATTAGAGGGCAGTTGCGGATGGACATTTACTTGCAGTGGCGAGAAACCCTGGCAACCCCACCTCACAGAAGCCAAAAGAAAACAGTCATAGATGTGTTGAATTTAAGTTGCCTGCTAGGAACCCAATCTGTGGCCTCACATCTTGCTTTAGCTGCAGGAAGTGTTGCCCTTTATCACGTGAAAGATTATTTCTGTCTCATTCTCATCCTTCCTCTCCTTCCCTCTCCATATGGAGTTCCATTTATACACGGGAGACCTCACCACCATACCTTCTGCAAGTGTGATGCTGTCTCTGCAAGCATTTTCCTTGTGGTTTCTAGGGGCAGCATCTCTAGCCCAGGCTGACCTGTAATTCACTGTGCAGTCTCAGGGTGGCCTCATACGCTCAGCAATCCTTCTACCTCTGCCTCTTGGGTGCTGGGATTAAAGAGGTGTGCCACTATGCCTGGCGTTGTTTTTTTTTTTTTTTAATTATTTTTTTCTCATTAGATTTATTTATTTATTTACTTATTTATTAGAGACAGAGAACTGGCACACCAGAGTCTTCAGCTACTACAAAAGGACTCCAGATGCATGCACTTTTCCCTTTCCTTTTTTCATTTTTTTTTGACTTTTTTTTAAAATTTATTTATTTGAGAGCGACAGACACAGAGAGAAAGACAGATAGAGGGAGAGAGAGAGAATGGGCGCGCCAGGGCTTCCAGCCTCTGCAAACGAACTCCAGACGCGTGCGCCCCCTTGTGCATCTGGCTAACGTGGGACCTGGGGAACCGAGCCTCGAACCGGGGTCCTTAGGCTTCACAGGCAAGCACTTAACCGCTAAGCCATCTCTCCAGCCCTCTTTTTTTTTTTTTAAGAGAGAGAGAGAATGGGCACACCAGGGCCTCTAGCCATTGCAAATGAACTCCAGACACATGCGTCACCTTGTGCATCTGGCTTACATGGATATTGAGGAATTAAACCTGGGTCCTTAGGCTTTGCACACAAGCACCTTAACCACTAAGCCATCTCTCCAGACCCTGTTTTTCTTTTTTAGACAAGTCTTCACTATGTACCCTACGCTGGCCTCGAAGTTGCTACTTGACCCACGCTGCTCTCCAATTCTTGATCTTCCCACTGCTGCTTTCCAAGAGATGAAATAACAGATGTGAGCTACTGTGTCCAGCCTGAATTTTGATTCTACTTTCTGCTCTTATCTGGGTAGTGTCCTTCTCCTTCTCCCTTGTTTTTTCCATCTTTCCTCCCTCCTCTTCTTCATCCCTCTTTTTCCTTCCTTTTCCTCTTTTATTTATTTATTTATTAGAGACAGAGAGAGGGGGAGAGAGAGAGACAGAGAGAAAGTGAGAATGGGTGTGCCAGGGCCTCTAGCCACTGCAAATGAACTCCAGACGCATGTGCCATCACGTGCATCTGGCTTACATGGGACCTGGAGAATCGAACCTGGGTCCTTAGGCTTCTCAGGCAAGTGCCTTAACCGCTAAGCCATCTCTCAAGCACTTCCTTCTTTTTTTAAACTTAAAAAATATTTTATTATAAAAGAGAGACTGATTGAGAGGGGGAGGGGATATGATGGAGAATGGAGTTTCATAGGGGAGTGGGGGGGGGGAGGGTGGGCATTACTGTGGGATATTATTTACAATCATGGAAGTTGTTAATGGAAAATAAATTTAAAACAAGAATTACAAGAATTTTTTTTTTTTTTTTTTTTTTTTTTTTTTTTTTTTTTACTAAAGCCAGGTGTGGTGGCACACACGTTTAATCCCAGCACTTGGGAGGCAGAGGTAGGAGGATCTCCATGAGTTCAAAGCCACCACATAGTAAATTCCGGGTCAGCCTGAGCTAGATTGAGACCCTACCTCAAAAAAAAATATTTATTTGCCAGGAGAGAGAGAGAACCAGGGCCTCTAGCCACTGCAAACAAACTCCAGATACTTTTGCCACTCTGTGCGTATAGCTTTATGTGGAGACCGGGGAACTGAACGCAGGTGGTGGTCTTCACAGGCAAGTGCCTTCACTGCTGAGCCATCACCTCCTCTTCCTTTCTTCTTCTTCTTCTCTTTCTTCTTTTTTGTTTTTGTTTTATGAGGTAGGGTCTCACTGTAGCCCAGGCTGACCTGGAATTCACTATGTAGTCTCAGGGTGGCCTTGAACTCATTGCCATCCTCCTACTTTTGCCTCCTGACTGCTGGGATTAAAGGCATGCACCACCATGCCCGGCTGAGATTTAAAAAATTTTTTTTTATTAACAACCTCCATGATTATAAAAAAGATCCCATGGTAATGCCCTCCCTCCCCCCACTTTCCCCTTTGTAACTTCATTCTCCCCATCTCAATCAGTCTCTCTTTTATTTTGATGTCACGATCTTTTCCTCCTATAATGATAGTCTTGTGTAGGTAATGTCAGGCACTGTGAGGTCACGGATATCCAGGCCATTTTGTGTATGGGGGGGGGGAATCACGTTATAGGGAGTCCTACCCTTCCTTTGGCTCTTACATTCTTTCCACCACCTCTTCCGCAATAGAGCCTGAGCCTTGGAAGGTGTGATACAGATATTGCAGTACTGAGCACTCTGGTCATTTATTTCCAGCACCATGATGCCTTCTGAGTCATCCCAAGGTCACTGCCATCTGAAAAAAGAAGATTCTTTACCGAAAGTGAGAGTAGCATTAATATAAGGGTATGAACATTAAGAGAAGTGCTTGCTGGGCAGTTTAATAAGCATAGTATATGCATTTAGCCAGACAGCAGCAGATATTATACTCCTAGGGCTCATGACTACCCCTGTTTTAAGTTTTCAGTATCAGGGATGTATTCCCTCCCATGGAGCAGGCCTCCGGTACAATTAGAGGGCACTTGGTTTCCAACATGACAGACGTGCCACTATTGCACCTGTTGGCTCATTTGGCCTGGCTGGCCAAATATAAGGCTTGCAGTGTTTGCTGTTGAGTATCTTCATTGGTGATTTCTCTTCCTCCCATTGCACTGCATGCAGAATGGCTTCATTCAGCTTTCTGTCAGCTGGTCTACATGGAGGAGGCTATCAGCCCAGTTCCAGCAGGATTTCTCAGTGGCCTTGCAGCCCAAGTATGTGCAGTCTTCAGCAATAAGTTGTTTTTTTTTTTTTTAAATGCTGGAAGTTTAGTCTAAAATAACAGCACATGGGACAGTTCCAAACCACAGGCTCATGAGTCAGCAATGTCTCTAGAGAAAACTATTACAACAGGATGAAGTTTTTAGGATCATACAAGATCTGAGGGTCATGTGTTTGAGGCCAGCCTGGTTTAAGAATAGAGTCCCTGCTGGGCGTGGTGGTGCACGCCTTTAATCCCAGCACTTGGGAGGCAGAGGTAGGAGGATTGCCATGAGTTCAAGACCACACTGAGATGACAGAGTTAATTCCAGGTCCACCTGGACCAGAGTGAGACCCTACCTCAAAAAAACAAAAACAAAACAAACAAACAAACAAAAAACAGGAATAGAGTCCCTTGAGGTGCTAACCCTTCCAAAAGCAACTGAGCTGAGCGGTTATAAAGAATGGGTTCTTTGTGTATGTCTTTTGTTTGCTTCTCCGAGGCAGTGTCCTTCTCTGTAGCCTGTGCTGGCCTCAAATTCATGGTGAGCCTCTGCTTCAACCTCCCAAATGCTGGGAGTAGAGGTGTGAGCCTTCAAGCCGGACAGGAAAGCGTCTTGATGCATGGCTACTTGGTGCTGACAGGACGTCTTCTGACTGTAGCTCTCATTTGCATTCCGTTCATGGTATTTCTTTGACACCATGCATATTTCTGGCATTTTCACATCAAGTCGACCAATAGATGGAGACCCTTAAGACAAGGAAGGAGACTACAACAGCATACTAGGGACCCTAAAAGAATCCAAATTTCTGGTTTGGGAAGATTAAAGCAGGTTAAAGCACTTCTGTGCAAGCACGAGAATCTGAGTTTGGTCCCCAGCCTCCAGGTAGAAAGCCAAGTGTGACGTGACTGTGCATGCCTGTACGCACAGAGCTGAGTGGGACGGAGATAAAAGAACCCCTGGGGCTCCCTGGTCAACCAGTCTAACTGAAAAGCAGTGAGCTCCTGGATCAGGCAGTCTGTCTCAGGGAGATAGGGCAGAAGATCAAAAGAGGAAGACACTCAATGACTTCCTCTGGCCTTTGCACATGTGTGCATGGGGCACACGCACACACGCTCACACACACACACACACACACACACACACACACGCACACCAAATTTTTTTTTAAAGTTTGTCAGAAAAATCCCTTGCCAGGGAGCCACCAACAGAGAAGGACATATAGGAGAGGAACTATCTCCTGGGAAAGGATTATTTCACAGTGAAGAATGCATCCATACTTATATTTTCTGGGCTGTATTTAATCTTTTATACCTATTGCAATGCTGCCATAGGTAAGGTAGAAATTGAGATGTTTTTCTCTTCCTGCTTTTAGCCAAAATGATAAACAACCCCATTTCTCTTTACCACAATAAAATAAAGTGTAAAATAACCTTGTTAGTTATTTCTGACATCCAAAGTTCTATCAGCCTCTCAAGCATAAATAGATATACTTGTTCAAATCCTCACAATCATTGTTTGTAGTTATAGGAGGCAGTTTGGGAGACCTGAGGTGCCCATTCCCTCTTTACTTGCAAATAAATAAAAATATTTCAAAACATTTCTACTCTCTCCTGCAAGGAGATAACTCCTAACATGGTCCATCTACTCCTGTTTTCCTTTCCTTTGATAAAAATAATGGCAAAGCCATAATAGGTAAGGGCAGAGAGAACATCTACCCAGGTTGGAATCAAGTTTCTTATCTTCACACACAACATTAATCAAATCAATGAACCCTCTAAGGCTCAGTGTTTTCATCTATAAAATGGATCTGGGAAAGGAAACACCTTCACTAAAATAGAATAACAATTTCTGCCAGAGGCTGGGGTGATGGCTTAGTGGTTAAGGCGATTGCCTGGGAAGACTAAGGACTGATGTTTGACTCTTGGGATCCCACGTAGGCCAGACACACAAAGGTGAGGCAAATGCAAGGTTGCACATGCCCACTAGGTGGTGGAAGCATCTGGAGTCCATTGCAGTGGCTGAGGTCCTGGTGTACTGATTCTCTCTTTCTCTCTCTCTCTAAAATAAAAACAAATTCCTGTCAGGTGTGGTGGCACATGCCTTTAATCACAGCATTTGGGAGCAGAGGTAGGAGGATCATAGTGAGTTCAAGGCTGCCCTGAGACTACATAGTGAATTCTAGGTCAGCCTGGGCTAGAGTAAGACCCTACCTAAAACAAAACAAAACAAAACAAAACTCCTGCTGGAAATAGTTGTATACACCTGTGATCTCCTAACACTGGAGGCAAAGGCAGTAGGATTAGGAGTTTGAGGCCAGCCTGGACAATATGGCATTCTGTTGGGAGATTTTAGTAAACTATCCAATTTAAGTAAACTATCTAATGGGGAGTCAGAAAAGTGCCTGACACATAGTAACTGCTCAGAAAAATTAGCATTTATTTTTATTGCCTCCCACAATTTTGTCTCCATGAAGAGGTAATGAAGATATATTTAGATAACAATAGGATTGTGACGTACTTATGCTTAGAATCTTTTCCACTTTATTAAGGATGAAACACTGAGGCTGGAGAGATAGCTCAGCAGTTAAGACATTTGCCTGCAAAGCTTAACCACCAGGGTTTGATTCTCCAGTGCCCGCATATACCAGATTCACTAGCTGGCTCATGCCTCTGGAGTTCATTTGCAGTGACTGGAGGCCCTGGTATGCATATTTTCTCTGTCTCTCTCTGTTTGCAAATAAATAAATAAAAATATATTTTAAAAGATGAAATACTAGGACTAAAGAGATGGTTACGTGGTTAAGGGCACTTGCCTGCAATGCCAGATGATCTGGGTTCAATTTCCCAGTACCCAAGAAAAGGCAAGTGCATAAGATAGTGCATGTGCCTGGAGCTTGTTTGTGGTGATGGGAGGCAGTCGTGGGAGGCCCTGGGGTGCCCATTCTCTGCTTGCAAAGAAATAATACATAGAAGTATTTCAAAAATGATGAAATACTAAATTTTTTATAGCCCTTTATCATTTTTTTGCATGAGAAAATGCTCTTTTATTTTTTTTCTTTTCACAATTTTTATTAACATTTTCCATGATTACAAAAAATATCCCATGATAATACCTTCCCTTCCACCCCCGCACTTTCCCCATTGAAATTCCATTCTCCATCATATTACCTCTCCATCTCAATCATGGTACTTACATATATACAATACCAACCTATTAAGTACCCTCCTCCCTTCCTTTCTCTTCCCTTTATGTCTCCTTTTTAACTTACTCTGCTACTAAGTATTTTCATTCTCACGCAGAAGCCCAATCATCTGTAGCTAGGATCCACATATGAGAGAGAACATGTGGCGCTTGGCTTTTTGGGCCTGGGTTACCTCACTTAGTGTAATCCTTTCCAGATCCATCCATTTTTCTGCAAATTTTGTAACTTCATTTTTCTTTACTGCTGAGTAGAACTCCATTGTATAAATGTGCCGCATCTTCATTATCCACTCATCAGTTGAGGGACATCAAGGCTGGTTCCATTTCCCAGCTATTATAAATTGAGCAGCAATAAACATGGTTGAGCACATACTTCTAAGGAAATGAGATGAGTCCTTAGGATATATGCCTAGGAGTGCTATAGCTGGGTCATATGGTAGATCAATCTCTAGCTGATTTAGGAACCTCCACACTGATTTCCACAATGGCTGGACCAGATTGCATTCCCACCAGCAGTGTAGAAGGGTTCCTCTTTTTCCACATCCCCGCCAACATTTATGATCATTTGTTTTCATGATGGTGGCCAATCTGACAGGAGTGAGATGGAATCTCAATGTAGTTTTAATCTGTATTTCCCTGATGACTAGTGACGTAGAACATTTTTTAGATGCTTATATGCCATTCGTATTTCTTCCTTTGAGAATGCTCTATTTAGCTCCATAGCCCATTTTTTTTGGGGGGGGGTGTTTAAATTATTTATTTATTTATTTAAAATATTTTATTTGCGTAGCCCATTTTTTGATTGGCTTGTTTGATTCCTTATTATTTAACTTTTTCTTTGTATATCATAGATATTAATCCTCTATCAGATATATAGCTGGTGAAGATTTTTTCCCATTCTGTAGGTTGCCTCTTTGCTTTTTTAACTGTGTCCTTTGTAATTTCATGAGGTCCCAGTGATTAATCTGTGGTTTTATTGTCTGAGCAATTGGGGTTGTATTCAGAAAGTCTTTGCCAAGACCAATATGTTGAAGGGTTTCCCCTACTTTTTCCTCTAGCAGTTTCAGAGTTTCAGGTCTGATGTGAAGGTCTTTAATCCATTTGGACTTAATTCTTGTGCATGGCGAGAGAGAAGAATCTATTTTCATCCTTCTACAGATATATATCCAGTTTTCCCAACACCATTTGCTCAAGAGGCTGTCTTTTCTCCAATGAGTATTTTTGGCATTTTTATCCAACATCAGGTGGCTCTAGCTACCTGGACTTACATCTGGATCCTCTATTCTGTTCCATTGATCTACATCTCTGCTTTTGTGCCAGTACCACACTGTTTTTGTTCTTTGGCTCTGTAGTATAGGTTAAAATCAGGTATGGTGATACCACCAGCCTTATTTTTGTTGCTCAGTATTATTTTAGATATTCGAGGCTCTTTGTGATTCCAAATGAATTTTTGGATTGTTTTTTCTATTTCCATAAAGAATGTCTTTGGAATTTTGATAGGGATTGCATTGAATGTGTAGATTGCTTTTCACAATATTTCTTTATAGAAAGGTGAGTTTCTTGGAGACAACAAATTGTAGGATCCTGCTTTTTAACCCAGTCTGCAAACCTATGTCTTTTGGTTGGGGCATTGAAGCGGTTGATATTAAGAGACACCTATTTTTTTTCCATAAGCTACTTCTTGTTGGGTATTCTTTGTTAGCAATGAGAAAATAATGGACACATTAAGAAATTAATAGCATACAGGACATGTTCACTACATATACTTTATGAGATTCCAGAAACCATCTTGAGCATTATGCTCCATAATAAAATTAAAAATGACAGTGTTTATCAAATATATGGAGTTAGATGTATGAAAAAGAAGGGTGTTACTTTGTTTAGATAGGGTTGGAGAGGAAGAGGTATACTTCAGAACTAGTTATGGCTTTGTCAATTGTCTGGTTTGATGTTATTATCATGGAGAATGGAGTTTCAAAGGAGAAAGTGGGGGGAGAGAGGGTATTGCCATGGGATAATTTTTATAACCATAGAATTGCTAATAAAAAATGGAAAAAGAAACATTTAGATAGGGGCAGGGGAGATGTCTCAGCAGTTAAAGACGCCTACTTTTAAGGCCTGCCTGCCAGGGTTTGATTTCCCAGTAGCCATGGAAATTCAGAGGCACAGAGTGGCATATGCATTTGAAGTTCATTTGCAGTGGCAAGAGCCCTGATGTACCCATCCTGTCTCCCTCCTTCTCTCTCTTCTTCTTCTTCTCCTTCTTCTTCTTCTCTCTCTGTATCATACATAAATGAAATAAAAAATTTAGCCAGGCGTGGGGGCACACAATTTTAATCCCAGCACTTGGTAGGCAGTGGTAGGAGAATGGCTGTAAACTGAGGCCAGTTTAAGGCTACATAGTGAGTTTCAGGTCAACCTGGGCTAGAGCGAGACCCTGCCTCAAGCACACCTTTAATGCCAGCATTTGGGAGGCAGAGGTTGGAGGATCGCTGAGAGTTCAAGTCCACCCTAAGACTACATAGTGAATTCCAGGTCAGTCTGGGCTAGAGTGAGACTCTACCTCAAAAACAAAACAAAACAAAACAAAATTTGGATTGCTTGTGTAATTCTCTATACAGTGTTTTGGAAGATTCGTCAGTGTTGTACTGGCAAAGCAGCCTTCTGCAACAGAATACCACATCTGCAGCAGTTGCCAGTTTCTGTGAACACCCTCACTGACACCAGCCAGGCAGGAGTTAGCTGTGAGGTCAGCGAGAAAAACCACAGATGTGTCATCTTGGGGGTCATGGTCACGTGTCCTTAGGTGGTTAAACTATCTAGAAGTTGCAGTTAAATTCTGCTATGTCAGAAGTTGAGTCAATCAAGCATTTCCTCACACATGTGCACTAAAGAAGGAGCCATATCCTCAAAATACTCCAGTGTTAAATATGTTTCTTTCTTTTGGGGATAGGATGTGTTTTAGACACATCCTTCTTTTAGACTTCCTTCTTTTATTTAGATTTTTTTTTTTTTTTTTTTTTTTGTGGACAACCCAACAGCCTGTCCCCCTCTCCTTTGGTTTATCTATCTACTATCTTTCTTTATTTCTTTCTCTCTCTCTCTCTCTTTTTTTTTTTTGGTTTTTCTAGGTAGGGTTTCACTCTAACCCAAGCTGACCGGGAACTCACTATGTAGTCTCAGGCTGGCCTGGAACTCACAGCGATCCTCCTACCTCTGCCTCCGGAGTGCTGGGATTAAAGGTGCATGTCACCACACCTGACAGCGCCCCCTTTTTTATGAAAGGGAGTGAAAGCAAGCGAGAGTGAGCATCGGCACACTAAGGCCTGCAGACACTGTCGTGAGCGCCAGACACAGCGCCCCCTTGTGCCCGTGTGCAGCCTTGTGTGCTTGCGGCACCTCGTGCACCTGACTTGCGTGGGACATGGAGAGCCAGACGTGCATCCTCGGGCTTCACAGGCAAGCGACTTCATCACTAACCCATCTCTCCAGCCCTTTCTTCTTCTTTTTATTTTCTCTTTTGGTGGGGGGTTTCAAGGTAAGGTCTCACTCTAATCCAGACTAACCTGGAATTCACTATGTAGTCTCAGAGTGGCCTCAAACTCATGGCTTTCCTCTTACCTCTGCCATCCCAGTCAAGATGGGATTAAAGCATGTGTCACCCCACTTGGCCAGGCCTTGTTTTTGTTTTTGCTTTTTGTAATTTTAAAAATTTTATATGCAGGGCTGGAGAGATGGAGAGAAGTACGTGCTCAACCATGTTTATTGTTGCTCAATTTATAATAGCTGGGAAATGGAACCAGCCTAGATGTCCCTCAACTGATGAGTGGTTAATGAAGATGTGGCACATTTATACAATGGAGTTCTACTCAGCAGTAAAGAAAAATGAACTTGGGCTGGAGAGATGGCTTAGCGGTTAAGCGCTTGCCTGTGAAACCTAAGGACCCCGGTTCAAGGCTCGGTTCCCCAGGTCCCACGTTAGCCAGATGCACAAGGGGGCGCACGCGTCTGGAGTTCGTTTGCAGAGACTGGAAGCCCTGGCGCGCCCATTCTCTCTCTCTCCCTCTCTCTGTCTTTCTCTCTGTGTCTGTCGCTCTCAAATAAATAAATAAAAATTAAAAAAAAAGAAAGAAAAATGAAGTTATGAAATTTGCAGAAAAATGGATGGACCTGGAAAGGATTATACTAAGTGAGGTAACCCAGGCCCAGAAAGCCAAGAGCCACATGTTCTCTCTCATATGTGGATCCTAGCTACAGATGACTGGGCTTCTGCGTGAGAATGAAAATACTTAGTAGCAGAGGCCAGTAAGGTAAAAAGGAGACATAAAGGGAAGAGAAAGGAAGGGAGGAGGGTACTTAATAGGTTGATATTGTATATATGTAAGTACAATGATTGGGATGGGGAGGTAATATGATGGAGAATGGAATTTCAAAGGGGAAAGTGTCAGGGGGGAGGGAGGAATTACCATGGGATTTTTTTTTATAATCATGGAAAATGTTAATAAAAATTTAAAAATTAAAAAACAATTATATGCAGGGCTGGAGAGATGGCTTAGCAGTGAAGTGCTTTCCTGTGAAGCCTAAGGACCCCAGTTCGAGGCGCAATTCCCCTGGACCCACGTTAGCCAGATGCACAAGGGGGCGCACACATATGAAGTTCCTTTGCAGTTGCTGAAGGCCCTGGTGTGCCCATTCTCTCTCTCTCTCTCTCTCCCTCCCTCCCTCTCTCTCTCTCTCTCTCTGTCGCTCTCAGATAAATAAATAAAACTAAACAAAAAATCTCATTTGCACATTTCACTTCCTTGCTCCCCATCCTCCAGGACGGGGACACAGCCACTCAAGGGGATCTTGGCTTCGGTCAGTGTGGATGACTGAGCAGTGGTTGTGTGTCAGTCACCGTCAGTACTGGCTGGGGCCAGGGCTGGGAGCAGCCACTGCTTCCTTTCTCAGATGCAAACAGGAGACCCATGGAGGATGTTGCTCTTCTCAGCACATGGATAGATGCCTGTACCTGGTCACTCATCTGTCCTCATGACCTATCATTCCATAGTTTATATCTTGCCTATTTATTCTTGTTGGGATTTTCTCAGCCTTGTTCCATTATGACTTGAAATGACACTGCAAGACAGGAAGAAAGCTCCTGTCAGAGACATGTAGAAAACACTTAATATGAAATCTGTTCACATTTTAATCCTACACTATAATGCTATTGCCTAAAGGGACTATGTTGTCTTGCAGATCTCTAGATCTCTCTCTCTTTCTCTTTAGCTCTCTTAGTCTCTCTAAACTACAAAATCCATGGACTATATTTTCCCCTCCCAGAATCATACTGCTGCTGTATGTGGACCTTACCTGGGACAAATGAAGGGCACAAGTGTCCCCCACTCCGAGTCAGCGTCAGCACTGCTGGTCCATCGGTAGGAAGAGCTGCAGTTCTCTGCTTCCTGAGTAGCAACAGGAACCAACTCCTGGAGATCTCACACCCAGTAAAACCAACAAACAAAAAATGGAGGGCAGGGATTGAAAATGCAACACACAACCATCTCGACACCAATGTGCAGAATACCACAAAGACACACGGAAGGGCTGGGGAGATGGCTCAGCAGGTAAGGGCCAGACACAAAGAAAGATGCATCTAGAGTTCGTTTGCAGCAAGCAAGAGGCCCTGGCATGTCCACATTCCCCATGTATATCTCTGCCTCTCAAATAAATAAATAAATAAATATATTACTCATTTTATTTAACTGCTGATCCACACCTAAATTTATGCCTGTTAATAACTTTTAGTTGGGTGTGGTAGTGCATGCCTTTAATTCCAGCACTTGGGAAGCAGAGATAGGAGGGTTGCTGTGAGTTCAAGGCCACCCTGAAACTTCATAGTGAATATAGTGAATTCCAAGTCAGCATCAGCTAGAGTGAGACCCCACCTCAAAATGCAAAAAAAAAAAAAAAAAAAAACCAAAAACTTCCTTATGTTCTGTCAGTCCCTGACTGTCACTACTATTGACTTTTGTTTTTGTTTTATACTTTTGGCTCATTCACCTATGACTTATATTTTCAGTTAGCATGTAAAGAAAGAGCTTCACTATGGGATTTTCACACATCATTTGTTTTGGTGGATTATCACCCCGCCCTTTTGCAGTTACCTTTGCATTGTTGGCACAAACATCTGACCAGAAGCAGCTTATGGGAGGAAAGGGTTTATTTCAGGCGTACTGTTTCTAGGGGAAGAATCATCATTGCATCATTCCATACATCCATCCCAGAGAGACAAAAGCTAACAACACCAGAGCTCAAATCGGCTCTCTGCACACCTTACAGCTGAACTCAAAATCCGTCCCCAATGATACAAATCTTCCAGCATGCTGCTGACACGCAAGTTGCAAGCTCAATTGTAATAAAAAAAAAATAACTCAGTCTATGAGGGACATACATCTAATTCAAACCACCACACCTTCTAAGATTCCTCCTCCCTCTTGTACCTTCCCATCTCAGTAATCCCATTTCCACTTCCATGTACGTATGCACCACTGACCTCTGTTTCCTAAACACACACACAGATCTGCATACAAGAAAAACCAGGCAATATCTGTCTTTGTGGAATGTGGACTAACCCACTTAATAAAATAATTTTCAAATCCATCCATTTTCCTGAAAGTTTCATAATTCCATTTTTCTTTACACCTGAATAAAATTCCATGGTGTATTTTGGACTACATTTTCATCATACATTCATTCTTCAGTGGGTGTCTACTTGCTACTGTTAACAGAATAGCAATAAACATAGATGTTGAAATATCTTTGTGGTATGAAATAGAGTTCCTTAGTGTATATGTCCAGGAGTGGTATAGCTGGGTCATGTGGTAATCCTTGTTTGATTTTTTTGAGAAACATCCATACTGATTTCCATAGTGGCGATACCAGTTTATACTGCCACCAACAGTGAAAAAGCGTTCCTCTTTCTCCACATCCAACTTTTTTTTTGGTATTTTTTTGTGGTTGTTTTTCTTTTTTTTTTTTTTTTTTGTTTTTCGAGGTAGGGTCTCACTCTAGCCCCAGGCTGACCTGGAATTCGCTATGGAATCTCAGGGTGGCCTAGAACTCACAGTGATCCTCCTACCTCTGCCTCCCGAGTGCTGGGATTAAAGGCATGCGCCACCACGCCCGGCTGTGGTTGTTTTTCAAGGTAAGGTCGCATTCTAGCTCAGGCTGACCTGGAATTCATTATGGAGTCTCAGGGTGGCCTTGAACTCACGGTGATCCTCCTACCTCTGCTAAAGGCATGAGCCACCACACCCACCTTTGTTGTATTTTTTATATTTTCATTTTGTATGGGGTAAGATGGAATCTCAAAGTAGTTTTAACTTGTCATTTCCCTGATGAGTAAGAATAGTAATCAGTTTTTAAAAGGTATTTATTTGGAATTTGCATTTCTTCTTTTGAGAACTGTTTTTTCAGTTAACTGGCCCATTTATTAATTTGCAGTTTGGGATTTTTGATATGTAATATTTTCAATCATTTATATATTACAGTCACTCTACTGACAGTTTGCTATGCAGAAGCTTTCAAATTTCATGTAACCCCATTAGTCAATTCTTGTAACTATTTCGTGTGCTATTTTTTTCTGTCCATTCAGAAGGTTCTTACCTATGCCTGGATCTTAAAGTATATCTTTGATGTTTTCTCCTGGCAGTTTTAGTGTTTCATTTTAGATTAAACTGACCCATTTTGAATATTTTTAATGTGCCTGGTAAGATACATGAATATAATCTCATTCTGCATATATGAATTAAGTTTTGTCAGCAGCATTTTTTGAATAGGATATCTTCCTTCCCCCAGTGTATGTTTTGACACTTTGTCAAAAATTAGGTGTCCATAGCTGTGTGGGTGAATCTTTCTGTTGTCCACTGGCCTACGTGTTTGTCTTATGGCAAGACCATTCTCTCTCTGTCACTAGGGCCCCAAGGCGCAGCTTGAGGTCAGGTGCTGTGAAAGCTCCACCTGACTCTGCTTACGAGTGCTTTTGATAACGGTGGCCCTTTGCATTTCCATATGAATTTCAGGATTGCTTCTCCAGTTCTTATCTGTTGAAATGTTTTTGCTGGGCTTCTTCTTATGTTTGATTGATTGTTTCATTCCAGTATTTTCGTTTGGTTCTCTTTCCATGCCTCAACTCTCTTGCTGACTCCACCCCCCCGCCCCCATGTTTTGGAATGGAATGTCTGTAATTTGACAGTTTATTCATTTCATTGATGTTGATAGTTTTCTCATCTCTGTCCTAAATTAATTTCTTCAGTTCATTCAGGTGCTTATTTAAGTCCACTATATGGTCATTGCTACTTTTTATTTTTATTACTTTTTACTTTTTTATTTATTTATTAGGGACTGAGAAAGAGAGAGAATAGGCATGCCAGGGCCCCTAGCCACTGCAAACAAACTCCAGACGCATGTACCACCATGTGCATCTGGCTTACTTGGGACCTGGGGAATCAAACTGAGGTCCTTGAGCTTTGCAGGCATATTCCTTAACTAGTAAGCCATCACTCCAGCCTTTTATTAAGATTTATTGCTACTTTTTAGATGTAAGGCTGTAAAATTCTTCTTTGACATTTCAGCTGTCTTTGGTTTCCTTTATTGGAGAGTTGTGAAGTTGTGGAAATATCCGGCTGGGTTGTTGTCTCATATTGGTTTTTTTTTTTTTTGGTTTTTTGAGGTAGGGTCTCACTCTGGCTCAGGCTGACCTGGAATTCATGATGTAGTCTCAGGGTGGCCTCGAACTCACGGCGATCCTCCTACCTCTGCCTCCCTAGTGCTGGGATTAAAGGCGTGCGCCACCACGCCCGGCTTGTTTGTGTTTTTCTAATATTTTTATTTATTTATTTATGTGAGAGGCAGAGACATACAGTGGGAATGTGGGCATGCCAGGGCCTCTTGCTTGCTACAAACGAACTCCAGATGCATCTTTGTTTTGTGTGTCCGACCCTTACCTGCTGAGCCATCTCCCCAGCCCTTCTTCTGTGTGTCTCTGTGGTATTCTGCACATTGGTGTCGAGATGGTTGTTTTGCATTTTCAATTTCCCCTATTTCTTTTTTGTTTGTCGGTTTTACTGGGTGTGAGTTCTCCAGGAGTTGGTTCCTGTTGCTATTCAGGAAGCAGAGAACTGCAGCTCTTCCTACCGATGGACCAGCAGTGCTGACGCTGACTTGGAGTGGGGGACACTTGTGCCCTTCATTTGCCACAGATAAGGTCCCCATACAGCAGCAGTATGAGTGGGGGGGGCAATCTGGTCTATAGATTTTGTAGTTAGAGAGAGTGAGGAGCCAGCGAGAGAGACAGAGAGAATGGTGTACCAGGGCCTCAGCCACTGCAATTGAATGTTGGACACTTCCGTCACCTAGTGGGCATGTGTGACCTGGCACTTGCCTCACCTTTGTGCGTCTGGATTACGTAGGATCTGGAGAGTCAAACATGGGTTTTTAAACTTCATAGGCAAGCACCGTAACTGCTAAGACATCTCTCCAACCCCATCTATAGATTTTTTTGGATGGTGCTCAGAAATCACTAGCCTAGGCTAGCTTTGAACTCATAATGGCCCTTCTGCTCTACCTTCCACAGATAGGGATTACTGGCATGAGCCACCATTTCCAGCATGAATTTGATAACTCCTTTTTTCTTTTTCTTTTTCTTTTTCTTTTCCTTTTTTTTTTTTTTTTTTTTTTTTGGTTTTTTGGTTTTTTGAGGTAAGGTTTCAGTCTAGTCCAGGCTGACCTGTAATTCACAAGGTAGTCTCTGGGTGTCCTTGAACTCACGACGATCCTCCTACCTGTGCCTCCTAAAGGCTAGGTTAAAGGTGTGAGCCACCAAAACCAGCCTTTTCCTTTTCCTTTTTTTTTTTTTTTTTTGAGGTAAAGTCTCACTCCAGCCAAGGCTGACCTGGCACTCACTTTGTGGTCCCAGGCTGGCCTTGAACTCACAGCAATCCACCCACCTCTGCCTCCTAAGTGCTG
The DNA here is from genome assembly GCF_020740685.1 of Jaculus jaculus. Classification (NCBI taxonomy): domain Eukaryota; kingdom Metazoa; phylum Chordata; class Mammalia; order Rodentia; family Dipodidae; genus Jaculus; species Jaculus jaculus. The sequence goes on along the minus strand of NC_059115.1, from coordinate 15,630,365 downwards.
TGATTAAATGTGTGCACCACCATGCCCAGTTAAATTTGGTATCTTTTTGTAACCCACATGAGTGAAAGCATACAGAACTCAGTAAATGTTCCTTTGCGTGTTGTCTCACTTAGAACATTGCCATCAAGGTGCACCCATGTTTTCACACATGGCATCATTACTGCTAATTTCCATGGAGAATAGTTACTGCAGTGTGGGTATGTGCCACATTTTCTTCACCTATTCATCTGTCAAGAGATGTTTGGACTACTTCCACACCTTACCTGTTGTGAATAATCTTGCAGTGACCACAGGAGTGCTGACATCTCTTTGGCATCCTTACTGCATCTTTACAGACATACCCAGAAGTGGTGGATCAGAAGGGAGTCCTATTTTTATGAGAGAAAGAGCGAGTGGGAACTGGCATGCCAGGGCCTCTAGCCACTGCAGTCAAACTCCAGATGCATGCACAACCTTGTGCACGTGCATCACCTTGTGCACCTGGCTTATGTGGGTCTGGGGAGCAAAGCCTGGGTTCTCAGGCTTTGCAGGCAAGTGCCTTAATCGCTAAGCCATCTCTCCAGCCTGACAGTCCTATTTTGAACACTTGTGAAGTCTCCATGCCTTTTCTGTAGGTGCCTCACTCAAAGAGAGGGGCTTTTTCTATTCTCCTTTCGACCCTTTCCACTAGGCCTTGGCTTCTGAACAATGTTTCTGACCCCTATGTTCAGGTGCACGTTTCCTACTAACTACGGAGGCTCCTGGTCCCTACTAACAGCATGAAAAAGACCCAATTTCTCCAGTTTTTGCACCGTTTCTTGTCTTTTAAGAAATACTATCTGTAGTAACATATTTTTAGTGTATCAAGTAGCTGGTCAGAATTTTTAACAAAGATCACAAATCAGACATTTCATTGATTTTCCAGTTCCAATTTTATACATGAAGAAATGTGTACTTTTTAACTGTTGTAATGTCTTGCCCAAGAATAGATGGTCATGACTTTGTGGAGCTGGGACTAACATGCAAGTCTGCTTGTTGCAAAATCTTATTCTGCCCCATCCCTCAGGTGTAAAACAAGGTGAGCGTATCAAGGATGGGCACCTGAGCACATGGGTAAGAAACGTTTGCTTTGGAAGCCGAGCCCCTCCTCTGAGTCACTGCTGCTCAGACTAGGAAGGAGAGGAGGGAAGATCTTCCTCTTTGTGTGGGGCAGCTGTGGTAGAAACCTCGAGATGAGCCCCAAGCAGCTCACATCCTGTCCCTGGTGTCTGTTGCAGGGCTTCCACTCTCGTCCTGGTCAGCTTGCTGTGTCTTGGGCCATGTCCCCTCGTCCTGCCGCATTGTTGGTCCTCGGTGAGTCGTGGAAGACCTCAAGGGCGTGGGGAGGTGATCTGGGACAGAGATCCATTCCGCACTAGGTCCTGGCTGCAGCCCAGGAGATCCTTAGCCCCTCCATTTGCAGACACTGGAGTCCTTCCCTGTGGATTCAGTGCTGGGAACAAGGATGGGGCACGGGACCAAGTTTCCCTTTAAGAAGGACTCAGGAGAACCTTGGGGATGAGAGATGATTTGGGGACATCTTTACGTTGTACTGGTGCTGACTATTGAACCCAGAGCCTCATGCACGCTAGGCAAGCATTCTACCACCCAGCTATGCCCCTGGCTCTCTTTTTATTGGGAGGCAGGGTCGCATGGAGTTGCCTAGGCCAACTTTGAACTCACGTTATAGCCCAGGCAGGCCTTGTCCTTTGAGTCCTCCCAAGTAGCTGGGATCACAGGCCTGAGCCACCGTGCCTGGCTGAGGGGCATTTTAAAGTGACTTCAGAGCAACAAGAAGGATGATACTCAGATGTTAAGGTGTAGGTGGGCTGCCTTGGTGATCATGGGAGGCTAATGTTCCCCCTGCCATCCAGCCCTTCCTAGATTCTGCTCCCTAAGGAAACCATGTGGGTGTTGTTCTCACTGGGGCTTCTCTTCCAGCGCTGTGCCTGGGACAGACGGCGCACATGAAGGAGGGTGAGTCATTTCATTCTGTTTACCTCTGTATCCACGAGCGCCTCTGGACAGGAGCCTATGCGCCTTGGATGCTGGGAGGGGAACCCTTGAATATGCCCCTAATCCTAGCCCTCCTACGTGTGCAGCATTCAGCCTGTTCTCTTCCCATTGTCCACCTGTTATCCTTTTGTATTCTCTCTTGTTTTTTTGAGGTAGGGTTTCACTCTAGCCCAGGCTGACCTGAAACTATGTAGTATCAGAGTGGCCTTGAACTCATGGCGTTCCTCCTACCTCTGCCTTCCAAGTGCTGAGATTATAGGCGTGTGCCACCACACCCGGCTCCTTTGTATTCTTTTCACATGCATGTGAGTATGCATGTTTGCATGTGTGTGTGTGCACGCGCACGCGCATGTGGAAGCCAGAGGTTGCTATCAATTGTCCTCAGTCACTCTCCACCTTATGTTTTACATTAATGATTTTATTGCCAGAAAAACTAGTTTATAGTTCTCATTACTTTCCTTATTATACTAGTGATATATATTCATGACTGAAACACAAATAATAGAAGTTAGCTAGAAAAGTATATAAGAAAAATTATCTATGCTATTATTACTAGTACATATGAATCCATGCTTAACATGTATAAGAGGCAAAGCATATATTTATAGTCTATAGTATATTTATATTAGATTTCTACTAAAAACTCTTACTAGGGAAACCAGTAGAAATGATTTTGAAAATTTTATTATATATTATAACAGGTTATACTCTTTTATTCCCCTTGACCTGGCTTCTGTTTTGTGGGGCCCTCCTCAGCGGGGTTATGAGATTCACTGTGAGTCACGAAGGTCTCAGGCAGTCTCAGTGGAGCAGTGAGGGGACCGTGCCTCAGCGTATTTCTGTCGCTCTGCGGCTCTTACACTCTCTCTGCCCCTGTTCCGTAATGTTCCCGAGTCTCAGCAGGCCTGTTGTCAGTCTGATTCAGTGCTGAGCTCTTTGTAGCCTCTGGGTTTCTGCTTTGATGGGTTCTGCTTGATCACCGTGTCTGCCGCCTTCACCCTAGGGCTGGTTGTCAGGCTGGCAGTAAGAGCAGGTCCCCGGCACAGCTGCCATTGCAAGTTCTCCTGGGCCCTAACAGATGTGGAAGAGGTGGCAAGTCTCGTGCCCACTTTATGTTTTTCTTCATTTGTTTATTTGAGAGATAGACAGAGAGACACAGAGAGGCAGATAAAAAGAAAGTATGGGCACACCAGGTCCTCCAGCCACTGCAAACGAGCTCCAGATGCATGCACCACTTTGTGCATCTGGCTTACGTGGGACCTGAAGAGTTGAACATGGCTCCTTAGGCTTCACAGGCAAGCGCCTTAACCACTACGAAATCTCACTAGGCCCCCCATTTTTATTTATTTCTGTTTTTTTTTTTTTGAGATAGGGTCTTGCTGTAGCCCAGGCTAACCTGGAATTAACTATGTAGTGTCACGGTGGCCTTGAACTCATGGCAATCCTCCTACCTCTGCCTACCAAGTGCTGGGATTAAAGGCATGTGTTACCATGCCTGACTCTCCCACCTTATTTTTTTTAAATTATTTATTCATTTATTGATTTGACAGAGAAAGAGAGAGAGAGAGAGAGAGAGAGAGAGAGAGAGAGAGAGCGAGCGCGTGCACCAGGGCCTCCAGCCACTGCAAATGAACTCCAGATGCATGTGCCCCCTTGTGCATCTGGCTAACGCCTCACCTTATTTTTGAAACAGTATCTTTCACTGAACCTGGAACTTGTTTATCTTGGTAGACTATCTAGCTAGCCGCCATGAGGATCCTACTGTGTCTGCCTCCCTAGAACTGATATTAAAGGCACATGCCTCTACACTGGCTTGTTTATGAGTTTTAGGGATACAAATTCGGGGCCCTCACGCTTGTTTGACAAGCACTTTACTAATTGAGGCATCTTCCCAACCCTTTAAAAATAGTTTCTGGCTCTCTTTCTTATAAATAAATAAAAAAAACCAAATAAATAAAAAAAAGGGCTGGAGAGATGATTTAGCTGATAAGGTGCTTGCCTGTGAAGCTTAAGAACCCAGGTTTATTTCCCCAGTACCCACATAAGCACATGGTGGTATATTTGTCTGGAGTTTATTTGCAATGTAGAGACCCTGACATGCCCATCTTGTCTTTCTCTCTCTCTCTCATAATTGAATGAATAAATAAATAATAACATAAAAAATAAAAATTGTTCTTGGTGTGTGTATGGCTGATGGCTGTTTGCATGTGTGTGCGGGCATTTGGGCACACCTACACAGGTGTATGGAGGCTAGAGGTTGTCATCAGGTGTCTTCCTCAGTTGCTTTCTACTATCTATGTCTGTCTGTCTGTCTGTCTGTCTGTCTATCTATCTATCTATCTATCTGCCTGCCTGCCTGCCTGCCTGCCTACCTATCTATCTATCCATCCAGAGTTACAGAAAGATAGGATCTTTCACTGAAACTAGCATTTACCAATTAGGTTACAATAGTTAGCCAGTGAACCCTAGAGATCTGCCCATCTCTGATGGCATTAAAGATGTATCCCATCATGCCCAGCATTTGATGTGAGTCCTGAAGATCTGAACAAAAACATTACTGACTGAGTCATCTGCTCAGCTCCTTATGAGTTTTTTTTTTTTGAGGCAAACCCAGCAGACTGCCCTTTTATTTATTTTTTAAATATTTTTTACAATTTTTTTTTATCATTTTTATTAATTTATTTGAGAGGGACAGACAGAGAGAGAAAAAGGCAAAGAGAGAGACAGAGAGAGAGAGAGAGAAAGAGAAAAGGTGTGCCAGGGCCTCCAGTCACTGCAAATGAATTCGAGACACATGCGCTCCCTTGTGCATCTGGCTAACGTGGGTCCTGGGGAATGGAGCCCTGAACTGGGGTCCTTAGGCTTCACAGGAAGCACTTAACCACTAAGCCATCTCTCCACCCCCAGACTGCCCTTTTGAAATGTGTGTGTGTGTGTGTGTGTGTGTGTGTGTGAGAGAGAGAGAGAGAGAGAGAGAGAATTGGTATGCCAGGGCCTCCAGCCATTGCAATAGAACTCCAGACATGTGCGCCCCCTTGTGTGCATGTGCGACCTTGTGCGCTTGGGTCATTGTGCATCTGGCTTAGGAGAGACCTGGAGAGTCAAACATGAGTCCTTAGGCTTCGCAGGCAAGTGCCGTAACTGCTAAGCCATCTCTCCAGTCCCTTCACATGTTTTTTTAATTATTAAAAGTCTTTATTTATTTATGACAGTGAGACAGACAGATAGAAGGGGGGCACTAGGGCCTCTAGCCACTGCAAACAAACTCGAGACCCATGCACCACCTTGTGCATCTGTCTTTACATAGATACTGGGGGAATTAGACCTGGGTTCTTAACCGCTGGGCCATCTCTCCAGCACTTAAGAAGTTTTTAATGGACAGTAATTGTATTTGTGCGATACAACATGAGGTTTTCCTTTGAGAACTTTAGTGTGTGAACAAAGTGCATATTGGTCTTATTCCTATTGGGGTGTACTCTTACCCCCCTTCTCCTCAGCCCTATTCCCCCGAGGAGCCTCCTCAGTGGGGTTGTCGGTATTCACTGTGGGGTCATGAAGGCACCAGGCAGTCCCTGTGGGGGAGTGCAATGCCTCAGAATACACCTTTCCACCCTGCGGCTCTTGCATTTTTTTTTTCTGCCCCACTTCCTCTTTGGCAATGTTCCCTGAGCCACAGAGGACATGTGACAAGGCTCCTTTAGCGCTGAGCTCTCAGCAGGCTCTGATGTTCTGCTTTGATGAGGTTTGGGTCTCCCTGGTGTCTACTGCCATCTCCCTGGAGGAGGCTCTCGGGCTGCGTGGAAACAGCCTCTCACACTGCCCCTCCGCTTCCTGTGCGTCTCCTGGGCCCTGACAACTGTGATGGAGACGGCTCGTCTCGTGCTCGGCCGTCAGCGTGCTTTTCTTGTCATTCTGATGCGTCTTGGGTCTCTCCAGTATTCGTTGCCATCTGCAAAAAGCAGATTCTCTAACCAGGAGTGGAACATTCATCACCTTTGCTTGATCTACTCATCCACTGATTGACATTTGAGTTGGTTCTATCTCTTACCTAACGTGAGTCATATGATAAACATGGGGGTGCCGAGGGTGCTTTGACGTACCTGCAGAGACAACGCACATCCAATATAGCAAAGGCTGTGTCCATGAGATTTCTCCCCACAAGCTCGGACCTCCATTATCATCCCCTTAGCAGGGCCTATGACAGTTCCAAAAGTCAGCACTTGAGAATTCACAGTTGGTCTCCCTTTCTATGCAGAATAACTCTTGAGATCCTGTTGACTTCTTCCCTAAATTCTTCTGAGGTCTCTTCTCTCTTATGAACTCTGCCAGCTCCCCTGCAAGCTGCCCTAACCCCGGTTACTGCTGCTGCCTTCCCAGGGCCTGCGCCACCTTCCCGTGCCTACTATCACCTCTGCCCTTCTTGGCACCACAGACATTGCTCCTGGAAGTGTGAAAGCATAGCTATGATCATTTTCCTTTGTGTAATTTTAAATTTTTATTCCAATATTTATGTATTTATTTTCTCAAAAAAGTAATTTGACATTTAATTCTTTATATTCAAGCCGCCTTCTTCAGAGGTCATACAATTTATCTTGAGATGGAATCAGACCTGCACATCTGTTTGTGACCAAGATTTATCTCTGCCACATCCTGTCCCCATCGTCCCATCTGCCTTACTTACCTCCAGATGCTCCAGTGTTCTTTCACTTTCTCAGACATTCCACTTTCCCCCTCAACTCCAGACCATCTTGCATGTGATTTTCAATAACTTTTTAATTGGAAAGTAAAAATTGCACGTGTTCACCATCTGTGAAGGTTCATATTTTGGAGTAAGTATATATTGCAGCATGGCTAAATCAAGCCCATTCACACCTGCCTTACCTTACTTTTTCCCCGTGGGAAAGCACTTTTTGAAATCACCTCTCTTGAGCCAGGCATGGTGGCACACACCTTTAATCCCAGCACTTGAGAAGCAGAGGTAGGAGGATCGCTGTGAGTTTGAGGCCACCTTGAGACTACGTAGTGAATTCCAGGTCAGCCTGAGCTAGAGTGAGATCCCACCTCGAAAAGAAAAAGTATTTGCCTCTCTTACTAAATCTTATTAAAGCAGAAAATCAGAGGCTGATAAGAGCTCAGCACTAACGTAATGCTTATACCATGCCCTCCAAGTCTCAGAGAACATTGTGCAAGAGAGGAGGAAAGAATGCAAGAGCCCTAGGGTGAGTGAGCCTGACTGGTGCATTGATAGCCCTCAGCGAGTAGAGATAACCCCACTGAGGAGGAGCCTGAGTGCAACGGGGCAGGTGAGAAGGGACGTAAGAGTGTAACCTGATGGGAATATGACCAATATGCAAGATGTACATGCAATAAAGATTGCAGTAAAAAACACTTCTCGCTGGGTGTGGTGGTACACACTTTCAATCCCAGCAGCTGGGAGGTAGAGGTAGGAGGATCACTGAAAGTTCGAGGCCACCCTGACACTACATAATGAATTACAGGTCAGCTTGCGCTAGAGTGAGACCCTACCTTGCAAAAAGAAAAACAAAACAAACAAAAAAATGCTTCTCAGGCCTGAGAGATGTCTCAGCAGTTAAGTAGCTTAAGTAGCTTGCCTGTGAAGCCTAACAATGCATGTTCGAATCTCCAGGTCCAGGTAGCCAGACCCACAGTGACACAGCACTCAATGTTGCACATGAGCCACAAGGGGGCGCATGGCTCCGGAGTTCATTCACAGCAGGCCCTGGCATACCCATTCTCTCCCTCCCTCCCTCCCTCTCTCTCTCTCTCTCTCTTCCTCTGTCTCTCACTCAGAAAAAAGAAAACTCTTCTCTTGGTAATTTTCAAGACTATGTGTGTTTGGATGTCTTATACTCACCATACCCTGCAATAGATCTCTCAAATGCTCCTCCTTGTCTAGCTGAAGGTTTGTATTTTCTGACCAATATTTTCATGCTGGCTTTTCCACATTTGATGCCCTGTGCCTCTGGCTGCTCAGCATAAGGAATTTACACCTGTTTTTCAAGCCTTAGTGAAAGTATCTCTTCCCCTAACTTCCCAGGAGGGGCAGCTCTTCTCCTGTCTGTCCCCTGGGTCTCAGAATTCACCCCAAGCACACAGTCCAAAGCAGTGAGCATGAGCACTTAGTCAAATATCTGTCCACCCGGACCTTAGTTTCAAAGGACAGAGGTTGTGCTTGTGTTTCTCAAGATTAAGGGTGTAGAATAACACACCCCTCAGGGATTTTTACTTTATATGACTATCTGTTGTTTTTTTTTTTTAAGAACTTTTTATGTTGTTTATTTTTATTTATTTGAAAGCAATAGACAGAGAAAAAGGCAGAGAGAGAGAGAATGGGCGCACCTGGGCCACTGCAAACGAACTCCAGACATGTGCACCCCTTGTGCATCTGGCTAACATGGGTCCTGGGGAATTGAGCCTCAAACCAGGGTCCTTAGGCTTCACAGGCAAGCGCTTAACCACTAAGCCATTTCTCTAGCCCTATCTGTTTGTTTTATTTGTGCTGGTTTTTATTGATTGTGTCTGTACCTTGGTTGAAGTTTAGAATTTGCCAGTAAATTATTCCACCCAGTCCACTAGAATACTTGCTTAGCAAGCAAAACTCAACACCTGGGATTACTTCTGTGGCTTGATTGGGGGACAAGAGCTACACCTGGAACGTTGAACTCATATCCTGAGGGTATGCAGAGGTGGATTGCCATGTCTGGGAACACTGCAGGTAGGTAGAAAACCCAGGCATCAAATCAATTCAGGATGCAAAAGTTGCTACAATATAATACAAAAACCTCAAAGAATCAAGACAATACAGTCCCACTAAAAGCTATAAACTCATCAGAAATGATCACCAATGAGTCTGTTTTAGATGAAATGCCTGACAAAGATTTCAAGAAAATGATGGCACCTATGTTCAAAGAAATCAGAGAAGAAATGAAGTGAGTCAAAGAAGAAAAGAAAGGAATTAAAGAAGAAAACAAACTTCTTAAAGAGAACAGAGGAAACCAGCTTAATGAAATAAGGAGGTCATTACAAGACATGAGTAAGGAAATAGAAATTCTGAAGAAAAACCAGGCTAAAATTCTAGCTCTGAAGAATATAGTCAGTGAAATAAAAAACTCTGTGGAAAGTCGCACCAGTAGGATGGATGAAGGAGAGAACAGAATATCTGAACTAGAAGATCAGATGGCAGACCTCATACAGTCCAACAAAGAGAAAGACAAGTTAATCTCAAGGTATTAATGGGAATTTCAAGGTATCCGGGACACTATGAAAAAGATCAAACATAAGAATTCAGGGTATAATGAAAAGAGAAAAAATTTCAATCCAGAGGCGTAGTAGGTGCTTTCAACAAAATCATAGAAGAAAATCTTCCCCAAATTGGGAAAGAAATGCCAATGCAAATACAAGAAGCTTTTAGAACACCAAACATACAAAATCTTGAAAAAAACCACTCCTCCCCATGTTATAATTAACTACTAAACACACAAACCAAAGAAAATATGTTGGAAGTAGTTAGAAAGAAAAGGCAAGTCACTTACAAAGGCAAGCCCATCAGAACAACTGCAGATGACTCAACACAAACTTTAAAAGCCAGAAGGGTTTGGAATGATATATTCAAAATTCTGAAAGATAACAACTGTCAATCAAGATTACTTGATACTGCAAAGCTATCCATCCAAATTGATGGAGAAATAAGGACATTCCACAACAAAAATAGGCTAAAGGAATTTATGACAACTCAACCAGCTCTACAGAAAATACTTGAAGGAATTCTTAATGCCCAAGAGAAAGCAAAACACACGCAGGAGGAAATAGGAAGAAATAAACAACACTCAACAGTTAAAACAAGTAAAGGGAAAACAAGAAACACTACAAAATAAGAGTGGTGAGAATAAATGCATACCTTTCAATAATAACTTTTAATATTAATGGCCTCAATGCACCATCCCAAAGACACAGGTTTGCAGACTGGATTAAAACGCGGGATCCTGCCATATGTTGCTTCCAGAAAACTCATCTCTCAATAAAATATAGACACTTCCTTAGGGTGAAAGGATGGAACATGGTATTTCAAAAAAAAATGGGCTTAGGAAACAAGCAGGGGTTGCTATCCTAATATCTGACAGGATAGACTTCAAATCAACATTAGTGAGGAAGATAAAGAACACTCCAACAGGAGGACATTACAATCCTAAACATATATACACCTAACTTGGAGGTTCTCAGTTTCACCAAACAAACACCATTATACTTAAGGTCACAGATAACATCAAACATAATTGTAGTGGGAGACTTCAATACCCACTCTTATCAATTGACAGGTTATCCCAGCAAAAAATAAACAGGTAGACATCTGAATTAAATAATGTCATGGAACAAATGGACTTAACAGATTCTATAGAACATTCCATCCAAATGCTGCAGAATATACATTTTTATCAGCAGCACATGGAACATTTTCTAAAATAGACCACATATTAGGACACAAAGCAAATCTCCACAAATATAGGAAAATTGAAGTAATCCCTTGTACTGTATCTGACCACAATGGGATTAAACTGCAAATCAGCAAAAAGAAAAACTACACATACAGAAATTCATGGAGGCCAAACAGTACACTATTGAATGATCAATGGGTCATTGAAGAAATCAAAAAAGAAACCAATAAATTCATAGAATCCAATGATGATGATAATACAACATATCAAAACCTTTGGGACACAATGAAGGCAGACCTAGGATGGAAATTTATAGCTCTAAGTGCCTATATTAAGAAATTAGAGAGTTCACAAATAAGCAATTTAATGTTCCACCTTAAGGCATTGTAAAAAGAAGAACAAGGCAAACCAAAAATCAACAGTCAAGAAGAAATCATAAAGATTAGGGCACAAATTAATGAAATAGAAACAAAAAAAATCCAGAGTATCAACAAAACAAAGAGTTGGTTCTTTGAAAGGATAAACAAGATTAATAAACCCTTAGCAAATCTGAACAGAAGAAAGAGAGAAGAGACAAAAATTAGTAGAATTAGAGATGAAAAAGGCACCAGTCAACAGTTACCAAAGAAATTCAGGCAATTTTAAGGACATACTTTAAGAATATATATGCATCTAGGTTTGAAAACCTGAAAGAAATGGATGATTTCCTTGATTCATACGACCTACCAAAATCAAATCAAGATTAGATAAACAATGTAGATAGACCTATAACAACTACAGAGGTCCAAGCAGTTATAAAAATTCTCCAAACTAAAAATAGCCCAGGCTCAGATGGATTCACTGGCGAATTTTACCAGACCTTCATGGAAGAACTAAGACCAATGCTTCTCAAAATTGTCCGAACTCCTTCTATGAAGCCAGCATCACCCTCATACCAAACCAGGCAAAGACAAACAAAAAAAAAAGAAAATTACAGAACAATTTCCCTCATGAACATAGATGCAAAATTTCTGAACAAAATATTGGCAAACAAATACAAGAATATATCAAAAAGATTATTCAGCCCAACAAAGTTGGCTTTATCCCAGATGCAGGTATGGTTCAACATAAACAAATCAATAAATGGAACACATCATATAAAAGGACTGAAGGACAAAAATCACATGATCATCTCAATAGATGACCACTTGAATGACCCAAAAGGCAACATAGTGCTGAGAAGAATGGATGGAGGAGTGTCCAGCACTGAAACATCTCACACCCTCCAAGGTTCAGGGTCCATTGCAGAAGAGGTGGCTAAAAGAATGTAAGAGCCAAAGGAAGGGTACCACTCCTTACATACAACTGTCTGGACAGAAATTGGCCTCGATATCCAAGACCTCACAGTGCCTAGCAATACCTACACAAGACCCTCATAATAGGAGAAAAGATGATGACATCAAATTAAAAGAGAGACTAATGGAGAGAGAGAAGGGCTATGACAGAGAGCAGAGTTATGAAGGGGAAAGCGGGGGAGGGGAGGGAAATACCATGGTTTGTTGTCTGTAAGTACAGAAGTTGTCAATAAAAAAAATTAATAAAAAATAAGTATTGAAGCCATCCATATGTTGAGTAGCTCAATGTAGCCATTTCAAAAATATTTTAGTTTTATTCATGAGATAGAAAGAGAAAGAGACAGAGAGGGAGAGAGAGAAAGAGAGAGAGAATGGGCGTGCCAGGGCTTCCAGCCATTGAAAACGAACTCCAGATGTGTGTGTCCCCTTTGTGCTTCTGGCTAATGTGGGTCTTGGGGAATTGAGCCTCGAACTGGGGTCCTTAGGCTTCACAGGCAAGCGCTTAACCACTATGCCATGTCTCCAGCCCCATAATAACTTTTCTGACTTTCATACAATACCTTCCTATAACAGGGCTTCACTCCACCCTTCCTCCTACCTTCAGCCAATGTGAAGTCGATGGGATTTGAAAGCCTTAATGACAGGAAATGGGAAGGATGTCAAGGTGAAGGTGGAAAATGCAGTGGAAACCCAGAGGGATGTTTATCAGGTCCCTGAGATGGGTTGGGGCTAGTGGACTCCTCAACAGGCACCCTGATGCCCTGAGACTTTGGGGGTCACTGTGACATGCCCTGTCGCAGGGTCCTTATTGACACTTGGGGAAAATAGCCACAGTGACAAAACTTCAAATCCATGCACAATGTACAGAGGGAGGGTTGGAATTATCCTGAAGCCTCTTTATAATCACAGCTGGACAACTGACCCTAAATGCGCTAAGAATGTGGAGTGATGCTTCTAAACAATTTCGTGCTATGGTGACTTCCTCATTGTGGACACTGAGATCTGTGTTCTGCTCCATCCCAGGGAACCTCCCCAACCCTTCCATCCTGGCTGAGCCAAGCACCCTGATACCCCGGGGGGAGGCCTGTGATCATGTGCCAGAGTCATGTTGGGGTTAACACTTTCCGCCTGGAGAAAGAAGGTTCTGAGATCCAAACTAAGGCCATTGAGCTTCCTAAGACAGAGGCCAGGTTCTTCATCCCCACAATGAATGACAGCACTGCTGGGGATTATCATTGCCTCTATCTGAAAGACTCCAGGTGGTCTACACGCAGCAAGAAACTGAGGCTGCTGATAACCAGTGAAGATGTCACCCGGGCCCCTGCTCAAGGCTCAGCCGTGACCTCAGGTTTGTCTCCAGATCCCTACACTCTGTCCTTAGCTGACATCTCCTGGTTTAGCCTCCTCTCCTTCCTGCTGACCCTAAGGACCGCCCCCTCTGCACACATGTCCCTTCTGCCACCACACCTCAGTACCAGATACTATGAATGACTGGGGCCAGCTCCAGTCTGGGGTGAGCACTGAGCTCGTGTTGTTGTCCGGGTTGGGCGATTTTGGTCTTAGACACGATAAATGATAAGTCTTTCTCAACAGAGCAGTCTTTTCACTGGGACTGGGGTGCTGTGTTCTCCCTTCTGTGCCTGCACCCTTCTGGTGTGGTTCCCTCCTACTGCGCCGATCTCCTGATTCCAGATCAGGAGGGAGCTCTGGGATGGTATGATCATGGGTGGCAAGGCCCCCAGAATGACCTGGAGTCAGGGTTCAACCCACTTCCATCTTCCCAGGGCCTCTCAGGATGATGTTGTCAGCAGAGAGAGGGTGGTGAGAAAGGCAGAGGGAAGGATGAGCCAGCGCAGGAGAGGCATAGAGGGGACTTTGCCAGGTCTCCTGTCTAATCCCATCCTATCAGGAGCCTCTCATCTGGAACTGGGGGATGGGGATTCATACCCTCTGAATGGATACTTACTCAAAGTGCAGAATGTCTCTAACCATCTCTTCAAATAAGTGCAGAACCCTGTACTGGTCCCTGTTTACAGAAACCTCCGGAGGCTGCAGGCCTCTACCCAGAGCCCTGCCTCTCTGCAGGGTATGAACAGAGTCCTTAGTTGGAGGGATTTACTAGGGTCTCTGTTCCTGGTTGAGACTCTGCCCAGCTCTCTTCCCTAGCTCTGGGGCCAAGCACCAGGAAAACTGCAATAAGGGGCTGACATCACCAGGCCCTGAGATCTCAGCTACACATAACTCCATGCCAAGAACTGTTGAAGCATTTAATGCTAATAACCACACTATAAGGCATATGGCAGTCTGACCCTCCAGTCCCTTCTATTTTTTAAAATTGATATTTCATTTATTTATTATGTAGACCGAATATGGGCACATCAGGGCTTCTGGCCCTGCAAAAAAACCGCCAGATGCATATGCCACCTTGTGCATCTGGCTTATATAGGTCCTGGGGAACTGAACCTGGGTCCTTTGGCTTTGCAGGCAAGTGCCTTAATCACTAAGCAATCTCTCCAGCCCCTGCTATTTTTATTTTTATACCAAAAATCTTTTTGTTGATAGCTTTCATACATATAGACAATATAGCATGATCATAAACCCCTCTCTCTACCCACCCTTTCTGCCTCCAGTATCCAAATCCTCCTCCATGCCCAATGAATCTCTTTTTCTTTTATTTAAAAAATAATTTATTTATTTTTTTATGAGAGAGAGAAGAGAAAGAGAGAGAGAAGTTGGCAGAGAAAGAGAAAGAAGGGGAAAGAGGGGGAGAGAAAGAGAGAGAGAGAAAGGAATCAAAGGTGTGTACTATCATGCCTGGGTTCTTTACCTCATTTATTTTAAAAATTATTTATTTATTTATTTGCAAGGAGGAAGAGGTGGGGAAGAATGAGCATGCTAGGGCCTCTAGCCACTGTAAATGAACTCCAAAAGCATGCACCACTTTGTGCATCTGGCTTTACGTGGGTAGTGGGGAATCAAACTTGGGTCATTATGTTCTTCAGGCCAGCGTCTTAACCACTGAGCCATCTCTCCAGCCCCAGCCTCCTTGTTTTTAATACACAGTGAATTAATATTTTTGGTCAAAGGAATCAGGTTCTAAAAGATGAGGCAGAACCAGTGTGTGCAGCCAAGCACTTCTCTATGCTGCTTCCTGGTGGGCAGAGCTCACTATTCCTCTTGCTCTGTTGCTGGTGGATATTCTTAGGACTCATCTTCTAAACCCACCTCAAGGAAGTAAGGAAAGCAGGAAGGAAGGGAGGGAGGGAGGGAGAGGGAGAGGGCATGGAGGAAGGGGACAGTCTCAGGAGCAGTGCCTGACAAGGATGGAGGAACCCCTGAGAGGAAGGTTCCATGGTGAAGATGCGTGGCTTGTGTAGAATGAGGAGACTTCCTGGCTCATTCTGCCGAGCTGTGTGACACAGAGAAGCTTTCTTCTGTCCCTGCACCTCAGAGTGTCCATCTGTGTGGTGCGTCTCAGCATGCACCCCTCGCTGCCCATGCTTTGTGACCACAACCTTTCAGGGAGGGGAGCAAGCTGTGAGCAGTCTGAGCTTCTGACCTGGCTTCTGATAACATCTCTGAGGATAGATAAACTTATATATGTATGATTGATAACTTCCATAATTGTAAACAATATCCCATGGTAATTGCCTTCCTCCTCCCACTTTCCCCTTTGAAACTCCATTCTCCATCATATTCCATCCCCCTGTCAATCAGTCTCTCTCTTATTTTTATGTCATGATCTTTTCCTCCTATTTTGATGGTCTTGTGTAGATTGTGTCAGGCACTGTGAGGTCATGGATATCCATTTTGTGTCCAGAGGAGCACGTTGTAAGGAGTTGTACCCTTCCTTTGGCTCTTACGTTCTTCCCGCCACCTCTTCCAACATGGCCCCTGAGCCATGGAAGGTGTGATTGAGATATTTCAGAGCTGAGCATTCCTGTCACTTCTTCTCAGCACCATGATGCCTTCTGAGTCATCCCAAGGTCACTGCCATCTGAAAAGAGAAGGTTCTGTGAAGATAAACTTTGAGCCCAGGCGGGTGGGATGGGGGACAGAGCCTCAGGTTGGGGTAATTTAAAGAAACCGAGCCCCTCTTGGTGTGCTGAGCTATTGGGGTGAGGCATAGAATGATGCATTTCTCAGTTAGGAAGACTTGGGTTACCATCTAGTTTTTAATTTTGCTGGCCAATACTCCACACCTTGAGTGCACTTGCACCAGGAACACAGATACAGTGGGCTCGATCATGAATGGACAGAAATGGTCCCACCCTCGTAAATGTTACTAGAGAGAAAGAATTAGGATGAATCGTATACACACAATCAGTCTGATGTGTTACCTGTTGCACCAGCCAGCCTACCTAAATTCTGCATATTTAATGTAAAATTTAAAAGTTAAATCACAGTGAATTGTATACTTACAATGTATCTCACATGAATATACTATATGCTATCGCATATTAAATGTGGTCTGTTTGCAACTTGTAACGGATCTTGTATATTGCCTGAATTAGCATATAGATGCAGTATCAGTTATTTTCTCATTTCTGTGACAAAATACCCACCTGAAGCAGTTCAGGGAGGAAAGAGTTTGTTGCAGCCTACGGTTCTGGAAGGTCGAGTCCATCTTGACGGGGAAGCAGGGCAGGTGCAGGAGCTGGCGTCACGTCGTCCCATCAGCAGGAAGGAGGTGGGAAGAGTGGGGAGTGCTGCTGCTCCGCTACCTTTCTCCTTGTTACTCAGCTCAGGACCCCTGCCCGGGGAACAGAGTCTCTCAGTTAGGGTGGATCCTAATCTTAAAAAAGAAATCCCTAACAGAGCTGGAGGGATGGTTTAGTGGTTAAGGCATTTGCCTGCAAAGCTAAAGGAGCCAGGGTTATTTCCCCAGGACCCACGTTATCCAGATGCACAAGGGGGCGCCCATCTGGAGTTCGTTTGCAGTGGCTGGAGGCCCTGGCATGCTCATTCTCTTTCTCTCTCTCCCTTTTTTTTCTCTCAAATAAATAAAAAATAAAATATTTATAAAAATCCCTAACAGGCCAGGCGTGGTGGCACACACCTTTAATCCCAGCACTCGGGAGGCAGAGGTAGGAGGATCACCATGAGTTCGAGTCCACCCTGAGACTACATAGTGAATTCCAGGTCAGCCTGGGCTAGAGTGAGACCCTACCTCAAAAAAAAAAAAAAAAAAGTCCCTAACAGACATGTCAGGAGCTTTGCTCACATGGTGACTCTAAATGCTATCAAGTTGACAACCAGAGATTAACTGCTACAGAGACCTATCATATATCCTAAACCTATGTGATTATATACTTGACCTGTAACCCTCATGGTATTTATTTAGTTAGTTACTCCCAGATGGCCATGAGACCCAGTAGTCCATCATGTCACCTGTGACCATGATGTCACTTACAGCAGCTCAGGTGGCACAGACCCTGCACGCACAGGTGTGAGGAGCAGCCTGCAGCTCCTGGCCTGCAGTCCTGCGCACACTGTGCTGCTCTGGACTCCGCAGGCAGCCATCATTCAGTGGCAGGCACGGGGTCCCCAAGGCATAGAGTTCTCAGCTCCCTGACTATCTTACGGTGCTTCCCCATCGGCAGTGATGTCATCTGACTTAATTCACATGAGAGGTGGTGTGTAATCATAAGTAAGACATTTGCAAGCATATGACATGTGTAAGTTGCAGTAAGTCCCATGCAGAGAAAACACGGACAGCAATGGTGCAGAGAAGCAGGTGGGGTCTTGAATCTTGGATGCGGGCAAGGTGTTGAGGGAGGACAATCTGGGGAAGAAGATGTCTGAGGAAATTGTCTGACGTCCTTTAAAGGGCTCCAATGCTGCAGTGACATGGAGCTCCTGAGGAGGGAGCAGCGCCATCCAGGAAGGGGGCGGAGGGGTCCACCCTGTGTCCTGGGGCTGTAAGTACATGGGCAGAGGAGCGTGTGTGTTAAAGGTGATGGGACATGCATGTGCAGCTGGATGCCCTCCAGCAGGCCACAGCATCGCATTGAGGGGCCACTGAGAGACAGATGAACTCAGAGATGAAAATTCTGGCCCTCGGGTTGGAAACAAAAGGGGGAATGGTGAGGGAGTCCTCTCTTGTGCTTACCGGTTGCTGGTCTCCGTGAGGCTCTGAAGAGCAAGCGGTCAGTGCTGTCCAACACGGCTCCCAGCGCAAAGGGAGCACTCCTCATGTGAGGCCGGAGCGGACACCAACGGCCGCGAGTGGCTGCTGGTCTCTCGAAATGTGTCCAGTGTGGCTGTGGATCAACTTTACATTCATTTCCCTGTAGTTAGATTTAAACATCAAGAGAGACTTGTGTAGTACATCTGGGTGTGGTGGTGCACGGTTTTAATCCCAGCACTCGGGAGGCAGAGGCAGGAGCATCACTGTGAGTTCGAGGCTAGCCTGAGACTACATGTGAATTCCAGGTCAGCCTGAGCTAGAGTGAGACCCTACCTTGAAAAACCAAAACAAATTATAAATAAATAAACAAACAAACAAAAAGGAGAGACGTGCAGTAGGGTATTTCTGTCTTCACAGAGAGAGGTGCCAGGGTCCTGGGCTGAACCAGGCAGGTAAGAGAAGGATCTGTAACCTACTGTGTACGTCTTGAGCCTCTGACCACCTCTCTTCTAGATTCCTCCTTGCCAGGAGCTCCGCAGATGCCATGGACAATAATAGCAATGTCAACGAGAGGTGGTGACATCAGACCAGAAGCCTGGAGAGTGGCTTGGGGCGGTTGGGGGTGTGTGTGTGTGGAGAGGAAGCTCTGGACTTTGGCATTGGAGAGAGGCTAATCAGTGGTTACTTATTTCGTTTCCCAAAACACCAAGAAGATTAGCACTCAGGATTCAATGAGTAAAATGGTGATAATGATTCCTGTGCCACAGGCTACCTGGCACTTAGGAAATTTCACACTGGTGTACTTCCTTTGCTACCATCCAGCATATTTGTGCTATACAGTTGGTGCCCAATAAGTGCATGTTACTGACAACCTAATTCCCATTTTTCCTAGGCCAACCGGGGTTGAAAACAGAAAGGCTTTATCTTCTCCTGGGGCTCTCTGTGGCCTTCCTCCTTTGTTTCCTCCTCCTTTTCTGGCTCCTTCAGAAACAGCAAGGTAGGTCCCAAGGGTGGGATTGGATTTAGGGGAAGTTAGGGGTGCTCGAAATAAGATCTCCTTCCTAAACTTGGATTCTCAACTATCGCCAGGGTTTCTGAGAAGCAATGGTCAGCAGCAGAAGCCACGTGAAAGGTGAGGCCCCCGGAGAGACCCCAGGACACCCATCTAGTCCTCTACCTACAGCTAGCTCCAAATTCTCATCTGTTCTTCCCCCCAGACTCAGTCCAGGTACTGATGGTCTAGAGAGGATACCAGGTATGAGGAACAGGGAAGTGGGGACCCCATACATTTGGAAGCACTGGGTGGGAGAAAACTATCTGGGAACATTCCAGGAGGTTCTCCATGGGGTAGGATGCAATCTGATCATATTGTCTTCTAATAGTTATCCCAGAGAACTGACTGGTTGTCTTTTCTCCAGACACTGTCACAGCAGACAGACTTCCTGGGATGGACATAAGGATGGACACCTTGGTATGTTTCAAAAAACATTTTATTTACTTATTTGAGGTAGAGTGAGAAAAAGAGGCAGGTAGAGTGACAGAGAACGAATGGGTGAGCCTGTAGCCACTGCAAACAACTCCAGACATGCGTGCCACCTTGTGCATCTGGCTTTACGTGAGTACTGGGGAATTGAACTTGAATCCTTAGACTTTGCAGGCAAGCTCCTTCACCACTGAGCCATCTCTCCAGCCCCCTTGCTAGGTTTTTATATTGGTCATCGGATGGGGCATAACAAAACATCCCAGATTTAGCCACTTAGCAATATGACCTCAGTTTCTTTGATCAGGAATCTGGGAGCAGGAAGCAGCCAAAAGTCACATCGCATTTGGGCTTGTTGGGCTTGAAGGATGCATCTCCAATACGGTATATTTCCATGGCCATAGGCAGGAAGTCCCTCCACAGTGGGCAGCTCTCCCCAGGAGGAAGGGCCAAGACAGAGGAAGGCACCGTTGTGTGTCCTCACCTGGGAAAGTGACATGTCATCACTTCCGCTGTCCTGTTAGTCATATAGACTGACCCCCCTTCCATTGGAAGGGGGACCACAGAATGGCATGTCTCCAGGGCACGGGGCCCTGTTTAGAGGCAGCCCCCATTTCCAGGTTCTCCTCTCTCCTTAGCCACCCTAACTCACATGGGTCTCTTTCCCTCAGACCTCAGCTGCAGGAGGCCCCCAGGAGGTGACATATGCTCAGCTAGACCACCGAGTGCTCACACAGAAAGCGTCCCCAACTTCCGTATCTCCCCAGGGGGAAGAGACCACAGCTGAGTCCAGCATGTATGCAACCCTGGCCAGACGCTGAGCATGTGGGCCTACCTGACTCCTTTACCTGAAGACACAGGAAAGCACTCTTGGAAAAGCTTGAAGCAGTCATTTGGGAGGCTTCTCCTGGAATCATCTTGGTATGGAGGCCAGAAAGTCATTTCTTCCGGAGACAAGCACTGGAGCCTGGCAGTGTTGGGAGCCTGGAGGTGTCTGTTCTGCAGCTACAAGATGTGCTTCATTGGGATGGCTTGTACATTCATCAATCCTTGGAGACACTATGTGGCAGTGACCTCCAGAGACCCAATTTCAATCTCCTATCTGTTTCTGGAGCCCCTGGTGGTCTCTGAAGACACCTACAGCTCCCTGGCTATTTCCAAAGACCCAGCTGCAGCCCCTGGAGTGGTTCCAGAGGGTCAGCTACAGCCCCCAGATATTTCTAAAGATCCAACTCTAGTCCCTTGGCTGTTTCCAAGGCCTCAGACGCTGAACTCTGGCTGTTTCTGGAGACCCTTCCACAGCTGCCTAGCTGATTTTATGAATAAGGCTGCCCCATGACTTCATTTATGTGATGAGCCCAGTGGACTCTGAAGTCCTCCCCAGATCCAACTGATGCCCCTGTGCCTGGACTGTGTTCCCACAGCTACAGGCTGAGCCCTCTATCCAGGGCAGGCCTCATGTGGGGTCTCTTGGGTATTTTTGTTTGTTTTTTTGTTCATTTTAGATAGGGTCTCACTCTAGTCCAGGCTGACCTGGGATTCACTATGTAGTCTCAAGGTGGCCTTGAACTCACAGTGATCCTCCTAGCTCTGCCTCCCGAGTGCTGGAATTAAAGGCATGCACCACCACACCTGGTTTATCTTGGGTATTTTGAAGACAGAATATTTCATCCTATGTGGGTCCTACCCACAGCCCACGTGGACCCAGTCTCTGCCTTTACAAGCTATTTAGAGCTGACTGGGGGAAAATGAGGGCTACAGAGGGGTTCCCATTTTTCCTACTTTATTTCATATACATCTAATTGATCACTACTGTGCATAACAGCTAAGGTGTGCTCTGTGAGGACTTGATTCATGCATGCATCGTGTAGCCATTACCACAAGCCAGTACTCAGGACGCTTCTCCCACCTTCCGCGCCGCCCACACCGGATATCCTGAATATGCTCACTGATGGTTGACTGGGGTCCATGTTTGCTGGTGGGGTATGTGGATGAGGATGGAGGAGGGAGGTGATGAGGGGAGGGAAGGCTGGGCATGGGCATAGAGCTGGCTCAGCTACCCACACCTGCACACGAGCTCATTTAGGCACATGTGGAAACACACACGCACATACACACACACACTTGCACACATGGACACATGCCAGAACCTCAAGTCTCCTGTGAGATTGGACTTGTCAGAATCTCTGCTGCTGTGACCAGGTCGGGGCTCTCCTCTCAGATTAGAGCAGTTCTCTTGCACCGTGTTGTGAATCTGGTTTACACGGGTACTGGGGAATTGAACCTGTGTCCTTAGACTTCACCAGCAACTGCCTTAACTGCTAAGCCATCTCTCTAGCCCCTATTTACCTACTTTTGATATGCTCATAGAAGTATAATTTGATCATATTCATTCTTACTACTGTCTCTTATCCTTCCTGCTGAACCCATTCTTCTTCCCTATTATTCTCACTTCTATTTTGATAGCTTTTTATTTCTGTGACCCTCTGAGTTTAAGTAGGGTTGCTTGCATGAGCTCTGGTGTAGGGTTACTCACAGGAGCATGGACAGCTTAGGAATGGAAAGGAATGGAATGGAAAGGAAAGGAATGGAGTGGAATGGACTGGAAAGGAATGGGATGGAAAGGAATGGGAAGGAAAAGAATGGAATGGAATGGAAAGGAAAGGAGTGGAATGGAATGGAAAGGAAAGCAATAGAATGGAAAGGAAAGGAATGCAATGGAAAGGAAAGGAATGGAATAGAATTGAAAGGAATGGAATGGAAAGGGATAGAAAGGAAAGGAATGGAATGGAAAGGAGAGGAATGGAATGGCAAGGAAAGGAATGGACTGTAAAGGAAAGGAATGGAATGGGATGGACTGGAAAGCAAAGGAATGGAAAGGAAAGGAAAGCAATGGAATGGACTGTAAAGGCAAGGAATGGAAAGGAAAGGAATAGAATGGAATGGAAAGGAAAAGAAAGGAAAGGAATAGAATGGAAAAGAATGGAATGAAATGGAATGGAAAGGAAAGGAACAGAATGGAATGGAAAGGAATGGAATGGAATGGAAAGGAAAAGAAAGGAAAGGAACGGAATGGAAAGGAATGGAATGGAAAGGAAAGGAAAGGAAATGAAAGGAATGGGATGGAATGGAAAGGAATGTAGTGGAAAGGAATGGAAAGAGAAGGAATGGAATGGAAGGAAAAAATAAAAATAATTTAAAAATAAATTAAATTAAATAAAAAAAATAAAAGAATAAAGTAAAATAAAATAAATTAAAAAATTAAAATGAAAAACATTGATAAATCAAATCAAATCAAAATCAAAATAAATAAATTTTAAGAACAAAATAAAATAAAAATAAAGTTAAATGAACTACAAAAATTAAATAAAAATAAAATATTAAATAAAATAATAAAATAAAACAAAAATAAAGTAAAATAAAATGATTAAAATGAAATGTAAATAAAATACGAATAAAAAATAAATTAAAAAATAAATAAATTTAAAAAATGAAATAAAATAAAAACAAAATAAAGCGTAGTATAAAATAAAATAAATTATAAATAAAATGAAAAAATAAGTAAAATAAAACAAAATAAAGTAATAAAATAAATAAAATTAAAAATAAAAGTAAAAAAATAAAATACGATATTTTTAAAAAAATTAAATTAAATTAATTAAAGAAACAAATTTAAAGTAAAATAAAATATTTTAAAATAGAAATAAAATACAATAAAATTCAAAATAAAATAAAATAAATAATAAAATGAAAAATAAAAGAAAAACTAATAGAGAAAAAATAAAATAATGAATAAATGAAATGAAAATTAAAACAAAAAATAAAATTTAAAAATATAATTAAAATAAAATACTAAAAAAATAAATGATAAAAAAATAAAATTAAATACAAATAAAAAATTAAATATAAAATAATAAATAAAATAACAAATCAAATTAAAGTATTTAAAAATAAAAGATAAAATTAATATTAAAATTAAAATTAAAAATTAAATAAAAAAATAAAATAATAAAATAAAAAATGAAATAGTAAAATAAAAATGAAATAAATAAAATTAAACAAAAAATGAAATTAAAATTAAATCAAAAAATATATAAAATAAAATACAAAATAAGTGAAACAAAAAATAAATAAAATAAAATAAGTAATATAAAATAAATAAAATAGAACTATAGTAAAATAAAAATAAAAGTAAATAAAATAAAAAGGATAAAATAAAAATGATTAAAAAATATAATAAAAGTTAAATTATAAAATTATAATTAAAATAAATTAACAATAAAATAATATAAAATAAATAATAAAATAAATAAATGAAAAATAAAATTAAATAAATGTAATAAAATAAAATTTAAATAAAATAAAATAACTTAAATAAAATAAATGTATTTAAATTAAATAAAGAATTATAATTAAATTAAATTAAAATGAAATATTAAAAAATAAATAAGATTAAATTAAAATAAAATAAAATAATAAAATAAATGAAATATAAAAAATAAAATAGTTAATTTAAATAAAGAAATAAATTAAATAAAGTTAAATGAAGAGAAAGAAAAGCATACATATGAGGACCCTGGAGAAAAATAAACGATACTCAAATACTATTTAATACTATTTAATACAAGAGAGCAAAGGCAAAACCAGAAGAACTACAAAAAATGGCAAAAATAAATACAAACCTTTCAATAATATCTCTTAATATCAAAGGCCTCAATGCCCCAACCAAAAGTCAAAGGTTCACAGACTGGGTTAAACAACAGGATCCATCAATTTATTACCTCCAAGAAACTCACCTTTCTACAAAGGATGGACCCTATCTTAGGGTGAAAGGTTGGAAAACAGTGTTTTAAGCACATGGGCCTAGAAAATAAGCTGGGGTTGCCATCCCAATATCTGACAAGGTAGACTTCAGCCAACATTACTTAGGAAAAATAAGATCAATTTGTATTGATTAAAGGCACACTCCAACAGGAGAACATTACAATCCTAAACACATATGCACTTAAGATGGGGGCTCCCATCTTCATCAAACAAATGCTATTAGAAATAAAGTCACAGATATTACAAAACACAGTGGTAGTGGGTGACTTCAATATGCCACTCTCATCAATTGACAGGTCATCCCAGCAAAAAGTAAACAGAGGCATCTGGATTAAATGAGGTCACAGAACAAATGTACCTAACACATATACAGGACAATTCATCCAAATGCTGTAGAATACATGTTCTTTTCAGCAGCACACGGAACATTCTCTAAAATACAATATTAAGAAATATCGTATATTTCCTAATATATAATAAATCTTAATCCTAATAAATAATAAATCTTAACAAATACAGGAAAATTGAAATAATTCCTTGCATTCTATATGACCACAATGGAAATCAAACTACAAGTCAATAGCAAGAAAAGCTATAGATGATACACAAGATCATGGAAACTAAACTCTACACACTAAATGATCAATGGGTCAATGAAGAAATCAAGAAGGAAATAAAGCCGGGCGTGGTGGTGAACACCTTTAATCCCAGCACTCGGGAAGCAGAGGTAGGAGAATTGCCGTGAGTTCAAGGCCAGCCTGAGACTACATAGTGAATTCCAGGTCAGCCTGGGCCAGAGTGAGACCCTACCTGAAAAAAAAAAAAAAAAAAAAGAAGGAAATGAAAAATACAGAGTCAGATGATAGCGAGAATACAATATATGAAAACCTTGGGACACAATGAAGGCAGTGCTAAGAGGGAAATTTGTAGCATTAAGTGCCTGTATTAAGAAATTAGAAAGGTCTCAAGTAAATGACCTAGTGCTTCACCTTAAAGCTTTGGAAAAAGAAGAACAAGGCAAAATATCAGTAGACAGGAAGAAATAATAAATATTAGGGAGGAAATTAATGAAATAGAAACCAAAAAGGAAAAGAAAAAAATCCAGTGAATCAATGAAACAAAGAGTTGGATCTTTGAAATGATAAACAAGATTGATAAACCCTTAGCAAATCCGACCAAAAGAAAGAAGAGACACAAATCAATAAAACTGAGATGAAAAAGACAGCATCCCAACAGACACCAGAGAAATTCAAAAAATTATAGGGACATACTATAAAAAACATATACTCCACTAAGTATGAAAATCTGAAAGAAATGAATGATTTTCTTGATTTGTATGGCCTACCCAAATTAAATCAAGATGACATAAATCACTTAAATAGACCTATAACAACTACCAGATGGATTCCCTGATGAATTTCACCAGACCTCCAGAGCAGAACTAACACCATTGCTACTTCTTTTTTTTTTTTAATTTTCATTTATTTATTTATTAGCGACAGAGAGAGGGGGAGAGAGAGAGAGAGTGAGTGAGAATGGGCACGCCAGGGCCTCTAGCCACTGCGTATGAACTGCAGATGCATGTGCCACCATGTGCATCTGGCTTAAGTAGGACCTGGAGAATTGAACCTGGATCCTTAGGCTTCATAGGCATGCACCTTAACTGCTAAGGCATCTCTTCAGCTCACACCATTGCTTCTTAAAGTTTTCCATAAAATAGAAAAATAAGGAATCCTACCAAACTCCTTCTATGAAGCCAGCATTACCCTGATACAGAGAAACCAGAGAAAGATAGAACAAAAAAAGAAAATCACAGACCAATCTCCCTCATGAGCACAGATGCAAAAATTCTCAATAAAATATTGGCAAACAGAATACAAGAATACATCAGAAAGATCATTCACCCTGACCAAGTAGGCTTTATCCCAGAGATGCAGGGATGGTTCAACATATGCAAATCGATATGTGTAATATATTATATAAATGGAATGAAGGACAAAAATCACACGGTCATCTCATTAGTTGCAGAGAAAGCATTAGACAAAATCCAACATCCCTTCATGAAAAAAGTCCTACAGAGACTGGGAATCTAATGAACATATCTTAACATAATAAAGGCTATTTATGACAAGCCCATAGCCAACATACTATTAATGGGGAAAACCTGGAAGCCTTTCACTAAAATCAGGAACAAGACAAAAGTGTCCACTGTCCCCACTTTTATTTAATATAGTACTGGAAGTCTTAGCCATAGCAATAAGGCAAGAGACACACATAAAAGGGATACAATTTGGAAAAGAAGAGATCAAGTTATCATTATCTGCAGATGACATGATTCTATACATAAAGAACCCTAAACTCTCTATCAGCAAACTGTTAGAGCTAATAAACACCTATAGCCATGTAGCAGGATACAAAACAAATACACAGAAATCAGTAGCCTTCCTATATGCTAACAACAGACACACAGAGGATGAAATCAGAGAATCACTCCCATTCACAATTGTATCAACAAAATAATGTACCATGAAATTAACCTGACCAGGGAAGTGAAGGATCTCTACAGTGAAAACTTTAAAACACTCAAGCGAGAAGTTGCAGAAGATCACTAGAAAATGGAAAGACATCCCCTGTTCTTGGATCTGAAGAATCAATATTGTGAAAATGGCAATCTTACTAAAAGCAATCTACACATTTAATGCAATCCCCATCAAAATTACAATGGCAGTCTTCACAGCAATGGAAAAACAATCCAAACATTCATTTAGAAGCACAAAAAAATCTCAAGTATCTAAAATAATACTGAGCAACAAAAATAAGGCTTGTGGTATCACTATACCTGGTTTTAACTTACACTCCAGAGTCATAGTAACAAAAACAGCATGGTACTGGCACAAAAGCAGACATGTAGATCAATGGAACAGAATAGAGGACCCAGATGTAAGTCCAGGTATCTATAGCCACCTGATATTCAACAAAAATGCCAAAAATACTCATTAGAGAAAAGACAGCCTCTTCAGTAAATTGTGTTGGGAAAACTGCATATGTATCTGTCGAAGGATGACAATAGAACCTACTCTCTCTCTCTCCATGCACAATACTTAAATCCAAATGGGTTAAAGACCTTAACATTAGACCTAAAACTCTGAAACTGCTAGAGGAAAATGTAGGGGAAACCCTTCAACATATTGGTCTAGGTAAGACTTTCTGAATATAAACCCAACTGTTCAGGCAATAAAACCACAGATTAACCACTGGGATCTCATGAAACTGCAAAGATCTTGCATAGCAAAGGACACTGTGAATAAAACAAAAAAATAAAAAAATAAACCCACAGAATGGGAAAATGTCTTTGCCAGCTATATATCTGATAGAGGATTAATATCTAGGATATATAAAGAACTCAAAAAATTAAATAATAAGAAATCAAACAAACCAGTTAAAAATGGGCTATCGAACTAAATAAAGAGTTCTCAAAAGAAGAAATACAGATGACATATAAGCATCTAAAAAATGTTCTACATCCCCAGTCATCAGGGAAATTCAGATTAAAACTATGTTGAGATTCCATCTCACTCCTGTCAGATTGGCTACCACCACAAAAACAAATGACCATACATGCTGGTGAGGATATGGAAAAAGATCCATTCTACACTGTTGGTGGGAATGCAATCTGGTTCAGCCATTGTGGAAATCAGTGTGGAGGTTCCTAAGACAGCTAATAATAGATTTACCATATGACCCAGCTATAGCACTCCTAGGCATATACCCTAAGGACTCATCTCATTACCTTACAGATACTTGCTCAACCATGTTTATTGCTACTGAATTCACCATAGCTGGGAAATGGAACCAGCCTAGATGTCCCTCAACTGATCAGTGGATAATAAAGATATGGCACATTAACACAATGGAGTTCTACTCAGCAGTAAAGAAAAATGAAGCTATGAAATTTCCAGGAAAGTGGATGGATCTGGAAAGGATTATACTAAGTGAGGTAACCCAGGCCCAGAAAGTCAAGCGTCGCATGTTCTCTCTCATACATGGATCCTAGCTACAGATGATTGGACTTCTGTGTGAATAGTAAGAAAACTCAGTAGCCAAGGCCAGTAAGCAAGAAAAGATATATAAAATGAAGAGAAATGAATGGAGGGGAGTACTTAATAGGATGGTATTGTGTATATGTAAGTAGAAAAATAGATTAATGGGGGTAAAATGGCCCAAGTGAGGTCAGGGAAAGAAATTGAGTCAAGGAAATATGGAGGGAGTGGTAATCAAAATCTAAGTGGATATAAATAAATCATATGGAAACCTATTTCTTTGTTTTTTTTTTTATTTTGGTTTGGTTTGGTTTGGCTTTATGAGGTAGGGTCTCGCTCTAGCCCAGACTGGCCTGGGAGTCACTGTGGAGTCTCAGGGTGGCCTCAAACTCATGGCAATCCTCCTACCTCTGCCTCCCAAGTGCTGGGATTAAAGGCATGTGCCACCATGCCTGGCTTGAAACCTACTTTTTTGGACAATGGAGCACTGAGGAACTGTAGATAAGTACTAGAAAATTTTCAGTGCCAGGGATGGGATACCGTCTAGTGAGTTGTGGGCCAGGAAGGTCCCTGATGCCCCCTAAATATTACAGGCCACTGCCAAGGCCCTTGGTTTCTCATCAGGAATGGTTGGTACAACTGAGGACTCCTCTACATACTTGGGCTGCAAGGCCACCGAGAAATCCTGCTGGAGCTGAGCTGGTAACCTCCTCCATGTAGACCAGCTGACAGAAACCTGGAAGAAGTCATTCTGCATGCAGTTCAATGGGAGAGAGAGAAAGCACCAGTGAAAATACTCAAGAGTGGACACTGCAAGCCTTATATTTTGCCATCCAGGCCAAATGAGCCAAGGGGTGCAATAGTGGCATGTCTGTCATGATGGAAACCAACTGCCCTCTAATTGGACTGGAGGCCAGCTCCATGGGAGGGAATACATCCCTGATACTGAAAACCTACAACAGGGGTAGTCATGAGCCCTTGGGGTGTAACATCTGCTGCTGTCTGGTTAAATGTATATACTATGTAAGCACTTCTCTTAATGTTCATACCATTATTTTAATGCTACTTTCACTTTTGGTAGAGAACTTGCTCTTTTCAGATGGCAGTGACCTTGGGATGACTCAGAAGGCATCATGGTGCTGGGAAGAAGTGACAGAGGAGTGCTCAGCACTGCGATATCTCTATCACACCTTCCAAGGCTCAGGGTCCATTGCGGAAGAGGTGGTGGAAAGAATGTAAGAGCCAAAGGAAGGGTAGGACTCCTTACAATGTGCTCCTCCAGACAGAAAATGGCCTGGGTATCCATGACCTCACAGTGCCTGACACTACCTACACAAGACCATCATAATAGGTGGAAAAGCTACTGACATAAAAATAAGACAGACTGAGAGGGGGAGGGGAGATAATGGAGAATGGAGTTTCAAAGGGGAAAGTGGGGGGGGGGCAGAAGGCATTACCATGAGATCTTCTTTACAATCATGGAAGTTGTTAATAAAAATAAATAAAATAAAAAGAATAAAAAGTACCTATAGTTTTTATCAATCCTGATAATATTCAAACATTCCCTTAGTCTGAGATCTTTTAACTGAATTATAATACCAAAAACCCCAAAAGAAACCACAATTGCACAGAACAAACATCCACATTGTATCAGGTGGCACTGGGCATAGCAAAGAAATATTCAATCAATATAAGATTTAAATAGGGTAAACATAAAACTCTCTAGTTCCAACTCCAACAACTCTAGTCAGTGACAAGTCTCCAAGACTAATCATTCTAATCAACAGCAAGTCTCCAGAGTTCCAATTCTGCTCCTCCAGCTAGGCTACTCACAATCCTGGAAAACTTCATCTGAGGCAAGCAGCTCTCCTTGGCAGTCATCTCATGGTCCCTGATCTCCAATGGGTCTCCACTGCAACTCACAGTTCAACCTCATGGCCCCATGGGGTCTCTATGCAGCCATCCAGCAAACCTGCTCACACTGCCCATGGCCATTTCCATCTTCTGACTTGGAAGTATTAACCACCCATAGCTCCATCTGCTCTGCTGGAGGTGGAGGCATGGGGGGAGGAATCCAGATGGAAGCTATGGGCACAAAGAGGCGAAGGACAAGTTCAGCTGAAGGACAAGCCAGCTGAGCCTGGAGGGATAGAGGGTTACAGAAGGGCCAGTCAGCCCAGGAATTCCAGCAACTCTGCCTCTCTCCAGGCAGCCTCTTCACTGCCCCAGGTGTCTACAGGCAGCTCCCAGTGGCCAGTCAAAAGCAACCAATATGCCCAGGGAAATGAGACCCAGGCCAGTCAGTCCCAAAAGAATGAGGTTTTCCTGGATGTAGTCCAAAGAGCCCGAATCTGCAGACCAAGGAGAGAGACAGGCTATTAGTCCCTGGACCCTAAAAATCTTGATGCCTTTTGGAGATTCTAAACCCAGAGGGAAGTTAGAGACTCAACTCCAAGTCTAAGGTCAACAGTCAGGGAGACAATGGACCTGGACCCCTAGGTCTGAGGGAGGAAGCGATGCTGGGGTTCCTGGGTCTGAGGGAGGAGGGCTGGTGCCTGGATCCCCGTGATTTAAGGAGATCTGGAGCCCCTCACCTTCAAAGCTGATGACCAGCGGCTGGCTGTGCAGCGACAGCACGTAGCGGGCAGAGGGCATGTGGTGGAAGCAGCTGTAGGTGCCTGGGCAGCTGGCACCAAGCAGAGGGAAGTCGGCCCAGGGCTGCGCAGAGTCGCGGTACGGCAGTGGGGTCGCCAGGCCTGTGCGGTACAGCGCAGAGCTCATGCCTGGCATGCGGCCCGTGTAGCGCAGGCTCACGTTGACTCCAGGAGCTACCACTGGCCCGGGCAGTGCCACCAGTGATGGTGGTCTGTGGGGACACAGGAAGGGTCCCCAATGAGTTTCTGTGTCTTCCCCTTCACTCATTCTTGACTTCCAATCTACCCACCTACCTACGGAGCCATCTTCGTGTGTCCTTCCTGTCCCCTCCCTTGTCCTGCCCCTGTGCCTCATGTCCTCCCGCACATCCAGGACCTCACCTGTCACCAACAGTTCTAGGGCGTCGCTGGGCTGGGACCAGACACCTGGTCTCCAGTCTGTCCTCCGGTAGCTGCAGTGGTAAGTGCCCCCTGGGCCGGAGTCAACTCTTCCAGGAAGAACTCAGCCAGCTCTGTGGACACTTCCCTGAAGAACAGGGGCCTCTTGTCTCTGCTTGTGAACAGTGCAAATCTCCAGGCAGGTTAGGGTGCATAGCACCTCAAGGTCACATTGACCACAGGGGTCACAATTGCAGCAGGTTGAGCCTCCAGCCATAGCTTGGGGTATGAGGCTGGGGGGACTTAATAAAGGAGGGTAGCTGGGTGCTCGGGGATCCCACTGGGAGCCCCAGAAGACAAAGGGGAAATTGGAGGAGGACAAACAGAAGTCTTTCTAGACCTCCATGCTCTGTAAAGGATAGGAGTGCCAGGACTGCAAAGTTTGTCAAAACTAGCTGCAATCCCAGCTCTTAGGAGGCAAGGTAGGAGAATCACCATGAGTTCAAGGCCAGACTGAGATACATAGTGAATTCCAGGCCAGCCTAGGCTAAAGGGAGACCCTACCTCAAAAAAGAGGGGAGCTGGAGAGATGGCTTAGTCTAAGGCACTTACCTGTAAAGTCAAAGGACCCAGGTTCCATTCCCCAGTATCCATGTAAAGCCAGATGCACAAGGTGGCACATGGTCTGGAGTCCATTTGCAGTAGCTAGAGGCCCTGATGTGCCCATTCTCTTCCCCCTCCCCTCTCTCACTCTCTCTCTCTTTCCCTCTGTCTGTGTATGTTTGTGTGTGTGGGTGTGTGTATCTTCCCCCCCACTCTCCGCCAAATAAATTTTTTTTTGTTTATTCGAGGTAGGGTCTCAATCTACTCCAGGCTGACTTGGAAATCACTGTATAGTCTCAGGGTAGCCTGGAACTCGCAGCGATCCTCCTTCCTCTGCTTCCCAAGTGCTTGGATTAAAGGCATGTACCCCAATACCCGGCTAATATAATTTTTTTAACATAGATGTCAAGCATGGTGGCACATGCCTTTATTTAATTCCAGCACTTGGGAGGCAGAGGTAGGATCACTGTGAGTTTGAGGCCACCCTGAGACTACAGAGTGAATTCCAGGTCAGCCTGGGCTAGAGGCGAGACCCTAGCTAAGGACAAAGAAAAGGATAAAAGATCCCAAGATTGTGGTTCACACCTGTAATACCTGTAATCCCGGCACTTAGTTGGCTGGGGTAGGAAGATTGTCATGAATTTAACCCCAGCATAAGCTTCCCACAAAACCCTAGCTACAGAATGCCTGAGCTACAGAGTGAGATGTGGTTTCAACAAATGAAACAAACAAAAATCAACCAATTTAGGTAAACTTTGGGCTAAATGTGAATTAGGAAATTTGTAAATAAGGAAGTCCAAATGACTAAAGCATTGAGAGAGAAAATGTTGCTTAACCTTTATTGTAGCCATCAAAAACAAGGGAAATACCAAGATTATTTTGCCTGTTGGGTTAGAAAGAATTAAAATGGTTAATGCTGAGCTTGGGCAAATATGTGGTGGAACAGACTCTCAGAGGTACATGAGTGCTCTATTTCCAAATGAAAGATAGGAGTTTCTGTAAAAACACATGCAGGAGCCAGCTGTAATACCTCCAGGTTTTGGAGGCTGAGGCAGTCAGCCTGGACAACTTAATGAGACTCTGTCTCAAAATCAAAAATAAATGGGAGGCCAGGCATGATGGTGCACGCCTTTAATCCCAAAAATCAGGAGGCAGAGGTAGAAGGGCCACTGTGAATTCAAGGCCGCCCTGAGACTACATAGTGAATTCCCAGGTCAACCTGGACTAGAGTCAAACCCTACCATAAAAATAAATAAATAGGGATGGAGAGATGGCTTAGTGGTTAAGCACTTGCCTGTGAAGCCTAAGGACCCTGGTCTGAGACTTGATTCCCCAGAACCTGCCTCTTCCTCTCTCATTCTCAAATAAATAAATTAATAAATAAATGAATAAATGAGGGGAGGTTTAAAGAGTTGGCTCAGCAGATAAGGTGCTTGCCTGCAAAGCCTATAAACCCTGGTTTGAGTCCCCAGCACCCACATAAACCCAGTTGCACAAAGTGGCACATGTTCTGGGTGTGGTGGTGCACGCCTTTAATCTCAGCACTCAGGAGGCAGAGGTAAGAGGATCACCATGAGTTCGAGGCCACTTTGAGACTCCATAGTGAAATCGAGGTCAGCCTGAGCAAGTGTGAGACCTTACTTCCAAAAAAAAAAATGAGCTGGAAGTATTGCTTAGTGGTTAAGGTGTTTGCCGGCAAAGCCAAAGGACCCAGGTTTGATTCCCCAGTGCCCACATTCGCCAGGTGCACAAAGGGATGCACATATCTGGAGTTTGTTTGCAGTGGATGGAGGCCCTGGCATGCTCTTGCTCGCTCCCTCCTGCTCTCTCTCTCTCTCTCTCTACTTCCCTCTCTCCTGCTGAGCCACACCCACACCCTCACTGCTACATTCTAGGCAAGTGCTCTACTGATCACACATGTCCCTAGACCCTCACTTGTGGCAAGCGGACTACTACAGAGCTAGCCACACACAGTCCTATTTGCTTATTTTTTAACATTAAAAAACATTTATTTATTTGTAAGCAAAGAGATAGAAAAACACAGTGAAAGGGGGGGGGGGAATGCATGGGCATGCCAGGGTCTCTAGCCACTGCAGATGGACTCCAAATGCACGTACCACATTGAACATCAGGATTACATGGGTACTGGGGAATCAAACCTAGAGCAATAGGCTTTACAGGCAAGCACCTTAACCACTGAGCAATTTTAATATTTTTATTTATTTGCAGGTAAAGAGAGAGAGAGAGAGAGAAGGAGGAAGAAGAAGAGGAGGAGGAGGAGGAAGAGGAGTAGGAAGAAAGAGAAGAGAAGAGAAGAGAAGAGAGAAGAGACAAGAACCACCACCTACTTCCTGCCATTCCCTCTCACTGCCAGATGCCCACCCATCAAAGCCTGCCCCTCTCTCCTCCCTCCCCTACCCCCACAGTCCACACACTTTCCCAACTCTGCAGGACTCCCATCAAGCTGGTCCCTTGCTCTTTCCCCTCTATCCTGGACCCCTCCTCTTCCCTAACCCTCTCTCCAGGGCCTCCTCTGTCCCAGCACATTCCCCTCTCTCCCAGATCCCCCTTGACTGGGACCCCATGCAGAAACCCTGGAGAAAGAGAAAAGGGAGCAGAACACCAGGGTCAGGGATAGAGGAGAAGGCTTGCATGACTTGATTGGCCACTGGCCAGAGCCCTTGAGCCTTCCCCTGTGGACCCTTACAGACTTCATGGCTTCTCCTCTCACTCACCAGATACCGGCCCATCATAGCCTCCTCCTCTCTCCTGGACAACAACCCCCCACCCCTCACTCTGCGCTCTTTACCCTCTCTGAGGGACTGCAGCCACCCTAGTCACTTGCTCCTTTCCCCTTGTTCCCACACCCCTATTACCTTCTGCACACCTTCCCCTCTGTTCTAGACCTCCCTGGTTCCTGCACCTTCCCCTCTCCCAGAACATGACCAACCAAAGCCTTGGTTTCTTCCCTTTCCACAGATGCCCCCCTCCCCTCCCCACCTCCCCCTTCATCCCCAGACAACTTAGTACCTCCTTCCATCTCTTCCAGACCAAGGAAGAACTATGGCATTCCCTCTCTCCTGGACCACCTACTGTGTGCCTTCCCCTCTCTCCAGACCCCACTCCACCCCAACTATCAGCGCCTTCCCCTCTCTCCATATCCCAGCCACCATCAGCTTTCCTCTGGCTCAGTAAATCAGCAATCCCAACACCTCCCCTCTCTGAACAATGGAAGTGGGGGGGGGTGTGGAGAGGAAGGCATAAGGTGCCAGGTTTGTGGGAGTCCTGGAAGCAAAGAAATGCCCAGGACCCAGGTTGACAGGAGACTGGGAGAGAGGGGAAGGCATGGGGTCCTTGTAGAGGGGAAAGCACCTGTGCACTCTAGTCCATGAATGAGGGGAGACACACAGTTAGCGAGGGTCCTTATAAGAGGGCAAGGCCCCCATCAGCACGTGTCCCCAAGAGAGGGGAAGGTGCACAGTCTGCCAGGGTCAGGAAGAGAGGGCAGGCACGCAGTTGGCAGCTGTCAGTGAGCAGTCAGAGTAAAGGAAAAGATCAAAGGGGGCAAATACTGTGCACCCTCCTCTCGCAGACCCCCGCTGATGGGGGCCATGCGCTCTCTTAAGGACCCTCTCCAACTGGGTGCCTCCCCTGTCTCCTGGACCCTAGAGGACAGGTGCTTCCCCTCCACAAGGACCCCCTCACTTTGCCCTCTCTCTCAGTCTCCTGCCAACCAGGGTCATGGTCCTTTCCTTAGCTCCAGGACTCCCCCCAAGCTGGCACCTTGTGCCTTCCCCTTGCCCCTGACTTCCACTGCCCAGGCACCTTCCCCTCTCTTCTGGACTTCAGGGGAGCAGGACCCACATTCCAGTAGAAAACCCAGCACCTTTACTGCTGGTCTACAAAGTTGTCCAGGAGAGAGGGGAAGGCGCATTGAAGGCAGGGTCCTGGAGAGTAAGGAAGGAGCTCAGGCCATGGTTGTGGTGGGTCCAAGGGAGAAGGGAAGGCACATGGACAGGGGTGGTCAGGATAGAGAACTGGGCACACAGTCAGCGGGGGTCCCTGATAGAGGGGAAGGCCCATAGACTCTGGAATGCTGGGAGAGAGGTGAAGTGGCATGGGATCCTATAGTCTGGGGCCCAAGAGAGAGGGGAAGGCACGTGATTTGAGGGGTACATTCAGAGGTGGAGGATTGAGAGGTCAGTTGGTGGGCCTCCATGAGAGGGGAAGAAGCAAGGGACGAGTTCAGAGGTTTTCTAGTAGAAAGAGGAAAGGGAACAGAATACCAGGGTCAGGGAGAGAGGGGAAGGCTTGCATTATTTGGTTGGTCACTCCCAAGGCCTTTTTTTCCTCCCTGAACCCCAGCCAACTTCATGGCTTCCCCTCTCACTCACAGGGATACCTACTCATCAAAGCCTTCCCCTCTCTCTGCCCTGACATCCCCTGGCCCTCCCTCAGTCCAGAGCTCTTTTCCCTCTCTGCAGGCCTCAGCCAACATAGTCCCTTGCTCCTTCCATTTTGCTCCCAGACACCTATCACCTTCTGCACACCTTCCTCTCTGTTCTATGCCTCTTTGGATCCTGCACCTTCCCCTCTCAGAACATCACCTACCAAGGCCCTGGCGACTTCCCTTCTCACAGACCCTCCCCCCCTTCCCCAGCCAATTTAGTGCCTCCTTCCATTTCTCCCAGCAAAGGCAGATCTATAGCCTTTCCTCTCTCCAGGACCACCTACTGTGTGCCTTCCCCTCTCTGCAGGTACCACTCCAACCCCACAAGCAAAGCCTTCCCCTCTTTCTACCCCAACTATCCACCAGCTTTCCCCTCTCTCAGTAAGCAATCCAAGTGCCTTCCCCTCTCTGAACAATGGAAGTTGGGGGTGGGGCGGCCAGGAAGGCAGAAGGTGCCAGGTAAGTGGGAGTCCTTGAAAAAAGGGACTGCCCATATCCCAGGCTGGAGGCAGACTGGGAGAGAGGGGAAGGTGCGGGGTTCCTTCTGGAGGGGATGGCACCTGTCCACTGGGGTCTAGGAAAGGTGGCAGGCACACAGCTAGGGAGAGTACTTAGGAGAGGGCACAGCCCCCAGCAGCGGGGGTCCAGGAGAGAGGGGAGGCACCCAGTTGGAGAGGGTCCTTAAGAGAGCGCATGGCCCCCATCAGCAGGGGTCTGCGGGAGGAGGGTGCACAGTATTCGCCCCCTTTCATCTTTTCCTTGACTCTGACTGCTCACTGACAGCTGCCAACTGCGTGCATGCCCTCTCTCCCTGACCCTGGCAGACTGGCACCTTCCCATCTCTTGGGGACACCAGCTGATGGGGGCCTTGCCCTCTTATAAGGACTCTCGCTAACTGTGTGTCTCCCCTCATTCATGGACCCCAGTGCACAGGTGCTTTCCCCTCCACAAGGACCCCATGCCTTCCCCTCTCTCCCAGTCTCCTGTCAACCTGGGTCGTGGGCATTTCTTCCTTAGTCTAGGAGAGATGGAAGGAGGCACTCAGTTGGCTGGGAAAGGGGCAGGGATCTGTAATAGGAAAAGGCCCAGGGCTTTGGTAGGTGTTGTTCTGGGAGAGAGGGGAAGGTGCAGGAACCAAGGAGGCCCAGAACAGAGGGGAAGGTGTGCAGAAGGTGACGGGGGTATGGAAGCGAGGTGGAAGGTGGAAGGGCCTAGATTGGCTGGAGTATCACAGACAGGGGAAAGAGCAGGGATTGGGAGCCTGAGGGAGGGAGGTAATGGGGGTTGCAGGAGAGAGGGGAAGGCTGTTATGGGCAGTTATCCATGTTAGTGAGAGGGAAAGCCAGGAAGTTGGCTGGGGTCAAGGAGAGAAGGCACTAGGGCCCTGGCCAATGGTCAACCAGGTCAGGCAAACTTTCCCCTCTATTCCTGACCCTGGTATTCTGCTCCCTTTCATCTTTCTCCTGGACCTTGACTGCTCACTGACAGCTGCCAACTGCGTGCCTGCCCTCTCTTCCTGACCCTGGCAGGCTGTGCACCTTCCCATCTCTCAGGGACCACTACTGACAGGAGCCTCGCCAACTGTATGCTCCCCTGTCTCCTGGACGCTAGTGGACAGGTGCCTTCCCCAGTACAAGGACCTCCGGGCCTTCCCCTCTCTCCCAG
Source organism: Jaculus jaculus (assembly GCF_020740685.1). NCBI lineage: Eukaryota > Metazoa > Chordata > Mammalia > Rodentia > Dipodidae > Jaculus > Jaculus jaculus. The sequence continues at coordinate 15,592,320 of NC_059115.1, read as the reverse complement.
TCTCCTGCCAACCTGGGTTATGGGCCTTTCATTGGCTCCCGAACTCCCCCCAAGCTGGTACCTTGTGCTTTCCCCTCCTCCTGACTTACACACTCCAGGAGCCTACCCCTCCCTTCTGGACCCGAGGCCACCAAGGCCCATATTCCATTAGAAAACCATGTACCCTGACTGCTGGTAGACAAAGTGGTCCAAGAGAGGGGGAAGGCACATTGAAGTCAGGGGTCCTGGAGAGTAGGGAAGAAGCACAGGCCCCTGGTTGGGGTGGGTCCAAGAGAGAAGGGAAGGCGCATGGACAGAGGTGGTCAGAAGAGAGAACTGGGCACCCAGACAGCAGGGGACCTGGTAGAGGGCAATGCTCATGGACGCTGGAGAACTGGGAGAGAGGTGAAGTGGCATGGGACCCTGTCGTCTGGTGCCCAAGAGAGAGGGGAAGGCACGTGGTTTGGAGGGTTCAATCAGAGGTGAAGGATTGAGAGACCAGTTGGCTGGCTTCCATGAGAGGGGAAAAAAAGCAAGGGACCAGATCAGAGGGTGTACGGGAAAGGGAGCAGAATACCAGAGTCAGGGATGGAGGGGTAGGCTTGCATGACCTGGTGGGCCACTCACTAGGGCCCCCACTTTCCCCTCTGGATCCAGCCTAACTTCATGGCTTCCCCTCTCCCTAACGGGGAGACCCACTCATCACAGCCTTCCTGTTTCTGCCCCCACAGCAGCCACGCGCTCTCCCACAGTCCAGCAGTCTTTACCCTCTCTGTGAGCCGCAGGACAATCTGGTCCCTTGCTCCTTCCCCTTCCCTGCCAGACCCTATCGCCTTCTGCACACCTTCCGCTCTGTGCTATGCCTCTTTGGATCCTGCACCTTCCCCTCTCAGAACACCACCTACCAAGGGCCTGGCACCTTCCCCTCTCACAGATCCCCCCTTCCACAGCCAACTTAGTGCCTCCTTCCACCTGTCACAGAAAAGGCAGACTTACAGCCTTCCCTCTCTCCTGGACCTCCTACTGTGTGCCTTCCCCCTCCCTCTAGACCCCACTCCTCCCCCACAATCATCTTTCCCCTCTCTCCCTATCCCAGCCTTCCACCAGCTTTCCCCTCTCTCAGCACATCAGCAATCCCCATGCCTTCCCCCTCTCTGAACAGTGGAAGTCAGTGGGGGAGGGGAACACAGAAGGTGTGAGGTAAGTGGGAGTCCTGGAAAAAAGGGAATGCCCAGGATCCAGGTTGGAGGGAGACTGGGGGAGAGGGGAAGGTGCGGGGTTCCTTGTGGAGGGGAAGGCACCTGTCCACTGGGGTCCAGGAAGGGTGAGAGGCACACAGTAGGTGAGGGTCCTTAAGAAGGGCAATCCCCAGTAGCAGGGTTCTGCCAGAGCTGGGAAGGTGCACAGTCTGCAGGGGTCAGGGAGAGAGGGCATGCACTCAGTAGGTCCTGGTCAGTGACAGGGGAAGGCCCTGGATTGCTGATGTACTGAGAGATGGGAGGGTGTGTGGAAGGCTGGGGTCTGGAGAGAGGGAAGGCACACAGTAGGTGGTCCAGGACAGAGGGAAAGCTATAGTTCTTCCTTGGTCTTGATCTGGGAGAGATGGGAGGAGGCACTAAGTTGGCTGGGGAAGGGGCAGGGATCTGTGAGAGGGGAAGGCCCAGGGCCTTAGTAGGTTGTGTTCTGGAGACAGGGGAAGGGACAGGAATGAAGGAGGCCCAGAACAGAGGGGAAGGTGGTCAGAAGGTGATAGGGGTCTAGGAATGAGGTGGAAGGTGGAAGGGACTAGCTTGGCTGCAGTATCACAGACAGGGGAAAGAGCTGTGACTGCTGAGCCAGGTATCTGGGGAGGGAATGGGGGTTGCAGGAGAGAGGGGAAGGCTATTATGGGCAGTTATCCATGTTAGTGAGAGGGGAAGCCAGGAAGTTGGCTGGGGTCCAGAGGAGAAGGCTTGAGGGCCCTGGCCAATGGCCAACCAGGTCATGCAAACTATCCCCTTTATCCTGGACCCTGGTATTCTGCTCCCTTTCATCTTTCTCCTGGACTTTGACTGCTCACTGACAGCTGCCAACTGCGTGCCTGCCCTCTCTTCCTGACCCTGGCAGACTGAGCACCTTCCCCTCTCTCGCGGACCCCAGCTGACAGGGGCCTTGCACTGTCTTAAGGACCTTGGCCAACTGGGTGGCTCCCCTCTCTCCTGGACCCTGGTGGACAGGTGCCTTAACCTCCACGAGGATCCCTGTGCCTTCCCAACCCTCCCAGTCTCCTGCCAGCCTGGATCATGGGCCTTTCCTTGGCTCTAGGACTCCCCCCAAGCTGGCACCTTGTGCCTTCCCCTCCCCCCTGACTTTCACTGTCCAGGCGCCTACCCCTCTCTTCTGGAACCCAGGTGAGCAGGACCCACATTCCATTAGAAAAACCTGGACCCTTACTGCTGGTCTACAAATGGCCCAGGAGAGAGGGGAAGGTGCATTGAAAGCAGGGGTCCTGGAGAGCAGGGAAGGGCACAGGACTTGGTTGGAATGGGTCCTTCTCTCTCTCTCCCCCACTCTCTCCTGCTGAGCCATACCCCCACGCCCTCACTGCTAGATTCCAGGCAAGTGCTCTACTGATCACACATGTCCCTAGACCCTCACTGATGGCAAGTGGACTACTACAGAGCTAGCCACCCACACTCCTATTTATTTATTTTTTAACATTAAAAAATATTTATTTATTTGTAAGCAAAGAGATAGAAAAACACAGTGAAAGGAGAGAGAGAGACAGAGACAGAGAGAGAGGGGGAGAGAGGAGAGACGGAATACATGGGTATGCCAGGGTCTGTAGCCACTGCAGATGGACTCCAAATGCATGTACCACTTTGAACATCTGGCTTACATGGGTACTGGGAAATCAAACTTAGAGCGATAGGCTTCACGGGCAAGTACCTTAATAACTGAACAATTTTAATGTTTTCATTTATTTACAGGTAGAGAGAGCTAGAGAGAAGAGAGACAGAGAGAACGGGCATGCCAGAGCCTCTAGCCTCTACAAATGAACTCTACATGCATGCACCACCCCTAGGAGAGAGGGGAAGAGGAGCATGACCAGGTTGGCCTGGGCCCTCATGCCCTCCCCACTGTCAAGAACCACCACCTACTTCCTGCCTTTCCCTCTCACTGCCAGATGCCCACCCATCAAAGCCTGCCCCTCTCTCCTCCCTCCCCTACCCCCACAGTCCACACACTTTCCCAACTCTGCAGGACTCCCACCAAGCTGGTCCCTTGCTCTTTCCCCTCTATCCTGGACCCCTCCTCTTCCCTTTCCCTCTCTCCAGGGCCTCCTCTGTCCCAGCACATTCCCCTCTCTCCCAGATCCCCCTTGACTGGGACCCCATGCAGAAACCCTGGAGAAAGAGAAAAGGGAGCAGAACACCAGGGTCAGGAATAGAGGGGAAGGCTTGCATGGCCTGACTGGCCAGTGGCCAGGGCCCTTGAGCCTTCCCCTCTGGACCCCTGCAGACTTCATGGCTTCTCCTCTCATTCACCAGACACCCGCCCATCATAGCCTCCTCCTCTGTCCTGGACAACAACCCCCCCACCCCTCAGTCTGCGCTCTTTACCCTCTCTGAGGGACTCCAGCCATCCTAGTCCCTTGCTCCTTTTCCCTGGCTCCCAGACCCCTACCACCTTCTGCACACCCTCCCCTCTGTTCTAGGCCTCACTGGTTGCTGCACCTTCCCCTCTCTCCCAGAACATGACCAACCAAAGCCTTGGCTTCTTCCCTTTCCACAGATGTCTGCCCTAGATCCCCAGGCAACTCACTGCCTCCTTCCATCTCTTCCAGACCAAGGAAGAACTATGGCATTCCCTCTCTCCTGGACCACCTACTGTGTCCCTTCCCCTCTCTCCAAACCCCACTCCATCCCCATGATCAGCGACTTCCCCTCTCCATATCCCAGCCACCACAAGCTTTCCCCTGGCTCAGTAAATCAGCAATCCCAGCACCTCCCCTCTCTGAACAATGGAAGTCTGGAGGGGGGAGGGGGGACGACGCGGAGAGGAAGGCACAAGGAGCCAGGTGGCCAGGTGAGTGGGAGTCCTGGAGGCAAGGGAATGCCCACAACACAGGTTGGCAGGAGACTGGGAGAGAGGGGAAGGCGCGGGGGACCTTGTGGAGGGGAAGGCACCTGTGCACTGGGGTCCATGAATGAGGCACACAGTTACCAAGAGTCCTTATAAGAGGGCAAGGCCCCCATCAGCGGGTGTCCAAAGAGAGGGGAAGGTGCACAGTCTGCCAGGGTCAGGAAGAGAGGGCAGGCACGCAGTTGGCAGCTGTCAGTGAGCAGTCAGAGTCCAGAAGAAAGATGAAAGGGAGAAGAATACTGTGCACCCTCCTCTCTCAGGGACCCGCACTGATGGGGGGCCTTACCCTCTCTTAAGGACCCTCCCCAACTGCGTGCCTCCCCTCTCTCCTGGACCCTACAGGACAGGTGCCTTCCCCTGCAAAAGGACCCCCGCACCTTCCCCTCTTTCCCAGTCTCCTGCCAACCTGGGTCATGGGCCTTTGCTTAGCCCCAGGACTCCCGCCAAGCTGGCACCTTGTGCCTTCGCCTTGCCTCTGACTTCCATTGTTCAGGCACCTACCCCTCTCTTCTGGATCTCAGGGGAGCAGGACCCACATTCCATTAGAAAACCCAGTACCCTTAATGCTGATCTACAAAGTTGTCCAGGAGAGAGGGGAAGGCTCACTGAAGGCAGGGTCCCGGAGAGTAAGGAAGGAGCTCAGGCCTCAGTTGTGGTGGGTCCAAGAGAAAAGGGAAGGCACATGGACAGTGGTGGTCAGAAGAGAGAACTTGGCACACAGTCAGCGGGGGTCCCTGCTAGAGGGGAAGGCGCATGGACAGTGGAGTACTGGGAGAGAGGTGAAGTAGCATGAGATCCTATAGACTGGTGCCCAAGAGAGAGGGGAAGGCATGTGGTTTGAGGGGTACATTCAGAAGTGAAGGATTGAGAGGCCAGTTGGTGGGCCTCCATGAGAGGGGAAGAAGCAAGGGACAAGTTCAGAGTGTGTCCAGTGAAAGAGGAAAGGGAGCAGAATACCAGGGTCAGGGATAGAGGGGAAGGCTTGCATGATTTGGTTGGCCAATCCCAAGGCCCTTTCTTTCCCCTCTGGACCCCAGCCAACTTCATGGCTTCCCCTCTCACTCACAGGGATGCCTGCTCATCACAGCCTTCCCTCCTCTCTGCCTCCAAATCCCTTGGCCCTCCCTAAGTCCAGAGCTCTTTTCCCTCTCTGCAGGCCTCAGCCAACATAGTCCCTTTTTCCTTCCCCTTCGCTCCCAAACCCCTATCACCTTCTGCACACCTTCCCCTCTGCTATGTCTCTTTGGATCCTGCACCTTCCCCTCTCAGAACACCACCTACCAAGGCCCTGGTGCCTTCCCCTCTCACAGATCCCTGCCCCTTCCTCAGCCAATGTAGTGCCTCCTTCCATCTCTCCCAGAAAAGGCAGATCTATAGCCTTCTCTCTCTCTAGGACCACTACTGTGTGCCTTCCCCTCTCTGCAGACCCCACTCCATCACCACAATCAGCACCTTCCCCTCTCTACCCCAACCATCCACCAGCTTTTCCCTCTCTCAGTACATCAGCAATCCCAGGGCCTTTCCCTCTCCAACAGTGGAAGTCAGAGGCGGGGGGGGGGGGTGTGCAGGAAGGTAGAAGGTGCCAAGTATGTGGGAGTGCTTGAAAAAAAGGGAATGCCCACAACCCAGGCTGGTGGCAGACTGGGAGAGAGGGGAAGGTGCGGGGTTCCTTATGGAGGGGATAGCACCTGTCCACTGGGGTCTAGGATAGGTGAGAGGCACACAGCTGGGGAGAGTCCTTAAAAGAGGGCAAGGCCCCCAGCAGTGGGGGTCCAGGAGACATGGGAAAGTGAACAGTGTGCCAGGGTCAGGGAGAGAGGGCAGGCACTCAGTGGTTGGTGGTCAGTGAGAGGGAAGACCCCTGGATTGCTAATGTACTGAGTAAGGGGAAGGCATGTGGATGATTGGGATATGGAAAGATGGGAAGGTGAGGATTGTGGGTGTGGAATGGGGTCTGGAGAGTGGGGAAGGCACACAGTAGGTGGTCCAGGACAGAGGGAAGGCTATAGTTCCTCCTTGGTCTGGGAGAGATGGAAAGAGACACTAAGTTGGCTGGGGAAAGGGCGGGGCTCTGTGAGAGGGGAAGGCCCAGGGACTTGGTAGGTGGTGTTCTGGGAGAGAAGGGAAGGTGCAGGAACCAAGGAGGCCCAGAACAGAGGGGAAGGTGTGCAGAGGTGATAGGGTCTGGGAGCGAGGTGGAAGGTGCAAGGGACTAGATTAACTGGAGTATCACAGAAAGGGGAAAGAGCAGATATTGGGGTGCAGAAGGGGGGAGGGAATGGGGGTTGCAGGAGAGAGGGGAAGGCTGTGATGGGCAGGTATCCTGCTTAGTGAGACGGGAAGACAGGAAGTTGGCTGGGGTCAAGGAGAGAAGGCTTGAGGGCCCTGACCAATGGCCAACCAGGTCATGCAAACTATCCCTCTATCCCTGACCCTGGTATTCTGCTTCCTTTCATCTTTCTCCTGGACTTTGACTGCTCACTGACACCTGCCAACTGCGTGCCTGCCCTCTCTTCCTGACCCTGGCAGACTGTGCACCTTTCCGTCTCTTGTGGACACCGAGTGACAGGGGCCTTACCCTCTCTTAAGGACCCTCGCCAACTGCATGCCTCCCCTCTCTCCTGGACACTAGAGGACAGGTGCCTTCCCCTCTATAAGGACCCCCGTGCCTTCCATTGTTTCCCAGTCTCCTGCCAACCTGGTTCATGGGCCTTAACTTGGACCCAGGATTCCCAACAAGATGTCACCTTGTGCCTCCCCCCCCCAATTTCTACTGTCCAGGTGCCTACCCCTCTCTTCTGGAACTCAGGTGAGAAGGAGCCACATATTATTAGAAAACCCTGTATCGTGACTGCTGGTCTACAAACTGGCACACGAGAGAGGGGAAGGTGCATTGAAGGCAGCTGTCCTGGAAAGTAGGGAAAGAGCGCAGGCCTTGGTTGGTGTGGCTCCAAGACAGAAGGGAAGGCATATGGACAGTGGTGGTCTGGATGGAGAACTGGTCACAGAGTCAGCAGGGGTCCCTGATAGAAGGGAATGCTCATGGACGCTGGATTACTTGGAGAGAGGAGAAGTGGCATAAGACACTAAAATCTGGTGCCCAAGACAGAGGGGAAGGCACTTAGTTTGAGGGTGTCAAACTTAATCCTGTTAAGGATTGAGAGACCAGTTGGTGGGGTTTCATGAGAGGGGAAGAAACAAGGAAACAGATCAGAAGGTGTCCAGGAGAAAGAGGAAAGAGAACAGAATACCAGGGTCATGGATAGAGGGGAAGGCTTGAATGACCTGGTGGGCCACTCACCAGGAACCCCAGCTCTCCCCTATGGACCACAGCTGACTTCATGGCTTCTCTCTCACTCACATGGATACCTGTTCATCACAGCCTTCCCCTGTCTCTGCCCCCACATCCCCTGGCCCACCCTCAGTCCAGAGTCTTTCCCCTCTCTGTGGGCCTCAGGCCAAACAATGACCTTGCTCCTTCCCCTTTGCTCCCAGACACCTATCACCTTCTGCACGCCTTCCTCTCTAATCTATGCCTCTTTGGATCCTGGATCCTCTCATCTCAGAACAACACCTACCAAGCCTCTGGCACCTACCACTCTCAGAGATTTTCCCCCCTTCCACAGCCAACATAGTGCCTCTTTCCATCTCCCCCAGTAAGGATGATATATAGCCTTCCCTCTCTCCTGGACCACCTACTGTGTGTCTTCCCCACTCTCCAGACCCCACTCCACCCCCACAATCAGCGCTTTCCCATCTCTCCTTATCCCAGCCATCCACCAGCTTCCCCTCTCTCAGTACATCAGCAATCCCAGAGCCTTCCCCTCTCTGAACAGTGGAAATGGAGCGGGGAGGCGAAGGCAGAAGGTGCCAGGTAAGTGGGAGTCCTGGGAAAAAGGGAATCCCAAGACTCAGGTTGGAGGGAGACTGGGAGAGAGGGGAAAGCACCTGTCCACCAGCATCAAGGAGAGAGGGGAGGCACACAGTTCGCGAGGCGCCTTGTGAGAAGGCAAGGTCCCCATCCGCGGGGGTCCATGAGAGATGGAAAGGTGCACAGTCTGCCAAGGTCAGGAAGACAGGGGAGGCATGCAGTTGGCAACTGTCAGTGAGCAGTCAGAGAGTCGAGGACAAAGATGAAAGGGGCAGAATACTATGCCCCCTCTGCTGTCTCCAGGACCCCCGCTGTCAGCGGCCTTTTCCTCTCTTAAGGAACCTTGCCAACTGTGTGCCTCCCCTCTATCCTGGATCCTAGAGGACAGGTGCCTTCCCCTCCACAAAGACCCCCGCCACTTCCCTTCTCTCCCTGTCTACTGCCAACCTGGGTCAGTTGCCACTCTTTGGCTCCAGGACTCCCTCCAAGCTGCCACCTTGTGCCTTCCTCTTGCCCCTGACTTAACACTGTCCAGGCGCTTTACCCTCTCTTCTGGACCTCAGGGGAGCAGGACCCACATACCATTAGAAAACCAGCTACCTTACTGCTGGTGTACAAAGTTGTCCAGGAGTGAGTGGAAGGCGCATTGAAGGCAGAGGTCCTGGAGAGTAAGGTAGGAGCACAGGTCCTGGTTGGGGTGGGTCCAAGAGACAAAGGAAGGGAAGGCACATGGACAGTGGTGGTCAGGATAGAGAACTGGACACGCAGTCAGCAGTGGTCCTTGATAGAGTGGAATGCGCATGGATGCTGGAATACTGGGAGAGAGGTGAAGTGGCATGAGACACTGTAGTCTGGTGCCCAAGAGAGAGGGGAGGCATGTGGTTTTAGGGGATTGATCAGAGGTGAAGGATTAAGAGACCAGTTGATGGGCTTCCATGAGAGGGGAAGAAGGAAGGCACCAGTTCAGTGTGTGTCCAGGAGAAAGAGGAAAGGGAACAGAATACCAGAGTCTGGGATATAGAGGAAGGCTTACATGACGTCCTTGTCCACTCATCAGGGCCCTGGCTCTCCCTTCTGGACCTCAGCTGACGTCATGGCTTTCCTCTCACTCACAGGGACACCTGCTCATCACTGCCTTCCCCTCTCTCTGCTCCCATGCTAAGTGGCCCTCCCACACTCCAGTGCTCTTTCCCCTCTCTGTGGGCCTCATGCCAACCTAGTCCCTTGCTCCTTCCCCTTCGCTCCCAGACACCTTTCACCTTCTGTACACCTTCCTCTCTATCCTATGCCTCTTTGGATCCTGCATCTTCCCCTCTCAGAACACCACCTACCAAGGGCCTGGTGTCTTCCCCACTCAGAGATTCCCCCCCGCCCCCAGCCCTTCCACAGGCAACATAGTGCCTCTTTCCATCTCTCCCAGAAAAGGAAGATGTACAGCCTTCCCTCTCTCCTGGACCACCCACTGTGTGCCTCCCCCTCTCTCCAGACCCCACTCCAACCCACAATCATCACTTTCCAGTCTCTCCCTATCCCAACATTCCAACAGCTTTCCCCTATGTCTGTACATCAGCAATCCCAGGATCTTCACCTCCCTGACAGTGGAGGCCAGGGAGGAAGGGGAGTGCAGAAGGTGCCAGTAAGTGGGAGTTGTTGAAAAACGGCAATGCCCACGACCCAGGTTAGTGGGTGCAGGAACCAAAGAGGCCTACAACAGAGGTGAAGGTGTGCAGCATGTGATGGGGGACTGGGAGCGTGGTGAGAGGTGGAAGGGACTAGATTGGCTACAGTATCACAGAAAGGGTAAAGAGCAGGGATTGGGATGTGGGAGCTGGGGAGGAAATGAGTTTGCAGGAGAGAGGGGAAGGCTGTGATGTGCATGTATCCTGCTTAGTGAGAGGGGAAGCTAGGAAGTTGGCTGGGGTCAAGGAGAGAAGGCATGAGGGCCCTGACCAATGGCCAACCAGGTCATGCAAACTGTCCCTGACCCTGGTATTCAGCTCCCTTTCATCTTTCTCCTGGACTTTCACTGCTCACTGACAGGTGCCAACTGCGTGCCTGCCCTCTCTTCCTGTCCCTGGCAGAAGGTACACCTTCCCATCTCTCGTGGGCCCTGACTGACAGGGGCCTTACCCTCTCTTAAGGACCCTTGCTAAGTAGATGCTTCCCCTATCTCCCGGAAGCTAGTGGACAGGTGCCTTCCCCTTTAGAAGGACCTCCACGCCTCCCCTCTCTCCCAGGCTCCAGCCAACCTGGGTCATGGGCCTTTACTTGCATCCAGGACTCCCACCAAGCTGGCACCATGTGCCTTCCCCTCCCCGCTGACTTCCACTGTCCAGGTGCCTATACCTCTCTTCTGGAACCCAAGTGAGCATGACCCACATTCCATTAGGAAACTCTGTACCCTTCCTGCTTGTCTACAAATGGTCCAGGAGACAGGGGAAGGTGCATTGAGGGCAGGGGCCCTGGAGAGTAGGGAAGGAGCACAGGCTTAGGTTGCGGTGGGTCCTAGAGAGAAGGGAAGGTGCATGGACAGTGGTGGTCTTGAGGGAGAAATGGGCACAGAGTCAGCGGGGGTCCCTGATAGAGGGGAATGCTCATGGAAGCTGGAGTACTGGGAGAGAGGGGAATTTGCATGAGACACTGTAGTCTAGTGCCCTAGAGAGAAGAGAAGGCACTTGACTTGAGGGGGTCAGTCAGAGGTGAAGGATTGAAAGACAGGTTGGTGGGGTTCCATGCAAGGGGAAGAAGCAAGGGCCCAGTTCAGAGGGTGTCCAGGAGAAAGAGGAAAGGGAGCAGAATACCAGGGTCAGGGAGAGAGGGGAATGCTTGCATGATCTGGTTGGCCAGTTGCCAGGGGCCCCACTCTCCCTTCTGGACCCCAGATGATTTCATGGCTTTTCTTACTCACAGGGATACCTGCTCATCACAGCCTTCCTCTCTCTCTGCCTCCACATCCCCTGCCCCTCCCACAGTCCAGAAGTCTTTCCCCTCTCTGTGGGCCTCAGGCCAATCTTTTCCCTTGCTCATTCCCCTTCGCTCCCAGACACCTATCACCTTCTGCACAACTTTCCCTTTCTTCCATGCCTGTTTGGATCCTTCACCTTCCCCTGTGAGAACACCACCTACAAAGGCCCTGGAGCCTTCCCCTCTCACAGTTAACCCCCGCTTCCACAGGTAACATAGTGCCTCCTTCCATCTCTCCCAAAAAAGATAGATCTATAGCTTTCCCTCTCTCTCCTGGACAACCTACTGTGTGTCCCTCTCTGTAGATCCCACTCCACCACACAATCTGCGCCTTCCCCTCTCTCCCTATCCCAGACATCCACCAGCTTTCCTTTCTCCCAGTACATCAGGAATCCCAGGGCCTTCCCCTCTGTAAACAGTGGAAATGGGGGTGGGGAGAGGCAAAGGCAGAAGGTGCCAGGTAAGTGGGAGTCCTGAAAGAAAGGAAATGCCCACGAGCTAGGTTGGAGGGAGACTGGGAGAGAAGGGAAGGCACGGGATCCTTGTGGAGGAGAAGGCACCTGTTGTAGGGTCCAGGAGACAGGAGAGGCACACAGTTGGCTATGGCACCATCAGAGGGGTCCTCAAGAGATGGGGAAGTGCACAGTCTGCCAGGGACAGGAAGAGAGGGCAGCCACGCAGTTGGCAGCTGTCAGTGAGCAGTCAGAGGCCAGGAGAAACCTGGGAGGGAGCAGAATACTGTGCACCCTCTGCTTTCTCGCCGACCCCTGCTGATGGGGGCCTTGCCCTCTCTTAAGGACCCTTGCCAATGCATGCCTCCCCTCTATCCTGGACCCTAGAGGACAGGTGCATTCCCCTCCACAAGAATCTCTGGGCCTTCCTCTCCCTCCCAGTCTCCAGCCGACCTGGCTCATGGCCCTTTCTTTGGCTCTAGGACTCTTGCCAATCTGGCACCTTGTGCCTTCCCTTTCCCCTGACTTCCACTGTCCAGGTGCCAAAGTGATCCAGGAAAGAGGGGAAGCCGCATTGAAGGCAGGGGTCCTGGAGAGTAGGGAAGGAGCTCGAGCCTTGCTTGGGGTGCATCCAAGGGAGAATGGAAGGCACAGGACAGTGGTGGTCAAGATAGAGAATTGGGCACACAGTCAGTGGAGGTCCCTGATAGAGAGGAATGCACATGGACATTGGAGTACAGGGAGAAAGGTGAAGTAGCTTGAGATCCTGTAATATGGTGCCCGAGAGAGCGTAAGCACATGGATTGAGGGGTTCAATCAGAGGGGAAGGATTGAGAGACCAATTAGTGGGCTTTCATGAGAGAGGAAGAAGCAAGGGGCCAGTTCAGAAGGTGTCCTGAGAAAGAGGAAAGGGATCAGAACACCAGGGTCAGTGATGGGGGAGAGGCTTGCATGACCTGGTTGGCCACTCATCAGGACCTTGGCACTCCCCTCTGGATCCCAGCTGACTTCATGGCTTCCCTCTCACTCACAGGGATACCTGCTCATCACAGCCTTCCCCTCTCTCTGCCCCCACATCCCCTGGCCCTCCCAAAGTCCAGCTCTACTTCACATCTCTGTGGGCCTCTAGTGAACCTAGTCACTTGCTCCTTACCCTTTGCTCCCAGACCCAATCACCTTCTGCACATCTTCCCCTCTGTTCTATGCCTCTTTGAATCCTGCACGTTCCCCTCTCAGAATACTCTCTACCAAGGCCCTGGCGCCTTCTCCACTCACAGATTCCCCCTCTCCACAGCCCACATAGTCCCTCCTTCATCCTCTCCCAGAAAAGGCATATCTATAGACTTCCCCCCTCTCCTGGACCACCTAATGTGTGCCTTCCCCTCTCTCCACATCCCACTCAACCCCCACAAACAGAGCCTTCCCCTCTCTCCCTATCCCAGCCATCCACCAGAGTCACCTCTCTTAGTACATCAGCAATACCAAGGCCTTCCCTTTCTGGACAGTGGAAAAAGAGGGTGGGGGAGGAGAAGGGAGAAGGTGCCAGGTAAGTGGCAGTCCTGGAATAAAGGGAATGCCCATGACCCAGGTTGGCGGGAGACTGGGAGATAGAGGAAGGCACAGGTTCCTTGTAGAGGGGAAGGCACCTGTCCATCAGGGTCCAGGAAAGATGGGAGGCATGCAGTAGGTGAGGGTCCTCAAGAGAGGACAAGGCCACCAGCAGCAGGGGCCCATGAGAGATGTGAAAATGCACAGTGTTCCAGGGTCAGGGAGTGTGGGCAGGCACTCAGTAGGTGGTGGTCAGTGAGAGGGGAAGTGCCTCTTGGGCTCCTGGATTACTGGTGTACTGAGAGATTGGAAGGCATGTGGATGGCTGAGTAATGGATAATGGGAAGGTGAGGATTGTGGGGGTGGAATGGGGTCTGGAGAATGGAAAAGGCACACAGCAGGTGGTCCAGGAGAGAGGGAAGGCTATAGTTCTTCCTTGGTCTGGGAGACATGGAAGGAGGCACTCAGTTGCCTGGGGAAGGGCCGAGGGTCTGTGAGAGGGGAAGGCCCAGGGCCTTGGTGGGTTGTGTTCTGGGAAAGAGGTGAAGATGCAGGAACCAAGGAGGCTTAGAACAGAGGGGAAGGTGTGCAGAAGGTTTAGGGGTCTAGGAGCGAGGTGGAACATGGAAGAGACTAGATTGGCTGGAGGATCAGAGAATGGGGAAAATGTGGGGACTGTGGATAGTGTGTTGGGGTGAGGGAATGGAGGTTGCAGGAGAGAGTGGAAGGCTGTGATGGGCGGGTATCCTGGTTAGTGAGGGGAAGCCAGGAACTTGGCTGGAATCAAGGAGAGAAGGCTGGAGAGCACAGGCGAATGGCCAACCAGATCATGCAAGCTATCCCCTCTATCCCTCACACTGGTATTCTGCTGTTTTTCATCGTGCTCCTGGACCTTGACTGCTCACTGACAGCTGCCAACTGCGTGCCTGCCCTCTCTTCCTGACCCTGAGGCTGAGCACCTTCCCATTTCTCACAGACCGACTGACAGGGGCCTTACCCTCTCTTAATAACTCTCACAAACTGCATGCCTCCCCTCTCTCCTGGACCCTAGTGGACAGGTGCATTCCCCTCTACATAGACCCCAGTGGCTTCCCCTCACTTCCTGTCTCCCACCAACCTGGGTCATGGGCCTTTACTTGGATACAGACCTCCTGCCAAGCTGGCACCTTGTGCCTTCCCCTCCCCCCTGCCTTCCACTGTCCAGGTGCCTCTCCTCTCCTCTTGAATCCAGGGGAGCAGGACCCACATTACATTAGAAACCCTGTGTCTTTACTGCATGTGTACAAAGTGGTGCAGGAGAGAGGGGCAGGTGCATTGAAGGCCGGGGCCCTGGAAAGTAGAGAAGGAGCACAGGCTTTGGTAGAGGTGGGTCCAAGAGCGAAGGGAAGGCGCATGGATAGTGGTGGTCTGGAGTGAGAACAGGGCACAGAGTCAGCATGATCCATAATTGAGGGGAATGATCTTGGAAGTTGGAGTACTGGCAGAGAGGTGAAGTTGCATGAGACACTGTAGTCTGGGGCCCAAGAGAGAGAGGAAGGCACTTGGTTTGAGGGGGTCAATCAGAGGTGAAGGATTAAGAGACTAGATGGTGGGGTTCCACGACAGGGGAAGAAAGATGGGCCCAGTTCAGAGGGTGTCCAGGGGAAAGAGGAAAGGGAGAAGAATACCAGGGTCAGGGATAGATGGGGAAGGCTTACATGACCTGTTTGGCCACACACCAGGGCCCCAGCTCTCTCTCCCCTCTGGACCTCAGCTGACTTCATACCTTCCCTCTCACTCACAGGGAAACCTGTTCATCACAGGTTCCCCTCTCTCTGCCCCCAAATCTGTTGGCCCTCTATCAGTTTAGAGTCTTTCCCCTCTCTGTGGGCCTCAGGCCAACCTATTCCCTTGCTCTTTCCCTTTCGCTACCTGACACCTATCACCTTCTGCACACCTTCCTCTCTATTCTATACTTCTTTGGATCCTGCACCTTCCCCTCTCAGAACAACACCTACTAAGATTCTGGTGCCTACCCCTGTCAAAGACTCCCCCCCACCTTGCATAGCCAACATAGTGCCTCTTTCCATCTCTCCCAGAAAAGGAAAATATACAGCCCTCCCTCTCTCCTGGACCACCTACTGTGCCTTCCCCTCTCTCCAGATCTCACTCCCCCACCCACAGCCAGCACTCTCCCATCTCTCCATATACCAGCCATCCACCAGCTTACCCTCTCAGTACATCAGCAATCCCAGGGCCTTCCCCTCTCTGAACAGTGGAAGTCAGTGGGGAGAGGAGGCGAAGGCAGAAGGTGCCAGGTTAGTGGGAGTCCTGGAATAAAGGGAATGCCCACAACCCAGGTTCACAGGAGACTGGGAGAGAGGGGAAGGCACGAGGTCTTTGTGGAAGGGAAGGCACCTGTCCATCAGGTTTCAGAAGAGAGAGGAGACACGCAGTTGGCTAGGGTCCTTATGAGAGGGCAAGGCCCCCATCAGGAGGGTCCACAAGAGATTGGAAGGTGCACAGTCTGCCAGGGTCAGGAAGAGGAGGCAGGCATGCAGTTGGCAGCTGTCAGTGAGCAGTCAGAATCAAGGAAAAGATCAAAGGGGGCGAATACTGTGCACCCTCAACTCTCTCTGGGACCCCGCTAATGGGGGCCTTGCCCTCTGTTAAGGACCCTCACCAACTGCATGACTCCCCTCTCTCCTGGACGGACAGGTGCCTTCCCCTCCACAAGGACCCCCATGCCTTCCCCTCTCTCCCAGTCTCCTGCCAACCTGGATCCTGGGCCTTTCTTTGGCTCCAGGACTCCCGCCAAGCTGCCACCTTGTGCCTTCCCCTGGACCCTGACTTGCACTGTCCTGGCACCTTCCCCTCTGTTCTGGACCTCAGGGGAGCAGGACCCACATTGCGTTAGAAAACCCAGTACCTTAATGCTGGTGTACAAAGTTGTCTAGGAGAGAGTGGAAGACGTGTTGAAGGCAGGGGTCCTGGAGAGTAAGGATGAAGCACAGGCCCTCGTTGGGGTGGGTCCAAGAAACAAGGGAAGGCACAAGGATAATGGTGGTCAGGAGAGAGAACTGGGCATAGAGCCAATTGGGGTCCATGAGAGAGTGGAATGTGCATGGACAGTGGAGTACTGGGAGAGAGGTGAAGTGGCATGAGACTCTGTAGTCTGGTGCCCAAGAGAGAGGTGAAGCCACGTGGTTTTACGGGATTGATCAGAGGTGAAGGATTGAGAGCCCAGTTGGTGAACTTCCATAAGAGAGGAAGAAGCATGGGACCAGTTCAGAGGGTGTCCAGGAGAAAGAGGGAAGGGAACAGAATACCAGGGTCAGGAATACAGGGGAAGGCTTGGATGATCTCCTTGTCCACTCATCAGGGCCCTGGCTCTCCCTTCTGGATCCCAGCTGACTTCATGGCTTCGCTCTTACTCATGGTGACACCTGTTCATCACTGCCTTCTCCTCTCTCTGGCCCCAAATCCCCTGGCTCTCCCCAGTCCAGAGTCTTTCCCCTTACTGTGGGTCTCAGGCCAACCTAGTCCCTTGCTCCTTCCCCTTCATTCCCAGACACCTATCACCTTCTGCACACCTTCCTCTCTATCGTATGCCTCTTTGGATCCTGCACCTTCCCCTCTCAGAACACCACCTGTCCAGGGCCTGGCACCTTCCCCACTCACAGATCCCTCTACCCCTTCCACTGTCCAAGTGCCTAACCCTCTCTTCTGGAACCCAGGCAAAAAGGACCCACATTCCATTAGAAAAACCTGTATCCTTACTGCAGGTCTACAAAGTGGTCCAGGAGAGAGGGGAAGGTGCATTGAAGGCAGGGGTCCTGGAGAGTAGGGAAGGAGCACAGGGCTTGGTAGAGGTGGGTCCAAGAGAGAAGGGAAGGCGCATGGACAGTGGTGGTCTGGAGGGAGAACTGGGCCCAGAGTCATTGGGGGTCCCTGGCAGAGGTGAATGATCATGGACGCTGAGTACTGGGAGAGAGGTGAAGTTGCATGAGACACTGTAGTCTGGTGCCCAAGAGAGAGGGGAAGGCACTTGGTTTGAGGGGGTCAGTCAGAGGTGAAGGATTGACAGACCAGATGGTGGGGTTCCATGAGAGGGGAAGAACAAAGGACCCGATCAGAGGGTGTCCTGTAGAAAGAGGAATGGGACAGAATACCAGGGTCAGGGAGAGAGGGGAAGGCTTGGATGACCTGGTTGGCCACTCGCAAGGGCCCCAGCTCTCCCCTATGGACCACAGCTGACTTCATAGCTTCTCTCACTCACAGGGATACCCGTTCATCACAGCCTTCCCCTGTCTCTGCCCCATAGCCCCTGGCCCACCCTCAGTCCGGAGTCTTTACCATCTCTTTGGGCCTCAGGACAACCTATTTCCTTGCTCCTTCCCCTTTGCTCCCAGACACCTATCACCTTCTGCATGCCTTCCTCTCTAATCTTTGCCTCTTTGGATCCTGCACCTCCCCCCACCTGTCTCAGAACGCCACCTATCAAGCCTCTGGCGCCTGCCACTCTCACAGATTCCTCCCTTCCACAGCCAACATAGTGACTCTTTCCATGTCCCCCAGAGAAGGAAGATATATAGCCTTCCCTCTCTCCTGGACCACATACTGTGTGTCTTCCCCATTCTCCAGACCCCACTCCACCCCCACAATCAGCCATCCACCAGCTTCCCCTCTCACAGTACATCAGCAATCCCAGAAACTTCCCCTCTCTGAACAGTGGAAATGGAGGCGGGAGGGGAAGGCAGAAGATGCCAGGTAAGTGGGAGTCCTGGAAAAAAAGGGAATGCCCATGACCCAGGTTGGCGGGAGACTGGGAGAGAGGGGAAGGCACCTTTCCACAACCATCCAGGTGAGTGAGGAGGCACGCAGTTGGTGAGGGTCCTTATGAGAAGGCAAGGTCACCATAAGAGGGGGTCCACGAGAAATGGGAAGGTGCACCGTCTGCCAGGGTCCAGAAGAGAGGGGAGGCATGCAGTTGGCAGCTGTCAGTGAGCAGTCAGAGTCAAGACAAAGATGAAAAGGGTCAGAATACTGTGCACCATCTGCTGTCTTCAGGACCCCCACTGTCGGGGGCCTTGCCCTCTCTTAAAGACCCTCGCCACTGTGTGCCTCCCCTCTATCCTGGATCCTAGAGGACAGGGGCCTTCCCCTCTACAAGGAACCCTGCGCCTTCCCTCTCTCCCTGTCTACTGCCAACCTGGGTCAATTGCCTTTCTTTGGCCCCAGGACTGTCGCCTTCCCTTTGCCCCTGACTTGCACTGTCCTGGCACCTTACCCTCTCTTCTGGACCTCAGGGGAGCAGGAACCACATTCCATTAGAAAACCCAGTACCTTACTGCATGTGTACAAAGTTGTCCAGGAGAGAGGGGAAAGTGCAATGAAGGCAGGGGTCCTGGAGAGTAAGGAAGGAGCACAGGCCCTGGTTGGGGTGGGTCCAAGAGACAAGGGAAGGAAAGGCACATGGACATTGGTGGTCAGGATAGAGAACTGGGCACACAGTCAGCAGTGGTCCTTGATAGAATGGAATGTGCATGGACGCTGGACTACTGGGAGAGAGGGGAAGTGGCATGAGTCCCTGTAGTCTGGTGCCCAAGAGAGAGGAGAGGGGAGGCACGTGGTTTTAGGGGGTTGATCAGAGGTGAAGGATTGAGAAACCAGTTGATGGGCTTCCATTAGAGGGGAAGAAGGAAGGGACCAGTTCAGAGAGTATCCAGGAGAAAGACAAAAGGGAACAGAATACCAGGGTCAGGGATATAGAGGAAGGCTTACATGACCTCCTTGTCCACTCATCAGGGCCCCGGCTCTCCCTTCTTGACCCCAGCTGAGGTCATGGCTTTCCTCTCACTCACAGGGACACCTGCTCATCACTGCCTTCCCCTCTCTCTGCTCCCATACTCCTTGGCCATCCCAACCTCCAGTGCTCTTTCCTTTCTGTGAGCCTCAGGCCAACCTAGTCTCTTGCTCCTTTCCCTTCGCTACAAGACACCTATCACCTTCTGTGCACCTTCCTCTGTATTCAATTCCTCTTTGGATCCTGCATCTTCCCCTCTTAGAACAACACATACCAAGGGCCTGGTATCTTCCCCACTCACAGATTCCCCTCCCCACCGCCCTTCCACAGGCAACATAGAGCCTCTTTCCATCTCTCCCAGAAAAGGAAGAAGTATAGCCTTTCCTCTCTCCTGGACTACTCACTGTGTGCCTTCCCCTCTCTCCAGACCGACTTCAACCCCACACTCAGCACTTTCCAGTCTCTCCCTATCCCAGCATTCCAACACCTTTCCCCTGTGTCTGCACATCAGCAATCCCAGGGCCTTCCCCTCTCTGAACAGTGGAGGTTAGGGAGGAAGGGGAGTGCAGAAGGTGCCAGGTAAGTGGGAGTCCTTGAAAAAAGGGAATGCCCACGACCCAGGTTAGCGGGAGACTGGGAGACAGGGGAAGGCGCGGGGTTCCTTGTGGAGGGGAAAGCACCTGTCCACTGGGTCCAGGAAGAGTGAGAGGCACTCATTAGGCGGGTCCTTAAGAGAGGGCAAGTCCACCAACAGCGGGGCTCCTGGTGAGATGGGAAGGTTCACCTTCTGCCTGGGTAGAGAAAGAGGGCAGGCACTCAGTAGGTGGCGGGCAGTGACTGGGTTAGGCCCTGGATTGCTGATGTACTGAGAGAACCACAGGCATGTGGAATGGGGTCTGGAGAGTGGGGAAGGCACACAGTAGGTGGTCCAGGAGAGAGGGAAGGCTATAGTTCTTCCTTGGTCTGGGAGAGATGGAAGGAGGCACTAAGTTGGCTGAGGATGGGTCTTGGATCTGTGAGAGGGGAAGGTCCAGGGCCTTGGTAGTTTGTGTTCTGGGAGAGAGAGGAAGGTGCAGGAACCAAGGAGACCTAGAACAGAGTGGAAGGTGTGCAGAAGGTGATAGGGTCTGGGAACGAGGTGAAGATGGAAGGGACTGGATTGGCTACAGTATCACAGAAAAAAGAGCAGTGATTGGGATGTGGGAGCTGGGGAGGAAATGGGTTTGCAGGAGAGAGGGAAAGCCTGTGATGGGCAGGTATCCTGGCTAGTGGGAGGGGAAGCCAAGAAGTAGACTGGGGTCCATAGTAGAAGGCGTGAGGGCCCTGAGCAATGGTCAACCGGGTCATTCAAGCTTTCCCCTCTATCCTCATATTCTGCTCCCTTTCATCTTTCTCCTTGACTTTGACTGCTCACTGACAGCTGCCAAGTGCATGCCTGCCCTCTCTTCCTGACCCTGGCAGACTGTGCACCTTCCCCTCTCTCGTGAATCCCAACTGACAGGGGCCTTATCCTCTACAACAGCCAACTGCATGCCTCCCCTCTCTCCTGCACCCTAGTGGACAGGTGCCTTCCTCTCTACATGGACCCCTGTGCATTCCCCTCACTTCCAGTCTCCCACCAAGCTGGGTCATGGGCCTTTACTTGGATACAGTCCTCCCGCCAAGCTGGCACCTTGTGCCTCCTCCCCTCCCCCCGATTTCCGCTGTCCAGGTGCCTCTCCTCTCTTCAGGAACCCGGGTGAGCAGGACCCACATTCCATTAGAAAACCCTATGTCTTTACTGCTGGTCTACAAAGTAGTCCAGGAGAGAGGGGAAGATACATTGAAGGCAGGGGCCCTGCAGAGTAGGGAAGGAGCACAGGGCTTGGTTGAGGTGGGTCCAAGAACAAAGGGAAGGTGGAAGTCAGGGGGGAGAGGAGGCGAAGGCAGAAGGTGCCAGGTTAGTGGGAGTCCTGGAATAAAGGGAATGCCCACAACCCAGGTTCACAGGAGACTGGGAGAGAGGGGAAGGCGCGGGGTCCTTGTGGAGGGGAAGGCACCTGTCCATCAGGTTCCAGGAGAGAGGGGAGGCCCGCAGCTAGCTAGGGTCCGTATGAGAGGGCAAGGCCCCCATCAGGAGGGTCCACGAGAGATTGGAAGGTGCACAGTCTGCCAGAGTCAGGAAGACAGGGCAGGCATGCAGTTGGCAGCTGCCAGTGAGCAGTCAGAATCAAGGAAAAGATGAAAGGGTGCGAATACTGTGCACCCTCAACTCTCTGTGGAACCCCCGCTAATGGGGGCCTTGCCGTCTCTTAAGGACCCTTGCCAACTGTGTGACGCCCCTCACTCCTGGACCCTAGAGGACAGGTGCCTTCCCCACCACATGGCCCCCCATGCCTTCCCCTCTCTCCCAGTCTCCTGCCAACCTGGATCCTGGGCTTTTCTTTGGCTCCAGGACTCCCACCAAGCTGACACCTTCAGCCTTCCCGTGGACCCTGACTTGCACTTTCCTGGCGCCTTCCCCTCTGTTCTGGACCTCAGGGGAGCAGGACCCACATTCTGTTAGAAAACCCAGTACCTTACTGCTGGGGTACAAAGTTATCTAGGAGAGACTGGAAGATGTGTTGAAGGCAGGGGTCCTGGAGAGTAAGGAAGGAGCACAGGCCCTGGTTGGGGTGGGTCCAAGAAACAAGGGAAGGCTCAAGGATAGTGGTGGTCAGGAGAGAGAACTGGGCATAGAGTCAGCGGGGGTCCCTGATAGAGTGGAATGCGCATGGACACTGGAGTACTGGGAGAGAGGTGAAGTGGCATTAGACCCTGTAGTCTGGTGCCCAAGAGAGAGGGGAAGGCACGTAGTTTTAGGGGGTTGATCAGAGGTGAAGGATTGAGAGACCACTTGGTGGGCTTCCATGAGAGGGGAAGAAGGAAGGGACCAGTTCAGAGGGTGTCCAGGAGAAAGAGGGAAGGGAACAGAATACCAGGGTCAGGAATACAGGGGAAGGCTTGCATGACCTCCTTCTCCACTCATCAGGGCCCTAGCTCTCCCTTCTAGAAACCAGCTGACTTCATGGTTTCCCTCTCACTCATGGGGACTGCTCACTGACAGCTGCCAACTATGTACCTGCCCTCTCTTCCTGACCCTGGGAGATTGTACACCTTCCCAACCCTCATGGACCACAACTAACAGGGCCCTTACATTCTCTTAAGGACCCTCAACAACTGCATGCCTCCCCTCTCTACTGGACCCTAGTGGACAGGTGCCTTCCCCTCTACAAGAACCCTGCGCCTTCCCCTCATTCCCAGTCTTCCACAAACCTGGGTCATAGAACCTTACTTGGATACAGTCCTCCCGCCAAGCTGGCACCTTGTGCCTTCCCCTCCCCCTGACTTCCACTGTCCAGGTGCCTACCCCTCTCTTCTGGAACCCAGGTGAGCAGGACCCACATTCCATTAGAAAACCCTGTATCCTTACTGCTGGTTTACAAAGTGGTCCAGGAGAGAGGGGAAGATGCATTGAAGGCAGGGGCCCTGGAGAGTAGGGAAGGAGCACAGGGCTGGGTAGAGGTGGGTCCAAGAGAGAAGGGAAGGCGCATGGATAGTGGTGGTCTGGAGGGAGAACTGGGCCCAGAGTCAGAGGGGATCCCTAATCAAGGGGAATTATCATGGACACTGAATCCTAGGAGAGAGGTGAAGTTGCATGAGACACTGTAGTCTGGTGCCCAAGAGAGAGGGAAAGGCACTTGGTTTGAGGGGGTCAATCAGAGGTGAAGGATTGAGAGGCCAGATGGTGGGGTTTCATGAGAGGGGAAGAAGCAAGGGCCCAGTAGCGGGTGTCCTGGAGAAAGAGGAAAGGGAGCAGAATACCAGGGTCAGGGATAGATGGGGAAGGCTTACATGACCTGGTTGGCCACTCGCCAGGGCCCCAGCTCTCCCCTCTGGAACACTACTGACTTCATGGCTTCCCTTTCACTCACAGGGATACCTGCTCATCACAGCCTTCCCCTCTCTCTGACCCCAAATCCTCTGGCCCTCCATCAGTCCAGAGTCTTTCCCCTCTCTGTGGGCCTCAGGCCAAGCTATTCCCTTGCTCCTTCCCCTTCGCTCCCAGATACCTATCACCTTCTGCATGCCTTCCTCTCTGTCAAATGCCTTCTTAGATCCTGCACCTTCACCTCTCAGAACCCCACCTACCAAGGTCTTCGTGACTACCCCTCACACAGATCCCTACCCTTCCACAGCCTACATAGTACCTCCTTCAATCTCTCCCAGAAAAGGAAGATGTATAGCCTTCCCTCTCTCCTGGACCACTTACCGTGTACCTTCCCCTCTCTCCACACCACAGCCCACCCCACATTCAGCGCCTTCCCCTCACTCTCTACCCCAACCATCCACCACCTTTCCTTCCCTTAGTACATCAGAAATCCCAAGGCCTTCCCTCTCTTCTGAAGCACAGGTGAAAAGGACCCACATTCCATTAGAAAACCCTGTATTCTTACTGCAGGT
The DNA here is from genome assembly GCF_020740685.1 of Jaculus jaculus. Taxonomy (NCBI): domain Eukaryota; kingdom Metazoa; phylum Chordata; class Mammalia; order Rodentia; family Dipodidae; genus Jaculus; species Jaculus jaculus. Next base: position 15,569,114 of record NC_059115.1, on the reverse strand, counting down.
CTACAAAGTGGTCCAGGAGAGAGGGGGAGGTGCATTGAAGGCAGGGGCCCTGGAGTGCAGGGAAGGAGCACAGGGCTTGGTAGAGGTGGGTCCAAGAGAGAAGGGAGGCACATGAACAGAGGTGGTCTGGAGGGAGAACTGGGCCCAGAGTCAGTGGGGATCCTTGACAGAGGGGAATGATCATGGATGCTGGAGTAGTGGGAGAGAGGTGAAGTTGCATGAGACACTGTAGTCTGGTGCCCAAGAGAGAGGGAAAGGCACTTGGTTTTAGGGGGTCAATCAGAGGTGAAGGATTGAGAGACAAGATGGTGGGATTTCATGAGAGGAGAAGAAACAAGGGGTCAGTTCAGAGGGTGTCCAGGAGAAAGAATAAAGGGAGCAGAATACCAGGGTCACAGATAGAAGGGAAAGGCCTGTATGACCTGGTTGGCCACTCACCAGGGCCCCAGCTCTCCCCTGTAGACCTCAGCTGACTTCATGGCTTCTCTCTCACTAACAGGGATACCTGCACATCACAGCCTCCCCTAGTTTCTGCCCCCATATGCCCTGGCCCTCCCTCAGACCAGAGTCTTCAGTGTTCTTGGGCCTCAGGCCAACATATTTCCTTGCTCCTTCCCCTTTGCCCTCAGACACCTATCACCTTCTGCACACCTTCCTCTCTATTCAATTCCTCTGTGGATCCTGCATCTTCCCATCTCAGAACAGCACCAACGAAGGGCCTGGTGTCTTCCGCACTCACAGATTCCCCTCCCCACCGCCCTTCCACAGGCAACATAGAGCCTCTTTCCATCTCTTCCAGAAAAGGAAGAAGTATAGCCTTTCCTCTCTCCTGGACCACCCACTGTGTGCCTCCCCCTCTCTCCAGACCGACTTCAACCCCACAATCAGCCCTTTCAGTGTTTCCCTATCCCAGCATTCCAACACCTTTCCCCTGTGTCTGCACATCAGCAATCCCAGGGCCTTCCCCTCTCTGAACAGTGGAGGCCAGGGAGGAAGGGGAATGCAGAAGGTGCCAGGTAAGTGGGAGTTCTTGAAAAAAGGGAATGCCCACGACCCAGGTTAGCGGGAGACTGGGAGACAGGGGAAGGCGCGGGGTTCCTTGTGGAGGGGAAAGCACCTGTGCCCTGGGGTCCAGGAAGAGTGAGAGGCACTCATTAGGCGGGTCCTTAAGAGAGGGCAAGTCCACCAACAGCGGGGCTCCTGGTGAGATGGGAAGGTTCACCTTCTGCCTGGGTAGAGAAAGAGGGCAGGCACTCAGTAGGTGGCGGGCAGTGACTGGGTTAGGCCCTGGATTGCTGATGTACTGAGAGAACCACAGGCATGTGGAATGGGGTCTGGAGAGTGGGGAAGGCACACAGTAGGTGGTCCAGGAGAGAGGGAAGGCTATAGTTCTTCCTTGGTCTGGGAGAGATGGAAGGAGGCACTAAGTTGGCTGAGGATGGGTCTTGGATCTGTGAGAGGGGAAGGTCCAGGGCCTTGGTAGTTTGTGTTCTGGGAGGGAGAGGAAGATGCAGGAACCAAGGAATCCCACATCAGAGGGGAAGGTGTGCAGAAGATGATAGGGCCTGGAGCGAGGTGGAAGATGGAAGATGGCTACAGTATCACAGAAAGGGGAAAGAGCGGGATTCAGATGTGGGAGCTGGGGAGGAAATAGGAGTTGCAGGAGAGAGGGGAAGGCTGTGATGGGCAGGTATCCTGGCTAGTGCGAGGGGAAGCCAACAAGTAGACTGGGGTCCAGAGTAGAAGGCGTGAGGGCCCTGAGCAATGGTCAACCGGGTCATTCAAGCTTTCCCCTCTATCCTCATATTCTGCTCCCTTTCATCTTTCTCCTTGACTCTGACTGCTCACTGACAGCTGCCAACTGCATGCCTGCCCTCTCTTCCTGACCCTGGCGGACTGTGCACCTTCCCCTCTCTCGTGAATCCCAACTGACAGGGGCCTTACCCTCTCCAACCCTTGCCAACTGCATGCCTCCCCTCTCTCCTGCACCCTAGTGGACAGGTGCCTTCCTCTCTACACGGACGCCTGTGCTTTCCTGTCACTTCCAGTCTCCCGCCAAGCTGGGTCATGGGCCTTTACTTGGATACAATCCTCCGGCCAAGCTGGCACCTTGTGCCTCCTCCCCTCCCCCCGATTTCCGCTGTCCAGGTGCCTCTCCCCTCTTCAGGAACCCAGGTGAGCAGGACCCACATTCCATTAGAAATCCCTATGTCTTTACTGCTGGTCTACAAAGTGGTCCAGGAGAGAGGGGAAGGTACATTGAAGGCATGGCCCTGCAGAGTAGGGAAGGAGCACAGGGCTTGGTTGAGGTGGGTCCAAGAACAAAGGGAAGGTGGAAGTCAGGGGGGAGAGGAGGCGAAGGCAGAAGGTGCCAGGTTAGTGGGAGTCCTGGAATAAAGGGAATGCCCACAACCCAGGTTCGCAGGGGACTGGGAGAGAGGGGAAGGCGCGGGGTCCTTGTGGAGGGGAAGGCACCTGTCCATCAGGTTCCAGGAGAGAGGGGAGGCACGCAGCTAGCTAGGGTCCTTATGAGAGGGCAAGGCCCCCATCAGGAGGGTCCACGAGAGATTGGAAGGTGCACAGTCAGCCAGGGTCAGGAAGAGAGGGCAGGCATGCAGTTGGCAGCTGTCAGTGAGCAGTCAGAATCAAGGAAAAGATCAAAGGGGGCGAATACTGTGCACCCTCAACTCTCTGTGGAACCCTCGCTAATGGGGGCCTTGCCGTCTCTTAAGGACTCTTGCCAACTGTGTGACTCCCCTCTCTCCTGCACCCTAGAGGACAGGTGCCTTTCCCTCCACAAGGACCCCCATGCTCCCCTCTCTCCTAGTCTCCTGCCAACCTGGATCCTGGGCCTTTCTTTGGCTCCAGGACTCCCGCCAAGCTGCCACCTTGTGCCTTCCCCTGGACCTTGACTTGCACTTTCCTGGCGCCTTCCCCTCTGTTCTGGACCTCAGGGGAGCAGGACCCACATTCTGTTAGAAAACCCAGTACCTTACTGCTGGGGTACAAAGTTATCTAGGAGAGAGTGGAAGACGTGTTGAAGGCAGGGGTCCTGGAGAGTAAGGAAGGAGCACAGGCCCTGGTTGGGGTGGGTCCAAGAAACAAGGGAAGGCACAAGGATAGTGGTGGTCAGGAGAGAGGACTGGGCATAGAGTCAGCAGGGACCCTGATAGAGTGGAATGCGCATGGACACTGGAGTACTGGGAGAGAGGTGAAGTGGCATGAGACCCTGTAGTCTGGTGCCCAAGAGAGAGGGGAATGCACGTAGTTTTAGGGGATTGATCAGAGGTGAAGGATTGAGAGACCACTTGGTGGGCTTCCATGAGAGGGGAAGAAGGAAGGGACCACTTCAGAGGGTGTCCAGGAAAAAGAGGAAAAGGAACAGAATACCAGGGTCAGGGATATAGGGGAAGGCTTGCATGACCTCCTTGTCCACTCATCAGGGCCCTAGCTCTCCCTTCTAGAAACCAGCTGACTTCATGGTTTCCCTCTCACTCATGGGGACTGCTCACTGACAGCTGCCAACTATGTACCTGCCCTCTCTTCCTGACCCTGGGAGATTGTACACCTTCCCAACCCTCATGGACCACAACTAACAGGGCCCTTACATTCTCTTAAGGACCCTCAACAACTGCATGCCTCCCCTCTCTACTGGAGCCTAGTGGACAGGTGCCTTCCCCTCTACAAGACCCCTGCGCCTTCCCCTCATTCCCAGCCTTCCGCAAACCTGGGTCATAGAACCTTACTTGGATACAGTCCTCCCACCAAGCTGGCACCTTGTGCCTTCCCCTCCCCCTGACTTCCACTGTCCAGGTGCCTACCCCTCTCTTCTGGAACCCAGGTGAGCAGGACCCACATTCCATTAGAAAACCCTGTATCCTTACTGCTGGTTTACAAAGTGGTCCAGGAGAGAGGGGAAGATGCATTGAAGGCAGGGGCCCTGGAGAGTAGGGAAGGAGCACAGGGCTGGGTAGAGGTGGGTCCAAGAGAGAAGGGAAGGCGCATGGATAGTGGTGGTCTGGAGGGAGAACTGGGCCCAGAGTCAGAGGGGATCCCTAATCAAGGGGAATGATCATGGACACTGCAGTCCTAGGAGAGAGGTGAAGTGGCATGAAACACTGTAGTCTGGTGCCCAAGAGAGAGAGGAAGGGAATTGGTTTGAGGGGGTCAATCAGAGGTGAAGGATTGAGAGGCCAGATGGTGGGGTTTCATGAGAGGGGAAGAAGCAAGGGACCAGTAGAGGGTGTCCTGGAGAAAGAGGAAAGGGAGCAGAATACCAGGGTCAGGGTCGATGGGGAAGGCTTACATGACCTGGTTGGCCACTAGCCAGGGCCCCAGCTCTCCCCTCTGGAACACTACTGACTTCATGGCTTCCCTTTCACTCACAGGGATACCTGCTCATCACAGCCTTCCCCTCTCTCTGCCCCCAAATCCTCTGGCCCTCCATCAGTCCAGAGTCTTTCCCCTCTCTGTGGGCCTCAGGCCAAGCTATTCCCTTGCTCCTTCCCCTTTGCTCCCAGATACCTATCACCTTCTGCACATCTTCCTCTCTGTCAAATGCCTTCTTAGATCCTGCACCTTCACCTCTCAGAACCCCACCTACCAAGGTCTTCGTGACTACCCCTCACACAGATCCCTACCCTTCCACAGCCTACATAGTACCTCCTTCAATCTCTCCCAGAAAAGAAAGACATATAGCCTTCCCTCTCTCCTGGACCACTTACCGTGTACCTTCCCCTCTCTCCACACCACAGCCCACCCCACATTCAGCGCCTTCCCCTCACTCTCTATCCCAACCATCCACCACCTTTCCTTCCCTTAGTACATCAGAAATCCCAAGGCCTTCCCTCTCTTCTGAAGCACAGGTGAAAAGGACCCACATTCCATTAGAAAACCCTGATTCCTTACTGCAGGTCTACAAAGTGGTCCAGGAGAGAGGGGAAGGTGCATTGAAGGCAGGGGCCCTGGAGAGTAGGGAAGGAGCACAGGGCTTGGTAGAGGTGGGTCCAAGAGTGAAGGATAGGCTCATGAACAGAGGTGGTCTGGAGGGAAAACTGGGCCCAGAGTCAGTGGGGATCCCTGACAGAGGGGAATGATCATGGATGCTGGAGCAGTGGGAGAGAGGTGAAGTTCCATGAGACACTGTAGTCTGGTGCCCAAGAGAGAGGGAAAGGCACTTGGTTTGAGGGGGTCAATCAGAGGTGAAGGATTGAGAGACAAGATGGTGGGATTTCATGAGAGGAGAATAAACAAGGGGTCAGTTCAGAGTGTGTCCAGGAGAAAGAATAAAGGGAGCAGAATACCAGGGTCATAGATAGAAGGGAAAGGCTTGTATGACCTGGTTGGCCACTCACCAGGGCCCCAGCTCTCCCCTCTAGAACTCAGCTGAATTCATGGCTTCTCTCTCACTCACAGGGATACCTGTACATCACAGCCTCCCCTGTTTCTGCCCCCATATGCCCTGGCCCTCCCTCAGTCCAGAGTGTTTCAGTGTCCTTGGGCCTCAGGCCAACATATTTCCTTGCTCCTTCCCCTTTGCCCCCAGACACCTATCACCTTCTGCACACCTTCCTCTCTATTCAATTCCTCTGTGGATCCTGCATCTTCCCCTCTCAGAACAGCACCTACGAAGGGCCTGGTGTCTTCCCCACTCACAGATTCCCCCCCCACCGCCCTTCCACAGGCAACATAGAGCCTCTTTCCATCTCTCCCAGAAAAGGAAGAAGTATAGCCTTTCCTCTCTCCTGGACCACCCACTGTGTGCTTCCCCCTCTCTCCAGACCCCACTTCAACCCCACAATCAGCCCTTTCATTGTTTCCCTATCCCAGCATTCCAACACCTTTCCCCTGTGTCTGCACATCAGCAATCCCAGCGCCTTCCCCTCTCTGAACAGTGGAGGCTAGGGAGGAAGGGGAGTGCAGAAGGTGCCAGGTAAGTGGGAGTTCTTGAAAAAAGGGAATGCCCACGACCCAGGTTAGCGGGAGACTGGGAGACAGGGGAAGGCGCGGGGTTCCTTGTGGAGGGGAAAGCACCTGTGCCCTGGGGTCCAGGAAGAGTGAGAGGCACTCATTTGGCGGGTCCTTAAGAGAGGGCAAGTCCACCAACAGCGGGGCTCCTGGTGAGATGGGAAGGTTCACCTTCTGCCTGGGTAGAGAAAGAGGGCAGGCACTCAGTAGGTGGTGGGCAGTGACTGGGTTAGGCCCTGGATTGCTGATGTACTGAGAGAACCACAGGCATGTGGAATGGGGTCTGGAGAGTGGGGAAGGCACACAGTAGGTGGTCCAGGAGAGAGGGAAGCTATAGTTCTTCCTTGGTCTGGGAGAGATGGAAGGAGGCACTAAGTTGGCTGGGGTTGGGGCACGGATCTGTGAGAGGGGAAGGTCCAGGCCTTGGTAGTTTGTGTTCTGGGAGAGAGAGGAAGATGCAGGAACCAAGGAGACCTAGAACAGAGTGGAAGGTGTGCAGAAGGTGATAGGGTCTAGGAGGGAGGTGGAAGGTGGAAGGGACTGGATTGGCTACAGTATCACAGAAAGGGTAAAGAGCAGTGATTGGGATGTGGGAGCTGGGGAGGAAATGGGTTTGCATGAGAGAGGGAAAGCCTGTGATGGGCAGGTATCCTGGCTAGTGTGAGGGGAAGTGAACAAGTAGACTGGGGTCCAGAGTAGAAGGCGTGAGGGCCCTGAGCAATGGTCAACCGGGTCATTCAAGCTTTCCCCTCTATCCTCATATTCTGCTCCCTTTCATCTTTCTCCTTGACTCTGACTGCTCACTGACAGCTGCCAACTGCATGCCTGCCCTCTCTTCCTGACCCTGGCGGACTGTGCACCTTCCCCTCTCTCGTGAATCCCAAATGACAGGGGCCTTACCCTCTCCAACCCTTGCCAACTGCATGCCTCCCCTCTCTCCTGCACCCTAGTGGACAGGTGCCTTCCTCTCTACACGGACGCCTGTGCTTTCCCTTCACTTCCAGTCTCCCGCCAAGCTGGGTCATGGGCCTTTACTTGGATACAATCCTCCGGCCAAGCTGGCACCTTGTGCCTCCTCCCCTCCACCCGATTTCCGCTGTCCAGGTGCCTCTCCCCTCTTCAGGAACCCAGGTGAGCAGGACCCACATTCCATTAGAAAGCCCTATGTCTTTACTGCTGGTCTACAAAGTGGTCCAGGAGAGAGGGGAAGGTACATTGAAGGCATGGCCTTGCAGAGTAGGGAAGGAGCACAGGGCTTGGTTGAGGTGGGTCCAAGAACAAAGGGAAGGTGGAAGTCAGGGGAGAGAGGAGGCGAAGGCAGAAGGTGCCAGGTTAGTGGGAGTCCTGGAATAAAGGGAATGCCCACAACCCAGGTTCACAGGAGACTAGGAGAGAGGGGAAGGCGCGGGGTCCTTGAGGAGGGGAAGGCACCTGTCCATCAGGTTCCTGGAGAGAGGGGAGGCACGCAGCTAGCTAGGGTCCTTATGAGAGGGCAAGGCCCCCATCAGGAGGGTCCACGAGAGATTGGAAGGTGCACAGTCAGCCAGGGTCAGGAAGAGAGGGCAGGCATGCAGTTGGCAGCTGTCAGTGAGCAGTCAGAATCAAGGAAAAGATCAAAGGGGGCGAATACTGTGCACCCTCAACTCTCTGTGGAACCCTCGCTAATGGGGGCCTTGCCGTCTCTTAAGGACTCTTGCCAACTGTGTGACTCCCGTCTCTCCTGCACCCTCGAGGACAGGTGCCTTTCCCTCCACAAGGACCCCCATGCTCCCCTCTCTCCTAGTCTCCTGCCAACCTGGATCCTGGGCCTTTCTTTGGCTCCAGGACTCCCGCCAAGCTGCCACCTTGTGCCTTCCCCTGGACCTTGACTTGCACTTTCCTGGCGCCTTCCCCTCTGTTCTGGACCTCAGGGGAGCAGGACCCACATTCTGTTAGAAAACCCAGTACCTTACTGCTGGGGTACAAAGTTATCTAGGAGAGAGTGGAAGACGTGTTGAAGGCAGGGGTCCTGGAGAGTAAGGAAGGAGCACAGGCCCTGGTTGGGGTGGGTCCAAGAAACAAGGGAAGGCACAAGGATAGTGGTGGTCTGGAGAGAGAACTGGGAATAGAGCCAATTGGGGTCCATGAGAGAGTGGAATGCGCATGGACACTGGAGTACTGGTAGAGAGGTGAAGTGGCATGAGACCCTGTATTCTGGTGCCCAAGAGAGAGGGGAATGCACGTAGTTTTAGGGGATTGATCAGAGGTGAAGGATTGAGAGACCTCTTGGTGGGCTTCCATGAGAGGGGAAGAAGGAAGGGACCACATCAGAGGGTGTCCAGGAGAAAGAGGAAAAGGAACATAATACCAGGGACAGGGATATAGGGGAAGGCTTGTATGACCTCCTTGTCCACTCATCAGGGCTCTGGCTCTCCCTTCTAGAAACCAGCTGACTTCATGGTTTCCCTCTCACTCATGGGGACTGCTCATTGACAGCTGCCAACTATGTACCTGCCCTCTCTTCCTGACCCTGGGGGATTGTACACCTTCCCAACCCTCATGGACCACAACTAACAGGGCCCTTACATTCTCTTAAGGACCCTCAACAACTGCATGCCTGCCCTCTCTACTGGACCCTAGTGGACAGGTGCCTTCCCCTCTACAAGACCCCTGCGCCTTCCCCTCATTCCCAGCCTTCCGCAAACCTGGGTCATAGAACCTTACTTGGATACAGTCCTCCCGCCAAGCTGGCACCTTGTGCCTTCCCCTCCCCCTGACTTCCACTGTCCAGGTGCCTACCCCTCTCTTCTGGAACCCAGATGAACAGGACCCACATTCCATTAGAAAAACCTGTATCCTTACTGCTGGTTTACAAAGTGATCCAGGAGAGAGGGGAAGATGCATTGATGCCAGGGGCCCTGGAGAGTAGGGAAGGAGCACAGGGCTGGGTAGAGGTGGGTCCAAGAGAGAAGTGAAGGCGCATGGATAGTGGTGGTCTGGAGGGAGAACTGGGCCCAGAGTCAGAGGGGATCCCTAATCAAGGGGAATGATCATGGACACTGCAGTCCTAGGAGAGAGGTGAAGTGGCATGAAACACTGTAGTCTGGTGCCCAAGAGAGAGAGGAAAGGAATTGTTTTGAGGGGGTCAATCAGAGGTGAAGGATTGAGAGGCCAGATGGTGGGGTTCATGAGAGGGGAAGAAGCAAGGGACCAGTAGAGGGTGTCCTGGAGAAAGAGGAAAGGGAGCAGAATACCAGGGTCAGGGTCGATGGTGAAGGCTTACATGACCTGGTTGGCCACTAGCCAGGGCCCCAGCTCTCCCCTCTAGACCACTATTGACTTCATGGCTTCCCTTTCACTCACAGGGATACCTGCTCATCACAGCCTTCCCGTCTCTCTGCCCCCAAATCCTCTGGCCCTCCATCAGTCCAGAGTCTTTCCCCTCTCTGTGGGCCTCAGGCCAAGCTATTCCCTTGCTCCTTCCCCTTTGCTCCCAGATACCTATCACCTTCTGCACATCTTCCTCTCTGTCAAATGCCTTCTTAGATCCTGCACCTTTACCTCTCAGAACCCACCTACCAAGGTCTTCGTGACTACCCCTCACACAGATCCCTACCCTTCCACAGCCTACATAGTACCTCCTTCAATCGCCCCCAGAAAAGAAAGACATATAGCCTTCCCTCTCTCCTGGACCACTTACCGTGTACCTTCCCCTCTCTCCACACCACAGCCCACCCCACACTCAGCGCCTTCCCCTCACTCTCTATCGCAACCATCCACCACCTTTCCTTCCCTTAGTACATCAGAAATCCCAAGGCCTTCCCTCTCTTCTGAAGCACAGGTGAAAAGGACCCACATTCCATTAGAAAACCCTGATTCCTTACTGCAGGTCTACAAAGTGGTCCAGGAGAGAGGGGAAGGTGCATTGAAGGCAGGGGCCCTGGAGAGTAGGGAAGGAGCACAGGGCTTGGTAGAGGTGGGTCCAAGAGAGAAGGGAGGGCTCATGAACAGAGGTGGTCTGGAGGGAAAACTGGGTCCAGAGTCAGTGGGGATCCTTGACAGAGGGGAATGATCATGGATGCTGGAGCAGTGGGAGAGAGGTGAAGTTCCATGAGACACTGTAGTCTGGTGCCCAAGAGAGAGGGAAAGGCACTTGGTTTAAGGGGGTCAATCAGAGGTGAAGGATTGAGAGACAAGATGGTGGGATTTCATGAGAAGAAACAAGGAGTCAGTTCAGAGGTTGTCCAGGAGAAAGAATAAAGGGAGCAAAATACCAGGGTCATAGATAGAAGGGAAAGGCTTGTATGACCTGGTTGGCCACTCACCAGGGCCCCAGCTCTCCCCTCTAGACCTCAGCTGACTTCATGGCTTCTCTGTCACTAACAGGGATACCTGTACATCACAGCCTCCCCTGTTTCTGCCCCCATATGCCCTGGCCCTCCCTCAGTCCAGAGTGTTTCAGTGTCCTTGGGCCTCAGGCCAACATATTTCCTTGCTCCTTCCCCTTTGCCCCCAGACACCTATCACCTTCTGCACATCTTCCTCTCTATTCAATTCCTCTGTGGATCCTGCATCTTCCCCTCTCAGAACAGCACCTACGAAGGGCCTGGTGTCTTCCCCACTCACAGATTCCCCCACCACCGCCCTTCCACAGGCAACATAGAGCCTCTTTCCATCTCTCCCAGACAAGGAAGAAGTATAGCTTTTCCTCTCTCCTGGACCACCCACTGTGTGCTTCCCCCTCTCTCCAGACCCCACTTTAACCACACAATCAGCCCTTTCATTGTTTCCCTATCCCAGCATTCCAACACCTTTCCCCTGTGTCTGCACATCAGCAATCCCAGCGCCTTCACCTCTCTGAACAGTGGAGGCTAGGGAGGAAGGGGAGTGCAGAAGGTGCCAGGTAAGTGGGAGTTCTTGAAAAAAGGGAATGCCCACGACCCAGGTTAGCGGGAGACTGGGAGACAGGGGAAGGCGCGGGGTTCCTTGTGGAGGGGAAAGCACCTGTGCCCTGGGGTCCAGGAAGAGTGAGAGGCACTCATTTGGTGGGTCCTTAAGAGAGGGCAAGTCCACCAACAGCGGGGCTCCTGGTGAGATGGGAAGGTTCACCTTCTGCCTGGGTAGAGAAAGAGGTCAGGCACTCAGTAGGTGGTGGGCAGTGACTGGGTTAGGCCCTGGATTGCTGATGTACTGAGAGAACCACAGGCATGTGGAATGGGGTCTGGAGAGTGGGGAAGGCACACAGTAGGTGGTCCAGGAGAGAGGGAAGGCTATAGTTCTTCCTTGGTCTGGGAGAGATGGAAGGAGGCACTAAGTTGGCTGGGGTTGGGGCACGGATCTGTGAGAGGGGAAGGTCCAGGCCTTGGTAGTTTGTGTTCTGGGAGAGAGAGGAAGATGCAGGAACCAAGGAGACCTAGAACAGAGTGGAAGGTGTGCAGAAGGTGATAGGGTCTAGGAGGGAGGTGGAAGGTGGAAGGGACTGGATTGGCTACAGTATCACAGAAAGGGTAAAGAGCAGTGATTGGGATGTGGGAGCTGGGGAGGAAATGGGTTTGCATGAGAGAGGGAAAGCCTGTGATGGGCAGGTATCCTGGCTAGTGCGAGGGGAAGCCAACAAGTAGACTGGGGTCCAGAGTAGAAGGCGTGAGGGCCCTGAGCAATGGTCAACAGGGTCATTCAAGCTTTCCCCTCTATCCTCATATTCTGCTCCCTTTCATCTTTCTCCTTGACTTTGACTGCTCACTGACAGCTGCCAACTGCATGCCTGCCCTCTCTTCCTGACCCTGGCGGACTGTGCACCTTCCCCTCTCTCGTGAATCCCAACTGACAGGGGCCTTACCCTCTCCAACCCTTGCCAACTGCATGCCTCCCCTCTCTCCTGCACCCTAGAGGACAGGTGCCTTCCTCTCTACATGGATGCCTGTGCTTTCCCGTCACTTCCAGTCTCCCGCCAAGCTGGGTCATGGGCCTTTACTTGGATACAATCCTCCGGCCAAGCTGGCACCTTGTGCCTCCTCCCCTCCCCCCGATTTCCGCTGTCCAGGTGCCTCTCCCCTCTTCAGGAACCCAGGTGAGCAGGACCCACATTCCATTAGAAATCCCTGTGTCTTTACTGCTGGTCTACAAAGTGGTCCAGGAGAGAGGGGAAGGTGCATTGAAGGCAGGGGCCCTGCAGAGTAGGGAAGGAGCACAGGGCTTGGTTGAGGTGGGTCCAAGAACAAAGGGAAGGTGGAAGTCAGGGGGGAGAGGAGGCGAAGGCAGAAGGTGCCAGGTTAGTGGGAGTCCTACAATAAAGGGAATGCCCACAACCCAGGTTCGCAGGAGACTGGGAGAGAGGGGAAGGCGCGGGGTCCTTGTGGAGGGGAAGGCACCTGTCCATCAGGTTCCAGGAGAGAGGGGAGGCACGCAGATAGCTAGGGTCCTTATGAGAGGGCAAGGCCCCCATCAGGAGGGTCCACAAGAGATTGGAAGGTGCACAGTCAGCCAGGGTCAGGAAGAGAGGGCAGGCATGCAGTTGGCAGCTGTCAGTTAGCAGTCAGAATCAAGGAAAAGATCAAAGGGGGTGAATACTGTGCACCCTCAACTCTGTGTGGAACCCTCGCTAATGGGGGCCTTGCCGTCTCTTAAGGACTCTTGCCAACTGTGTGACTCCCCTCTCTCCTGCACCCTAGAGGACAGGTGCCTTCCCCTCCACAAGGACCCCCATGGTCCCTTCTCTCCTAGTCTCCTGCCAACCTGGATCCTGGGACTTTCTTTGGCTCCAGGACTCCTGCCAAGCTGCCACCTTGTGCCTTCCCCTGGACCCTGACTTGCACTTTCCTGGCGCCTTCCCCTCTGTTCTGGACCTCAGGGGAGCAGGACCCACATTCTGTTAGAAAACCCAGTACCTTACTGCTGGGGTACAAAGTTATCTAGGAGAGAGTGGAAGACGTGTTGAAGGCAGGGGTCCTGGAGAGTAAGGAAGGAGCACAGGCCCTGGTTGGGGTGGGTCCAAGAAACAAGGGAAGGCACAAGGATAGTCGTGGTCAGGAGAGAGGAATGGGCATAGAGTCAGCAGGGGCCCTGATAGAGTGGAATGCGCATGGACACTGGAGTACTGGGAGAGAGGTGAAGTGGCATGAGACCCTGTAGTCTGGTGCCCAAGAGAGAGGGGAATGCACGTAGTTTTAGGGGATTGATCAGAGGTGAAGGATTGAGAGACCACTTGGTGGGCTTCCATGAGAGGTGAAGAAGGAAGGGACCACTTCAGAGGGTGTCCAGGAATAAGAGGAAAAGGAACAGAATACCAGGGACAGGGATATAGGGGAAGGCTTGCATGACCTCCTTCTCCACTCATCAGGGCTCTGGTTCTCCCTTCTAGAAACCAGCTGACTCATGGTTTCCCTCTCACTCATGGGGACTGCTCACTGACAGCTGCCAACTATGTACCTGCCCTCTCTTCTTGACCCTGGGAGATTGTACACCTTCCCAACCCTCATGGACCACAACTAACAGGGCCCTTACATTCTCTTAAGGACCCTCAACAACTGCATGCCTCCCCTCTCTACTGGAGCCTAGTGGACAGGTGCCTTCCCCTCTACAAGACCCCTGCACCTTCCCCTCATTTCCAGTCTTCCACAAACCTGGGTCATAGAACCTTACTTGGATACAGTCCTCCCACCAAGCTGGCACCTTGTGCCTTCCCCTCCCCCTGACTTCCACTGTCCAGGTGCCTACCCCTCTCTTCTGGAACCCAGGTGAGCAGGACCCACATTCCATTAGAAAACCCTGTATCCTTACTGCTGGTTTACAAAGTGATCCAGGAGAGAGTGGAAGATGCATTGAAGGCAGGGGCCCTGGAGAGTAGGGAAGGAGCACAGGGCTGGGTAGAGGTGGGTCCAAGAGAGAAGTGAAGGCGCATGGATAGTGGTGGTCTGGAGGGAGAACTGGGCCCAGAGTCAGAGGGGATCCCTAATCAAGGGAAATGATCATGGACACTGCAGTCCTAGGAGAGAGGTGAAGTGGCATGAAACACTGTAGTCTGGTGCCCAAGAGAGAGAGGAAGGGAATTGGTTTGAGGGGGTCAATCAGAGGTGAAGGATTGAGAGGCCAGATGGTGGGGTTTCATGAGAGGGGAAGAAGCAAGGGACCAGTAGAGGGTGTCCTGGAGAAAGAGGAAAGGGAGCTGAATACCAGGGTCAGGGTCGATGGGGAAGGCTTACATGACCTGGTTGGCCACTAGCCAGGGCCCCAGCTCTCCCCTCTGGAACACTACTGACTTCATGGCTTCCCTTTCACTCACAGGGATACCTGCTCATCACAGCCTTCCCCTCTCTCTGCCCCTAAATCCTCTGGCCCTCCATCAGTCCAGAGTCTTTCCCCTCTCTGTGGGCCTCAGGCCAAGCTATTCCCTTCCTCCTTCCCCTTCCTCCCAGATACCTATCACCTTCTGCACATCTTCCTCTCTGTCAAATGCCTTCTTAGATCCTGCACCTTCACCTCTCAGAACCCCACCTACCAAGGTCTTCGTGACTACCCCTCACACAGATCCCTACCCTTCCACAGCCTACATAGTACCTCCTTCAGTCTCTCCCAGAAAAGAAAGACATATAGCCTTCCCTCTCTCCTGGACCACTTACCGTGTACCTTGCCCTCTCTCCACACCACAGCCCACCCCACATTCAGCGCCTTCCCCTCACTCTCTACCCCAACCATCCACCACCTTTCCTTCCCTTAGTACATCAGAAATCCCAAGGCCTTCCCTCTCTTCTGAAGCACAGGTGAAAAGGACCCACATTCCATTAGAAAACCCTGATTCCTTACTGCAGGTCTACAAAGTGGTCCAGGAGAGAGGGGAAGGTGCATTGAAGGCAGGGGCCCTGGAGAGTAGGGAAGGAGCACAGGGCTTGGTAGAGGTGGGTCCAAGAGTGAAGGATAGGCTCATGAACAGAGGTGGTCTGGAGGGAAAACTGGGCCCAGAGTCAGTGGGGATCCTTGACAGAGGGGAATGATCATGGATGCTGGAGCAGTGAGAGAGAGGTGAAGTTCCATGAGACACTGTAGTCTGGTGCCCAAGAGAGAGGGAAAGGCACTTGGTTTGAGGGGGTCAATCAGAGGTGAAGGATTGAGAGACAAGATGGTGGGATTTCATGAGAGGAGAATAAACAGGGGGTCAGTTCAGAGTGTGTCCAGGAGAAAGAATAAAGGGAGCAGAATACCAGGGTCATAGATAGAAGGGAAAGGCTTGTATGACCTGGTTGGCCGCTCACCAGGGCCCCAGCTCTCCCCTCTAGAACTCAGCTGAATTCATGGCTCTTCTCTCACTCACAGGGATACCTGTACATCACAGCCTTCCCATGTTTCTGCCCCCATATGCCCTGGCCCTCCCTCAGTCCAGAGTGTTTCAGTGTCCTTGGGCCTCAGGCCAACATATTTCCTTGCTCCTTCCCCTTAGCCCCCAGACACCTATCACCTTCTGCACACCTTCCTCTCTATTCAATTCCTCTGTGGATCCTGCATCTTCCCCTCTCAGAACAGCACCTACGAAGGGCCTGGTGTCTTCCCCACTCACAGATTCCCCCCCACCGCCCTTCCACAGGCAACATAGAGCCTCTTTCCATCTCTCCCAGAAAAGGAAGAAGTATAGCCTTTCCTCTCTCCTGGACCACCCACTGTGTGCTTCCCCCTCTCTCCAGACCCCACTTCAACCCCACAATCAGCCCTTTCATTGTTTCCCTATCCCAGCATTCCAACACCTTTCCCCTGTGTCTGCACATCAGCAATCCCAGCGCCTTCCCCTCTCTGAACAGTGGAGGCTAGGGAGGAAGGGGAGTGCAGAAGGTGCCAGGTAAGTGGGAGTTCTTGAAGAAAGGGAATGCCCACGAGCCAGGTTAGCGGGAGACTGGGAGACAGGGGAAGGCACGGGGTTCCTTGTGGAGGGGAAAGCACCTGTGCCCTGGGGTCCAGGAAGAGTGAGAGGCACTCATTTGGCGGGTCCTTAAGAGAGGGCAAGTCCACCAACAGCACGGCTCCTGGTGAGATGGGAAGGTTCACCTTCTGCCTGGGTAGAGAAAGAGGGCAGGCACTCAGTAGGTGGTGGGCAGTGACTGGGTTAGGCCCTGGATTGCTGATGTACTGAGAGAACCACAGGCATGTGGAATGGGGTCTGGAGAGTGGGGAAGGCACACAGTAGGTGGTCCAGGAGAGAGGGAAGCTATAGTTCTTCCTTGGTCTGGGAGAGATGGAAGGAGGCACTAAGTTGGCTGGGGTTGGGGCACGGATCTGTGAGAGGGGAAGGTCCAGGCCTTGGTAGTTTGTGTTCTGGGAGAGAGAGGAAGATGCAGGAACCAAGGAGACCTAGAACAGAGTGGAAGGTGTGCAGAAGGTGATAGGGTCTAGAAGGGAGGTGGAAGGTGGAAGGGACTGGATTGGCTACAGTATCACAGAAAGGGTAAAGAGCAGTGATTGGGATGTGGGAGCTGGGGAGGAAATGGGTTTGCATGAGAGAGGGAAAGCCTGTGATGGGCAGGAATCCTGGCTAGTGCGAGGGGAAGCCAACAAGTAGACTGGGGTCCAGAGTAGAAGGCGTGAGGGCCCTGAGCAATGGTCAACCGGGTCATTCAAGCTTTCCCCCCTTCCTCATATTCTGCTCCCTTTCATCTTTCTCCTTGACTCTGACTGCTCACTGACAGCTGCCAACTGCATGCCTGCCCTCTCTTCCTGACCCTGGCGGACTGTGCACCTTCCCCTCTCTCGTGAATCCCAACTGACAGGGGCTTTACCCTCTCCAACCCTTGCCAACTGCATGCGTCCCCTCTCTCCTGCACCCTAGTGGACAGGTGCCTTCCTCTCTACATGGACGCCTGTGCTTTCCCATCACTTCCAGTCTCCCGCCAAGCTGGGTCATGGGCCTTTACTTGGATACAATCCTCTGGCCAAGCTGGCACCTTGTGCCTCCTCCCCTCCCCCCGATTTCCGCTGTCCAGGTGCCTCTCCCCTCTTCAGGAACCCAGGTGAGCAGGACCCACATTCCATTAGAAATCCCTATGTCTTTACTGCTGGTCTACAAAGTGGTCCAGGAGAGAGGGGAAGGTACATTGAAGGCAGGGGCCCTGCAGAGTAGGGAAGGAGCACAGGGCTTGGTTGACGTGGGTCCAAAAACAAAGGGAAGGTGGAAGTCAGGGGGGAGAGGAGGCGAAGGCAGAAGGTGCCAGGTTAGTGGGAGTCCTGGAATAAAGGGAATGCCCACAACCCAGGTTCACAGGAGACTGGGAGAGAGGGGAAGGCGCGGAGCCTTGTGGAGGGGAAGGCACCTGTCCATCAGGTTCCAGGAGAGCGGGGAGGCACGCAGCTAGCTAGGGTCCTTATGAGAGGGCAAGGCCCCCATCAGGAGGGTCCACGAGAGATTGGAAGGTGCACAGTCAGCCAGGGTCAGGAAGAGAGGGCAGGCATGCAGTTGGCAGCTGTCAGTGAGCAGTCAGAATCAAGGAAAAGATCAAAGGGGGCGAATACTGTGCACCCTCAACTCTCTGTGGAACCCTCGCTAATGGGGGCCATGACGTCTCTTAAGGACTCTTGCAAAACTGTGTGACTCCCCTCTCTCCTGCACCCTAGAGGACATGTGCCTTTCCCTCCACAAGGTCCCCCATGCTCCCCTCTCTCCTAGTCTCCTGCCAACCTGGATCCTGGGCCTTTCTTTGGCTCCAGGACTCCCGCCAAGCTGCCACCTTGTGCCTTCCCCTGGACCTTGACTTGCACTTTCCTGGCGCCTTCCCCTCTGTTCTGGACCTCAGGGGAGCAGGACCCACATTCTGTTAGAAAACCCAGTACCTTACTGCTGGGGTACAAAGTTATCTAGGAGAGAGTGGAAGACGTGTTGAAGGCAGGGGTCCTGGAGAGTAAGGAAGGAGCACAGGCCCTGGTTGGGGTGGGTCCAAGAAACAAGGGAAGGCACAAGGATAGTGGTGGTCAGGAGAGAGAACTGGGCATAGAGCCAATTGGGGTCCATGAGAGAGTGGAATGCGCATGGACACTGGAGTACTGGGAGAGAGGTGAAGTGGCATGAGACCCTGTAGTCTGGTGCCCAAGAGAGAGGGGAATGCACGTAGTTTTAGGGGATTGATCAGAGGTGAAGGATTGAGAGACCACTTGGTGGGCTTCCATGAGAGGGGAAGAAGGAAGGGACCACTTCAGAGGGTGTCCAGGAAAAAGAGGAAAAGGAACAGAATACCAGGGTCAGGGATATAGGGGAAGGCTTGCATGACCTCCTTGTCCACTCATCAGGGCTCTGGCTCTCCCTTCTAGAAACCAGCTGACTTCATGGTTTCCCTCTCACTCATGGGGACTGCTCACTGACAGCTGCCAACTATGTACCTGCCCTCTCTTCCTGACCCTGGGAGATTGTACACCTTCCCAACCCTCATGGACCACAACTAACAGGGCCCTTACATTCTCTTAAGGACCCTCAACAACTGCATGCCTCCCCTCTCTACTGGACCCTAGTGGACAGGTGCCTTCCCCTCTACAAGAACCCTGCGCCTTCCCCTCATTCCCAGCCTTCCGCAAACCTGGGTCATAGAACCTTACTTGGATACAGTCCTCCCACCAAGCTGGCACCTTGTGCCTTCCCCTCCCCCTGACTTCCACTGTCCAGGTGCCTACCCCTCTCTTCTGGAACCCAGGTGAGCAGGACCCACATTCCATTAGAAAACCCTGTATCCTTACTGCTGGTTTACAAAGTGGTCCAGGAGAGAGGGGAAGATGCATTGATGCCAGGGGCCCTGGAGAGTAGGGAAGGAACACAGGGCTGGGTAGAGGTGGGTCCAAGAGAGAAGGGAAGGCGCATGGATAGTGGTGGTCTGGAGGGAGAACTGGGCCCAGAGTCAGAGGGGATCCCTAATCAAGGGGAATGATCATGGACACTGCAGTCCTAGGAGAGAGGTGAAGTTGCATGAAACACTGTAGTCTGGTGCCCAAGAGAGAGAGGAAGGGAGTTGGTTTGAGGGGGTCAATCAGAGGTGAAGGATTGAGAGGCCAGATGGTGGGGTTTCATGAGAGGGGAAGAAGCAAGGGACCAGTAGAGGGTGTCCTGGAGAAAGAGGAAAGGGAGCAGAATACCAGGGTCAGGGTCGATGGGGAAGGCTTACATGACCTGGTTGGCCACTAGCCAGGGCCCCAGCTCTCCCCTCTGGAACACTACTGACTTCATGGCTTCCCTTTCACTCACAGGGATACCTGCTCATCACAGCCTTCCCCTCTCTCTGCCCCCAAATCCTCTGGCCCTCCATCAGTCCAGAGTCTTTCCCCTCTCTGTGGGCCTCAGGCCAAGCTATTCCCTTGCTCCTTCCCCTTCGCTCCCAGATACCTATCACCTTCTGCACATCTTCCTCTCTGTCAAATGCCTTCTTAGATCCTGCACCTTCACCTCTCAGAACCCCACCTACCAAGGTCTTCGTGACTACCCCTCACACAGATCCCTACCCTTCCACAGCCTACATAGTACCTCCTTCAATCTCTCCCAGAAAAGGAAGACAGTATAGCCTTCCCTCTCTCCTGGACCACTTACCGTGTACCTTCCCCTCTCTCCACACCACAGCCCACCCCACATTCAGCGCCTTCCCCTCACTCTCTATCCCAACCATCCACCACCTTTCCTTCCCTTAGTACATCAGAAATCCCAAGGCCTTCCCTCTCTTCTGAAGCACAGGTGAAAAGGACCCACATTCCATTAGAAAACCCTGATTCCTTACTGCAGGTCTACAAAGTGGTCCAGGAGAGAGGGGAAGGTGCATTGAAGGCAGGGGCCCTGGAGAGTAGGGAAGGAGCACAGGGCTTGGTAGAGGTGGGTCCAAGAGTGAAGGATAGGCTCATGAACAGAGGTGGTCTGGAGGGAAAACTGGGCCCAGAGTCAGTGGGGATCCTTGACAGAGGGGAATGATCATGGATGCTGGAGCTGTGGGAGAGAGGTGAAGTTCCATGAGACACTGTAGTCTGGTGCCCAAGAGAGAGGGAAAGGCACTTGCTTTGAGGGGGTCAATCAGAGGTGAAGGATTGAGAGACAAGATGGTGGGATTTCATGAGAGGAGAAGAAACAAGGGGTCAGTTCAGAGGGTGTCCAGGAGAAAGAATAAAGGGAGCAGAATACCAGGGTCATAGATAGAAGGGAAAGGCTTGTGTGACCTGGTTGGCCACTCACCAGGGCCCCAGCTCTCCCCTCTAGAACTCAGCTGAATTCATGGCTTCTCTCTCACTCACAGGGATACCTGTACATCACAGCCTCCCCTGTTTCTGCCCCCATATGCCCTGGCCCTCCCTCAGTCCAGAGTGTTTCAGTGTCCTTGGGCCTCAGGCCAACATATTTCCTTGCTCCTTCCCCTTTGCCACCAGACACCTATCACCTTCTGCACACCTTCCTCTCTATTCAATTCCTCTGTGGATCCTGCATCTTCCCCTCTCAGAACAGCACCTACGAAGGGCCTGGTGTCTTCCCCACTCACAGATTCGCCCCCACCGCCCTTCCACAGGCAACATAGAGCCTCTTTCCATCTCTCCCAGAAAAGGAAGAAGTATAGCCTTTCCTCTCTCCTGGACCACCCACTGTGTGCTTCCCCCTCTCTCCAGACCCCACTTCAACCCCACAATCAGCCCTTTCATTGTTTCCCTATCCCAGCATTCCAACACCTTTCCCCTGTGTCTGCACATCAGCAATCCCAGGGCTTTCCCCTCTCTGAACAGTGGAGGTTAGGGAGGAAGGGGAGTGCAGAAGGTGCCAGGTAAGTGGGAGTTCTTGAAAAAAGGGAATGCCCACGACCCAGGTTAGCGGGAGACTGGGAGACAGGGGAAGGCGCGGGGTTCCTTGTGGAGGGGAAAGCACCTGTCCACTGGGTCCAGGAAGAGTGAGAGGCACTCATTAGGCGGGTCCTTAAGAGAGGGCAAGTCCACCAACAGCGGGTCTCCTGTGTAGATGGGAAGGTTCACCTTCTGCCTGGGTAGAGAAAGAGGGCAGGCACTCAGTAGGTGGTGGGCAGTGACTGGGTTAGGCCCTGGATTGCTGATGTACTGAGAGAACCACAGGCATGTGGAATGGGGTCTGGAGAGTGGGGAAGGCACACAGTAGGTGGTCCAGGAGAGAGGGAAGGCTATAGTTCTTCCTTGGTCTGGGAGAGATGGAAGGAGGCACTAAGTTGGCTGGGGTTGGGGCAAGGATCTGTGAGAGGGGAAGGTCCAGGGCCTTGGTAGTTTGTGTTCTGGGAGGGAGCCGAAGATGCAGGAACCAAGGAATCCTACATCAGAGGGGAAGGTGTGCAGAAGGTGATAGGGTCTGGGAGCGAGGTGGAAGATGGAAGATGGCTACAGTATCACAGAAAGGGGAAAGAGCCGGGATTCAGATGTGGGAGCTGGGGAGGAAATAGGAGTTGCAGGAGAGAGGGGAAGCCTGTGATAGGCAGGTATCCTGGTTAGAGTCAAGGGAAGCCAAGAAGTAGACTGGGGTCCAGAGGAGAAGCGTGAGGGCCCTGAGCAATGGTCAACTGGGTCATTCAAGCTTTCCCCTCTACCCCTGATCCTTGTATTCTGCTCCCTTTCGTCTTTCCCCTGGACTCTTGACTGCTTACTAACCACTACCTTCTGCGTGACTGCCCTCTCTTCCTGTCCCAGCGGAATGTACACTTTCCCCTCTATAAGGACTTCAGCTAACAGGGGCCTTGCCCTCTCTTATGGACCCTCGCCAACTGCGTGCCTCCCCTCCTCTTTGACCCTAGTGGACAGGTGCTTTCCCTCCCCAAGGACCCCTGCGCCTTCCCCTCTCTCCCAGTCTATGCCAACCTGGGTCATGGGCCTTTCTTTGGCTTCAGGACTCCCCCCAAGCTGGCACCTTGTGCCTTCCCCTCCCCGCTGACTTACATTCTCCAAAGCCTACTTGTTTCTTCTGGACCCCAAGCGACCAGGACCCACATTTCATTAGAAAACCATGTAACCTTACTGCTGGTCTACAAAGTGGTCCAGGAGAGAGGGGTAGGCGCATTGAAAGCAGGGGACCTGGAGAGTAGAGAAGGATCACAGGCCTTGGTTGGGGTGAGTCCAAGAGAGAAGGGAAGGCGCATGGACAGTGGTGGTCTGGAGAGAGACCTGGGCTCACAGTCAGCAAGGGTTCCTGACAGAGGAGAACACACATGGACACTTGAGTACAAGGAGAGAGGTGAAGTGGCATGGGACCCTGTAATCTGCTGTCCAAAAGAGAGGGAAAGGCACATGGTTTGAGGGGTTCTATCACAGGTGAAAGACTGAGAGACCAGTTCGTGGGCTTCCATGAGAGGGAAAAAAGCAAGGGACCAGATCAGAGGGTGTCCAGGGAATGGAGCAGAATACTAGGGTCAGGGATAAAGCCTAAGGCTTGCATGACCTGCTGGGCCACTCACCAGAGCCCCCACTTTTCCCTCTTTGCTGGACCACCCACTGTGTGCCTTCCCCTGTCTGCAGACCCCACTCCACCCCCACAATCAGCGCTTTCCAGTCTGTCCCTATCCCAGCCTTCCAACAGCTTTCCGCTGTGTCTGTACATCAGCAATCCCAGGGCCTTCTCCTCCTTGAACAGTGGAAGCCAGGGCGGAAGGGGAATGCAGAAGGTGCCAGGTAAGTGGGAGTCCTTGAAAAAAGGACATGCCCACGAGCCAGGATGGCAGGAGAATGGAAGAGAGGAGAAGGTGCTGGGGTACCTGTGGAGGGGAAGGCACCTATCCACTGGAGTAAAGGAAGAGTGAGAGGCACTCAGTTGGCAAGGGTCTTTAAGAGAGGGCAAAGCCCCCAGCAGCAGAGGTCCAGGAGAGATGGGAAGGTGCACAGTCGGCCAGGGTCAAGGACAGGCACTCAGTAAGTCGTGGTCAGTGACTGCGGAAGACCCTGCCTGGATTGCTGATGTACTGAGAGAACCAAAGGCATGTGGAAGGCTGTGGTATGGAAAATTGGGAAGGTGAGGATTGTGGGGGTGGAATGGGGTCTGGAGAGTGGGGAAGGCACAGAGTAGGTGGTCCAGGAGAGAGGGAAGGCTATAGTTCTTCCTTGGTGTGGAAGAGATGGAAGGAGGAACTAAGAAGGCTGGGGAAGGACAGCAGTCTTTGAGAGAGTAAGACCCAGGGCCTTGGCAGGTGGTATTCTGGGAGAGAGGGGAAGGTGCAGGAACCAAGGAGTCCTAGAACAGAGGGGAAGGTGTGCAGAAGGTGATGGGGGTATGGGAGCGAGGTGGAAGGTGGAAGGGACTAGATTGGCTGGTGTATCACAGAAAGGGGAGAGAGCATGGATTGTGATGCAGGGCGAGGAATGGGGGTTGCAGGAGAGAGGGGAAGGCTGTGATGGGCAGGTATCCTGGTTACTGAGAGATGAAGCCAGGAAGTAGACTGAGGTCCAGAGAGAAGGCGTGAAGGCAATGGGCAACCAGGTCATTCAAGCTTTCCCCTCTACCCTGACCCTGGTATTCTGCTCCCTTTCATCTTTCTCCTGGACTCTACTCACTAACCACTGCCCTCTGCGTGCCAGCCCTCTCTTCCTGACCCAGCACACTGTGCACCTTCCCCTCTCTGAGGAACCCTGCTCCTGCTACCAGAGGCCTTGCCCTCTCTTAAGGACCAGTACCAACTGCGTGCCTCCCCTCTCTTGTGGACCCTAGAGGACAGGTGCCTTCCCCTCCACAAGGACCTCCTCACCTTCCCCTCTCTCCCAGTCTCCCTCCAGCCTGGGTCATGGGCCTTTCCTTGGCTCTAGGATGCCCGCCAAGCTGGCACCTTGTGCCTTCCCCTTGTTGTCCCTGACTTACACTGTCCAGGCGCCTACCCCTATCTTCTGGAACCCAGGCAAGCAGGACCCACAGAAAACCCTGTGCCCTTACTGCTGGTCTACAAATGGTCCAGGAGAGAGGGGAAGGTGCATTGAAAGCAGTGGTCCTGGAGAGTAGGGAAGGAGCATGGTCCTTGTTTGGGGTGGGTCCAGGAGAAGACAGAAGGCACATGGACAGTGGTGGTGAGGAGAGAGAACTGGACACAGAGTCAGCTGTGGTCCCTGATAGAGGGGAATGTGCATGGACGCTGGAGTGCTGGGGGAGAGGTGAAGTGGCATGAGACCCTGTACTCTGGGGCCCAAGAGAGAGGGGGAGGCACGTGGTTTCAAGGGTTCAATCAGAGGTGAAGGAATGAGAGAGCAGTTGGTGGGCTTCCATGAGAGGGGAAGCAGCTAGGGCCCAGTTCAGGGAGTAGGAAGAGTAAAGGGAACAGAATGCCAGGGTCAGGGATAGAGGGGAAGGCTTGCATGTCATGGTTGGCCAATCTCCAGGGCCCTTGTGCCTTTCTCTGTGGACCTCAGCTTATTATGTGGGCTCATCTGTCTCTAACCTGAGTACCTGCCCATCACATCCTTACCCTCTCTCTCTTGGGAACCCCCACACCTCCCGCAGCCAGGCAGTCAGCACTCTTTCCCCTGAGTGTTGCCCTCAGGCTCCTTCCCCTTGCTCTCAGACCCCCATCACCTTCTGCACACCTTCCCCTCTGTTCTCGGCCTCCTTGCTTCCTGTACCTTCCTCTCTCTCCCAGAACACTGCCTACCAAGGGCCTGGTGCCTTCCCCTCTCTCAGATCCCGGCCCCTTCCCCAGTCCACTTAGGTCTTCCTTGCCTCTCTCCCAGACCCAGAATGAACTAGCGCCCTCCCTCTCTCCTGGACCCCCACTGTGTGCCTTCCCTCTCTCCAGACCCCATGCACCCCCACAATCCGCACCTTCCCCTCTCGGTGTATCCCCGCCATTCCTGCCCTTCTCGCTCTGGACTCCAGCCATCTGCAAGCCTTCCCCCCTCTCAGTACCTGAGCCATCTGGGTGTCTTCCACTCTGTGGGGGAACCACTTGCCTTCTTCGTGCCTTCCCGTCTCTCCTGGTCTCCACCCCCCCCAGCCCCTTACCCTCTCTCCCAGACCACCCCCTCCCTACCTAGGCCCCGGTGCCTTTCCCCTCTCACAGCGCCCCCCCCAGCCAACTGAGAGCCCCCTCCCCTCTCTCCCAGACCAAAGAAGAACTAGGGACCTCGCTCTCTCCTGGACCCCGACTGTGTGCCTTCCCCTCTCTCCAGACTTCAACCCACCCAGCCCCCCTCCAATCTGCCCACTTACCTCTCTCTGTGTTCCAGCCGCCAGCTTGGCTTCCACTCTGCCTGGGAACCATTCGCCTGCCTTCTGCATGCCTTCCCCTCCCCCCTGGGCCTTCCTCCTCTCTTCCAGACCACCATAGCTACCTCCCCGCTCACATACACCCACCCCACCCCCCACAGCCAGCTGCCCCCTTAGCTTCTCCCCAGACCCCAGGAGTCGGCCTGCTTCCCCTCTGCACATCCCTGCAGTCCCTGAGCCTCCCCCTCTCCCCAGAACCCCTCCCACTGAGCGCACCCCCTCTCTCCTGGAACCCCTTGCCTTCCAGGTGCCTTCCCCTCTTCTAGACCTCAGCCATCTGAGCACCGCCCCCTCTCTCCGTGACCGCCTCCCACCAGCGCCCTCGTGCCTTCCTCCCCACAGACCTAGGCTAAGTGCCTGCCTCCTGTCTCTTCTGGGACTGCAGCAGACCCTGCGATTCCGCTCTCTCCCTGACCCACCGCTAATGTCAGCCCGCGCCTTGCCCTCTCTTACAGACCCCTGCCTACCAGGGCCGTGAGCCTTACAATCCCTCCCTGGCCTCCCTGTCCTCCAGCATTTCCCTCTCTCCTGGCACCGCACCCCCACCGCACCCCGCGACCTGGACCTGCGCGCCTTCCCCTCTCTCCAAACCCTGGTGACCAAGACACAGGTCTTGGTTGTGGTGGGCGGGGGGAGGGACAGGGATGGTGGAGTTTTGGGGAGAGGAGAAGGCATGTAAGGCCAGCAGGGGGTCCAAGGGAGCTGGCAAGGCACACACTCTGCGGGGGTCCCTGAGAGAGGGGTAGGCACAAGAGCCCCCTTGGACAGGGGTCCAGGAGGGAGGTGGGGAGGGGAAGGCACGCAGTTGGCGGGGGTCTGTGAGAGAGGGAAGGGAAGGCATGAGGCTCCCGGGCCCACCTCGTCCCTCATGCATCCCCTCTCTCCCTGCTCCTATCCCACCTGGGCTAGTGCACCTTCCACTCTCTCCCTGAACCCCGCCTTCCGCCTGGCTTCCCCTCTCTGGACCCCCACAGTCCTAGGCCTTCCCTTCTCTCCCTGACCTCCACCCCTGGACCCGACCCGCCCCTGCGACCTGAGCCCAGACACCTTCCCCTCTCTCCTGTACCCACAACCCAGTAGGACCCACCCACCTTCTCTCTCCTGGACCCCTGGCTACCAGGCCCCGCATTCTATTAGAAAACCTTGACATTCACTGCTGGTCGCTAGAGCTGTCCTACCACTGCTTTTCATTACTCCCCCAAAACCATTTACTTTACGATAGAACATAAATTCTACCATCATTGATAGTCACACAGCCTCAGAGTGACAGCGCCTTATTCCTAAGTCACTGCTGGTCACCTCACACTACAATGCACACTGTCAGGCTTCTTGGGGGGGCGGGGCGGGGGCAAATACCCTGTGCTACTTGCCCATGATGGCTCCTGCTGCCCTATTACACTGTCATTACAGCCACTGCCAGGGGTATCTGTGCTCTGCATGAGGAGAGGTGCAGCATCCAGGGCAGAGGACATGTCAGTGCCCCATAAAGTCGGCCATCAGGGTTCAGTGTACGCGGGAATCAACCCTAGATGAGGAGGGGCACTGTGGCCCCTATGCAGTTCAACTGTACGAGGCCAGTTAGCTGACAAGACGTCGTCACACAGCACGGCTGCAGCCCCCAGCGATGCCATAAGGCAGTCAGGTGCAAGTTCCAGGGGTTAGAAGGACCAGAGGCTCCTCATCTTCACAGTCATTCAGGGTCTTCACCAATGTCAGCAGGTGCTGGCCTGAAAGGTTTTGAAGACCCAGGGTCAGAGCACACTTTCCCATTCAGACATGGTGCTTCTGAGGCTGCTCCTGGGCCTGGTGATGGCCATATATCAGCCAGCGAGGTCCAAGTGCTTCTGATTGCTCCATACAGGTTCTCCTCCACACTCGATGTTATCTCCTGGTGCCCTGCCATGGCCTCCTGTCAGCAGGCACATGCAACGTGGTCCAATTGTAAAGAGGCCACAGTGACTCTTATTTTCTCAGTCATGACTTCTGGAGCTGAAGCATTTGACCCTCCAGGTCTCCTTCAGGGCCAGAGGCCTAGGCTGTGCAAGGAACCAATGGCCATCAGCATGCAGACCACAGCGCTCCAGCATGGCATCACTGCACTTGCAGGATCCAGAAACTAGAGAGCTTAGAGACACTCACCCACTGCCCAGCTCTCTGAAGGTGAGGCCTGAAGGCTTCCAGGGAAACAAGGTCTGACCTCTTCTCATTCACTCATGGGGTCACTGCACCCAATGACGATCTGATGTCAACAGTTAAGCTCCCAACAGTCCTCTTGCAGAAAGTCCTGAGTCTCAGGGCATTCCTGGGGCTCCCTCTGCCACATGTGATGGCCTGCTGTCAGCTATGAAGGTCTGGTCCATGCTAGAGTCCATGCTAGATACCAAAGTACACAGGAATCTGAGCGGTCCTGTTCATTCTGATCATATGGCCCCTGATTGCCAAGTGTCAGTTGGCTCTTGAGGACATAGTGTTTAATCTAATGCCCCTTGTCATTTGTTCATGACATCTCGTCCTCCCACAATGGCCCCCTTAAGGTCACCATCAGCAGCCAGCTTGAGCCTGCACTGTGTGTGGGCCCAGCACCCCTCTTGATGCAGAGAACATGGGGCACTGGAGATGCCAAGGCTCTGGTAAAGACCATTTGTAATTGGAGACAGAAGGACACAGGGCTCCCAGCACTATTTTTCTTTCTGTCCTGTGTCTCCTCTGGCTACAACGGGGCCGTGTGATGACCTCCTGTCAGCCAGGGGTATGTCTAGAGAAAGCTGAGTGCCCCTCTTCACTGAGAGAGAATATGGGGCCCCTTGTAACCTGATGTCATCCTGTGCCAGCCTGATGTGAGTGGACCTAAGATGCAGGGTCCAAACAAATGCCTGTATCCTTCACCAATGAGTTCTGGGCTACAATAACCAGTAATGGACATTGATGTGTGTCATCTGGCCCTGCGTGAGTCTCTGCAGCTGTGCCAAAAACGCCCCCCATAGTCGGGCCAGGTTCTCTCTTCTCATTCATAGGCCTCTTACTTCCCCTAGTCTGATGTGTGTGGAGGGTGAGGGGACAGGCCTGAAGCGTTCCTAGGAAACAGGGCAGGAGATCCCCCTCTCCTTCAATACAAATGTAATGATCTGGTGTCAGTAGCAGAGTCCAAGGCAGTGGAACAGCAGAGGGTCCAGGTCACCAGTTCTTTCAGTCATGACTTCTGGGGCTAACATCTTGAGCCCTCAATGTAACCATTAGAGCTGCAGCCTGCAAGGTGCTCATAACTCAGTGTCCTTCATAGTGCATGGGCTCCAATGGGGGCAAATGCCCACATCATGCAGTATGGCCAGGATTCCCAGCTTACCACTCCCCATAGTGTTAAATTCCTTCCACATTCACTGCTTCCCATTCTTTGTCTTAGTCTACTGGGCCCTTGCCTCGAACACACTTCAAAATTCAATGCTGGCTAGCCCACATTCACTGCTCTTTCTTACTTCCCAGGGACTACAGCGCCTTCCTGTTACATTCACTACCGCTCACTTCTCAGCACTGGTTACAGCGCCCTCCTCCTACATGCATAGACATTACCCCACCAGTCTACAAGTGCCCTCTTCCCATATTCACTGCCATCCACCCACCCCACAATCAAAGCGTTCGCCTTCAGCATTCACTACCACCAATCCACCCCCAAATCTACAATGGCCTCCTCTTCCATTTAATTCTAGGGACTTCATCTCTCTAATGGCAATGTCCTTTCCACCCACTCTGCTTTTCATCACTCTCTACCATTTAAAGAGCCTTCCTTACAATCCACTGCTGCTCAACACATCCAACTCCCTACAGTGCTCATTCACCCCATGTTGTACCTTGCACTTCTCCTTAAAACCTACAGTTTTCACCTCCATATGCATGATTTTCATTACCTGCACAGTCTACAGCAATGCAATCTCCTAGGATGTCTCGAATTTCACCACACTTCACCATATATAGTTCGTGCATAAAGCCTTCTTCCTACTTCCAGTGCTGGATACACCACACTACAGGACAAAGCACACTCCTTCCATGCACAGTGGTTTCCATTAATCCAAACAGCTCGCCGCTCCTTCTGAATTCACTACCCTTCATTAATATCCACAGCATCAAGGCCCTCAAAATATGCTCAATGTTGCTCACCCCACCCTGAAGTCTAGAGCATGCTTCTGCATCCTTCTCCTCCTCTAGTCACCCACCACATCCCATAGTCATAGATCCTCCTCCTGCATTCACCGCTCATCACCCCACCCCACAGTCCACAGAGTTCTTTTATTATGCCACCCAATGACACAGAATGCTTCTTCTCCTTCACATCCAGTCACACAATCCTCACAGGCCTAAAGAGACCTAGACCTACATTTACTGCCAGTCAGCTAATCGGGCACTCCAGAGCACCCCCCTCTAATACTGGTGCGTTTTCATTACTCTCAGAAGTGTCTTGGACAACCTTCAACATTCATGATGGTAACCCCACTGCAACATCGACAGAGCCCTCCTCCAGTCACTGCTTGTCACTACTCCACACAGTCTGCAGGGTCATGCTCCTAAGTTCTCTTCCAGTCACCAAACTTCATAGTCTTCCGTATATCCCTTCCATGCTCAGAGTTTTTCAAAATTCCACAACATTGACAGAGCCCTCTCCCAACATTCACTGCTGCTCACAGCACCCCACACAGGTTAGAGCATACGCCTTCCACATTCACTTTTCATTTCTACGTAGCCACAAACCTACAGTTTTCACCACCCCCACTCACAAAGTCACTACTACCAAAGTCTCCAATCCTTGTCCCACATTCACTGCTGGTCACTCCTCTCAGTCATCTACAGGGTCCACCTAACACACCCAACACTTTCCATTAACCACATAGGGAAGTAGAGCCTTGTGATCACACAGTCTGTTATCACACAATCCCACAAACAATGCATATTACTCCAAAATTCATTTCAAGTCACTCCCCTCTACAGTCTGCTGATTTTCATTCCTCCTCAGAATGGACAGTGGACTTCTGGTGCCTACACTGCTAATCAAAGTAGACAGCACTTTCCTCTGATAGCCCTCAGGGCTTTCCTCCTACATTCCCTGCAGCTCAATCAACACACAGTCTACAGCTG
Organism: Jaculus jaculus; assembly: GCF_020740685.1. NCBI lineage: Eukaryota > Metazoa > Chordata > Mammalia > Rodentia > Dipodidae > Jaculus > Jaculus jaculus. The sequence continues at coordinate 15,538,864 of NC_059115.1, read as the reverse complement.
ACTTCTCCCACACACTGGTTTTATTACTACCCTCAGTGGACAGAGCCCTCCTCACACACTCCATTGATTACTTCACACACACCACAGAATCTTCCTACAACATTCACTGCTGTGCACTACACACCCTAATTTTCAGCACCACACTCCTTCATTCACTCACTCCTGTGTTCCCAGCTTCACAGGATCCTGTAGCCTCCTCCTGCATTCAGAGCATCTCTACGTCCCACAGTCTACAAAGCCCTCATCCTATATTAAGTCCTAGTAATCTCCACACACAATACACAAGGTTGGTGTCATACACTCACTCACTGATTTTCATTTCTCCCCACATTCTAGTGGATAATTTTCTTACATGGCTGGGAACCTCATCTCACAGTCTAGAGGACCACCCTTCTACACTGAGACCCCACTACCTACAAGCCCTTCCACCCATACTCATTCATGAACACTCCAACCCACACTCATAGCTCCCTCCATACAAACCTGCTAATTGCTAATTGCAGCACCTCATAGTCTGGAATGACTTTTTCCCAAATCCACTGTATCCCTTTATGCCAGGAGGTCTACAGGACCCTACTCACACACTCACTTCTCTTCATTCCATCCCAGAGTGCCCAGCATCCTACAGCCACTTCCAGTCAGCTGAAGTTACAGTCTACTGTATCTTCCACCAAAACTCGATGATTTTTCAATAGCACACAGTCTACAGGGCATTTCTTCCAAACTCATTGCTGGGTCCATCCATGCCTGGACAGATGGGGAAAGTTTCACACCCCATTTGTGTGCAGGAGAAGATCTGAGATCCCCTTGGTAATGAGTGGAGGTTCTTAGGGCCCATTGGACTGAAGAGAACCCACTGCTGAGCCTCTGATGAGCAGTGAGACTTCTGCAGGTCTCTTGGACCAGAGGATACCGTCTAGGGCCTGATTTGCAAATGAGATTAAGCCTCAGTTTCCCTGAGATAGAGGGCACACACTTGTGGCCTCCTAGGATAGAATGGAAAGGATTGACCCATTCTCCTTCAGATAAGGAAGAGCCAAATGACCCTTGGGCAGAACTGGATGGCTGGATCCATCCTCTTGTAGATACGTTAGGTCTGAGCCCCACTTGGTTAGAAAAAGGGGAGCTGAGGCCTCCTTCATAAGTTGGGGTACATCTTGGAGCCCGTTCTTCAACCTTGGAATTTCTGAAGTCCATTTCTTTAAAATTTGACAGTCTGAAGTATGTTTGGACAGAAGATAGGTTGAGGGCCTCATGGTTAGAGGTTGAAGGTCTGACATGGACTTTCTCAGAAGGGGATGATCTGAAGTCCCTTTTAGAAGAGGAAGACATTCTGTGATCTACATGTTCAAAGGAGGATGATGGGCGTTCGCTTTGTGCAGATGAAGAATGGCGAAGCTTCTGTTGTTCAGGGGAGGATGACTGGAGTGCCCGTTGCAGTGAAGAAGAAAGTCCCAACTTTCCTTGCTCAGAGCATGTGGATTTGGGTCCCCGCTGAAGTGGTGGAGAAAGTCCAATCTCTTCTTGGACAGATGGGGGGGATTGGGGCCTCCCTAGAACTGATGGAGAAGTTCCAATATCCCCTTTGTCAGAGGGGGAGGATTGGAGTTCCCCTGGAAGTGTCAGAGAAGTTCCCAACTCCCCTCTGTCAGATGGGAGTGATGGACATCCATGTTGGGCAGAGGGGAGACTTACAAGTGCACATTGGTCACAGGAAAGTCCAGGCACTGCCTCATTGGCTCCCCACTCTTCATCTGAGTCTGGAAGGCCATATTTTGGAGGAACTCCACTGCAGGCTGGGCAGCACTCTTTGCATTCCTTCAACAGGCTAGGGGTAGGTATCCTGAAGTCTGGCCTTCTATGTCCAGGTGAAAAGGGTCGAAACCCTGCATTTCTGATGACAGGTTTAAGGGCAGCTGGCCAGGGTTCTTGGCTCTGCTCAGTACCCCTGTCCTCTGGAGCATCAAACCATACTATTTCATCAGTTTCATCTTCATCCTCAGAGCTTTGCTCCGTACTCAGGTACTCTTGGGCGTCATACCATACAAGGCCAGAGAACTCATCTTCCCCATCCTGTTCGCTCTGCTTGGTCTTGTTGCAGACTTCCTTATCTGAAGTTAGTTCCAATTGCAGCTCTGTGTGTTCTTGGCTCTGCTCAGTCACGCTGTCACGCTGTGCCAGTGCAGCACCCTCTTCTTTGCTCTCATCGGAGCTCATCACAGTCTTGGTGCACTCTTGCTTGGAAGTGGAAGGCGGGACATCCAGCTCAGGGTGTTTTTCTGGGCTCTGCTTGCTCATAAGGCTGAGGTGCTTCTCGTGCCAGCCCAGTGTATCACCCTCTTCTCCACTATTACCTGAGCTCCTCTGCTTAGTCTTTTTGTACCTTTTCTGGGAACAAGTTGGCATGACATCCAGATTTCCATGCTCATATTTGCTCTGCTTGGACAGGGGGCAGGGCTGTATTTCATGAGGTGCCAGTATATCACCCTGTGCCTTTCTGTTGTCTGATCCCTGCTTAGTCTCCTTGCGCTGTTTTTTAGAAGATGGCATGAGATTCAGCTCTGTGCCGTTCTCTGGGCTCCGTTTGGGCCTGGAGCAGGGGCCTTGTTCACGTTGTGCCAGTGTATTGTTCTCTTCTTTGCTATCATGTGACCTCCCCAGCTTAGTCTTCTTGTTCTTTTTCTGAAAAGATCGTGTGATGTGCAGCTTTTTCCGTTCTTCTGGGCACTGCTTGCTTCTGCAGCATGGGCGGGTTTCATGCTGTGCCAGTGTTTTGCTCTTGTCTTCACTATCACCTGACCTCCTCTGATTCCTGTTTTTGTCCTTCTTCTTAGAAGACTGTGGCATTAAATCAAGTGGTCTGTCGTCCTCTTTGCTGTGCTTGGCTATGGAGTAGAGGTATTTTTCATTCTTTGTCAGTGCATTGCCTTCTACTTTGCTACCTTCTGAGCTATGCTTAATCTTGTGGTACTTCTGGTTAGAAGTAGATGGCATGACATCCAGACCTGTGTCATGATCTGGGCTCTTTGTGCTCATGGCTGAGGATTGTTTTTCAAGCCGTGCCAGTGTACTGGCCTCTTGTTCGTTATCATGTGTGCTGAGTTTGGTCTTGGTGCTCTCTAGGTTTGCAGCAGATGCTCGTACATTGCTTTGTTCTTCCCTGTCACCTGTGCTTGACACGGCCATTTCCCTTTTTCCATCTTCATCTTCATGTTCATGTTTACGCCATGGGTGTCTCAACTCTTGTAAGCTGAGGTCTTTGACATCTTCATAATTGAATAACTGACAATAAAACATGATTAATCTCTGCCTTTTTTCTTCAGCCTCTTCACTGTGCTTGATCTTATTACCATCTTGGTTGTCAAACAACGCCTGCCTATAGAACTCTTTTTTGCTGTCCTTTGTGCTCTGCTCAGACTTTTTGCCATCCTGGTTGTCAAACCAGGCAAGTCCATAGTACTCTTCTTCAATGTTCTCTGTGCTCTGCTCAGACTTTTTGCCATCCTGGTTATCAAACCAGGCAAGTCCATAGTACTCTTCTTCAATGTCCTCTGTGCTCTGCTCAGACTTTTTGCCATCCTGGTTATCAAACCAGGCAAGTCCATAGTACTCTTCTTCACTGTCCTCTGTGCTCTGCTCAGACTTCTTGCCCTGATGGTTGTCAAAGCAAACCAGTCCATACAGCTCATCTTCACTCTCCTCTGGGCTCTCTTCAGTCTTTTTGTAGCCTTCATGGTCAACACATTCCAGTCCACAGAATTCTTCATCTTGACATGGCTTCTTCCACACATTCTCATTTTTGATGGGAAGTGGAGTCTCCTTAGAGCTAAGATGTGGACTGTCCCTGGTCTTGGGCTTTTTAGTATCTTTAGGCCTGAAATCTTGAGACTGCTTGGTCTTGTGATCTGGAGTCTTTTTGCTCCTAGAATCTTTAGTGGTTTTGGTATTGGGATTTGGAGTCTCATTGGTTCTGGAATGTGGAGTCCCCATCAAATTGGTCCCTGGGCCCCGAGTCTTCTTGGTTTTGACGTCTGGATTCGCATTGGTCTGGGAGTCTAGAGTCTCTATAGTCTTCGGTTGCGGAGTTTCTTTGCTCCTTGTATCTTGATTCTTATTTTTCCTGGGTTCTGTTTTCTTCTTATTCCTGGTTACAGAAATCGTCTTAGACTTGGGAACTGGAGTTTCCTTGTTTGTGGTGTCTGGAGTCCCAATCTTATTGCTTTTGGGACCTGCACCCTTTTTGTTCTTAGAATCTGCACTCTCTTTGATTGGGGGATCTGGAGTCATCTTGTTGTGGCATTCTGGAGTCCTCTTGATCCTAGAATCTGGAGTCCCAGTTTTCTTCCAACTGTGATGTGTTGTCTCTTTGGTCCTGGCATCCAGATTTCCATTTTTTTTTTTGCTGTTGTGATCTGGACTACTCTCAGTACTAGTTTCTGAAGTTTTCTTGGTCTTGGGAACTAGAGTCCCTGTTTTCTTAGTTTTAGGATCTGGGTTGCCTTTGGTACTGGTATCTGGAGTATCCTTCCTCTTAGTCTTTGCATCTGGAATTTGTATGGTGATAGAATCTGGAGTGTTCCTGGTGGTTAGATCAGGATTCTTCTTGATCCTGGTACCTGGAGTCTTCTTCATCTTGGAATCTGTCATCTTCTTGGGCCTCAAAACTAGAGTGTCCGTGGTAATGGGGCCTGAAGTCTCCTTAGTTTTGGGATCTGGTGTCCCTTTGGTCCTTGTGTCTGCAATCTTCTTCATGGTGGGACCTGGAGTCATCTTGATGTTCATATCTGGAGTCTCCATTGCCCTTGCATCTGGATTCTCCTTAGTCTTGGAATCTGGAGTTTCCTTCTGCATAAAATCTGAGGCCTTCTTGGTCTTGGAATCGTAAGTGGTCTTGGTGTTGAGATCTGTAGTCCCTCTAATCCTGGCATCTACAGTCTTCTTAGCCATGAGAACTAGAGCTTCTGGGCCCTGGGATTTTGAGTCTCCATGGTATTGGGAAGTGGGCCTGTGCACTGGCACCTGGTGTTTCCTGGTTACTTTCAGTGTTTTCCTTGGTGTTGGAAGCTGAGCACCGAGATCTGGGGTCTTTTTACTGCTGGGACCTGGAGTCTCCTTGTTTCTGGAACCTGGAATCTTCCTTCTTCTGTGTTCCACAGTCTCCTTGATCTTGGGAATGGGAGTTTCTTCAGTCCTGGGATTTGAAAGCTTCCTGGCCTTGGGTACACTTAGTTTCATGTTCTTAGTCTTGGGATCTGCAGCCTTTTCAGTACGAGGAACTGTAGTTCCTGTGCACATCTGATGTGAAATCTTCCTATTGCCAAGACGTACCTTGTCTGAGCACTGAGCTACCTGTTCCCGTTTGGACACTGCAGTCCGGAGTGTCCTGGTCAGTGGTATCTGAGTTCTCCTTGGCACTTGGAACTCGTGTTCCTCTGTGCAGTGTACTGGAGCTCCTTTGTTTTGATAACTGGATCTACTTGGTTATAGGAATTGGATCGATCTCCTAGGCACCAGGATCTAGTTTCCTTGGTGCTGGGGATGGTATCACCTGAGCAATGGGATCTGAAGTGTCCTTGGTGGTGGGTAGTGGAATTTTTGGACACTGAGGACTTGAGCTCCTTGGAGTGGGCAATTGAATTTCCTGTGCACTGGGAACTGGAATCTTCTTTAGGTCTGATAACTGGAATGATTGGCACTGTGATCTGGAATCTCCTTGATACTGGTAGCTGGATGTCTTGGGCACAAGGAACTGAAGTCTCCTTGGTGCTGAAAACTTTATCTGATGGGACTGGAACCTGTGGCCTTCTTGGTGCTGGGCGTGGACTGGATCTCGTAGTCACTGGGAACTAGAATCAACTTGTTACACAGAAATAAATAACCTCACAAATGTGACTTGGAGTCTCCTCCTTGGCACTGATACCTAGAATGTCTGTACACTAAGAATGTAAGGCACCTTGGTGTTGGTAACTGGATCTCCTGGGAACTGGGACCTTAAGTTGCCTGTATTCTGGGTACTATATCACCTGGACACTGCAAGTTGGAGTCTCCCAGACACTGATTACTGGGATGTTAGAAGCCTGGGAACTGGAGTCACCTTGGTGCTGGAAATTGGATCACTTGGGCACTGAGAACTACTGTAGTGACCTGCAGTCACCTTGGCACTAAAAATGGAATGCCAGTACCCTGCGAAATGGAGTCAGTTTAGTCCTGGGAAGTGAATATCCTGGCTCCTGGGATTGGGAGTCACCTTAGCACTGACAACTGGCTTGCCTGGACACAGGAAGTGCATGGAGTCTCCTTGGTACTCCAAATTGGATATTGTGGGACTGGGAACTGGAATCTACCTGGTGCTGGTAACTGGACTACCTGGACCATGTGAGAGGGAGTTTTCTTGGCACTGATAACTGGAATGCCTAAACCCTGGGAACTGGAGTTACCTTAGGATTCTGAACTGGATTATTGGCCACTAAGGGTACCAGAGTCTCCTTGGTGTTCAGAAATGGACCACCTGGACACTGGGAGTTGGAGTCTCCTTGGCGCTGGGAAGTGGATCACCTGGAAACTGTGATCTGGAGTCAACTCAATGGTGGGAACTGGATCTCCTGGGTCCTGGGAACAAGAGTTATCTTAGCACTGAGAACTGGATTGTCTGGGCACTGTGACCTGGAGTTATCTTGGAGCTAGAAATTGGATTACCTGGGCCCCATGACCTGGAGTCAACTTGGCACTCATGACTGGAATGCCTGCACCTATGAACTTGAGTCACCTGTGTGCTCTGTACTGGATCACCTATGCCCTGGGAACTGGAGTCACTTTACCACTGAGCTTTACTGCCCAGGAGCTAGGAACTACCAGAATCACCTTGTTGCTCAGAATGGGACACATAGGCACTGTGAACACTGCCATGTCCTTGGTGTTCAGAAGTAGAACTTCTGGGCACTGTGACCTCGCTTCATCATAGTGCTGGGAACTGTGTCCCCTGGACACTGTGACCTGGAGTCAGCTAGGCACTAATAACTGGAATGCTTGGGAGCTGTGACCTGGAAGTCACCTTATCACTGAGAGTTGGATTGCTTGGGCACTGGGAATACTGGAGTCTCCTTGGTGGTCAGAACTGGAACACCTGGGCACTGGCAACTACAGTACCCTTGGCACTGGAAGCTGATCACTTGGAACTCTGCCCTGGAAACACCTGCATGCTGTGAAGTGGATCACTTGGACCCTAGGATCTGGTCACTTTAGCATTGAGACCTGGATTGCCTTGGCTCTGGGATCCATAAACAGCTCCTTGATGCTTAGAATGGGACTACAGGTGTACTGTGAGTGGCGTCAACTTGGCCCTGATCACTGGAATGTCTGGGAACTGTGACCTGGAGTCACCTTAGCACTGATAATTAGAATGCCTCAGCACTGGGAACTAGAGTCACATTGGTGCTGGGAAGTGGATCACCTGGACCCTGGGATAGGAGTCACCTTAGCACTGAGAACTGGATTGCCTTGTCAATGGGAATACCAGAGTCTCCTTGGTGCTCAGAACTGATCTAACTGGGCATTAGAAACTGGATTCTTCTTGGTGCTTGGCACTGGAAAACCTGGTTCTAAGGAGCAGCAGTCACTTTAGCATTGAGAACTGGATTGACTGGGCACTGAGATCTATAGGAGTCTACTAGATGCTCAGAAATGGACCACAAGACACTGTGACGTGTAGTCAGTTGGCCCTGATAACTGGGCTTTGTGTCCTGCAGCCAACTTGGTACTGGTTACCTTAATGCCTGGGAACTGTGACCTGGAGTCACCATGGTGCTAGGAACTGGATCACTTGGGCCCTGGGAACAGGAGTCACCTAAGCCCTGAGAACTGGATTGCCTTGGCTCTGGGAACCAGAGTCTCCTTGGTACTCAGAACTAGACTACCTGGTTACTGTGACCTTGGCACTGATTGGCACTGAATCCTGTATTGCCTGGGCCCTGGGAACTGGAGACTCTGTGATGCTGGGAATATAGGATCAACTGGGCACTGGGAACTTGTGCAGTTTCCTTGGTGCTGAGAAGTAGATTGTCTTGCCCATGGGAATATCAGAGTCTCCTTGGTGCTCAGAAGTGGACTACCTCGACACTGGGAAGTGGAATCTCCTTGGTGCTCAGAACTCAATTTTTTGTGCACTGTGACATAAAGTCACTTTGGTGCTAGGAACTGGAAAACCTGGGCAATGTGACCTGGAGTCACTTTGGCACTGATAACTGGACTTCCTGGGCCCTAGGAACTGGAGTCACCTTAGCTCTGAGAACTAGATTGCCTGGCCACTGGAATTATCAGAGACTAGTGGTGTTCAGAAATGGTCACCTGGGCACTGCGAAGTGGAGTCACCTGTGTGGTGGGAACTGGATCACCTGGTCACTGTGACTTGGAGTATCCCTGGTACTGATTACTATAATACCTGAACCCTGGGAACTGGAGTCACCTTGCTGATGGAAATTGGAACACTTGGGCACTGGGAACTACTGTAGTCTCCTTGGTGCTGAGAACTAGATATCCTGAGCACTGTGACCTGCAGTCACCTTGGCACTGATAATAGAATGCCTGGACCCTAGGAAGTGAACTCAGCTTGGTCCTGGGAAGTGAATATCCTGAGTCCTGGTAATGGGAGTCACCTTAGCATTAACAACTGGCTTGCCTGGGCAGTGGGAACTACTGGAGTCTCTTTGGTGCTCTGAACTGGATATCCTGGGACTGAGAACTGGAGTCTTCCTAGTGTTGGGAACTGGACCACCTGGACACTGTGATCTGGAGTTTTCTTGGAACTGATAACTGGAATGCCTAGGCCCTGGGAAGTGGGGTCACCTTGATGCTGGAAACTGGAGTTACCTTAGGACTCAGAACTGGGTTAGTTGGCCACTGAGATTACCACAGTGTCCTTGGTGTTTACAAGTGGACCACGTGGACACTGTGAGCTAGAATCTACTTGGAGTTGGAAACTCGATCACCTGGGAACTGTGATCTGGAGTCAGCTCGGTGGTGGGAACTGCATACCTTTTCCTGGGAACAAGAGTCATCTTAGCACTGAGAACTGGGTTGTCTGGGCACTGTGATTTGGAGTCACCTTGGAGCTGGAAATTGGATTACCTGGGCCCTGTGAACTTGGCACTGATTTCCTGAATGCCTGGGAACTGTGACCTTGAATCACTGTGGTGCTAGGAACTGGATCACTTGGGCCCTGGGAACAGGAGTCACCTAAGCCTGAGAAATGGATTGCCTTGGCTCTGGGAACCAGAGTCTCCTTGGTGCTCAGAACTAGACTACCTGGTTACTGTGACCTGAAATCTCCTTGGAACTGATTCCTGGATTGCCAGGGCCCTGGGAACTGGAGACGCTGTGATGCTGGGAATAGGATCAACTGGGCACTTGGAACTTGTGCAGTGTCCTTGGTGCTGAGAAGTAGATTGTCTTGCCCATGGGAATACCAGCATCTCCTTGGTGCTCAGAACTCAATTGTCTGGGCACTGTGACCTAAAGTCACTTTGGTGCTGGGAACTGGAAAACCTGGGCAAAGTGACCTGGAGTCACTTTGGCACTGATAACTGGACTTCCTGGGCCCTAGGAACTGGAGTCACCTTAGCTCTGAGAACTAGATTGCCTGGCCACTGGGATTACCAGAGACTCCTTGGTGCTCAGGTATGGACATCAGGGCGCTGGGAAGGAAGAATCACCTGTGTTGTGTGAACTGTATCACCTGGGCACTGTGACTTGGAGTATCCCTGGTACTGATTACTATCATATATGAACCCTGGGAACTGGAGTCACCTTGGTGATGAAAATTGGAACACTTGGACACTGGGAACTATTATAGTCTCCTTGGTGCTGAGAACTAGATGTCCTGCTCACCGTGACCTGCATCACATTGGCACTGATAATGGAATGTCTGGACCCTAGGAACTGGAGTCAACTTGGTCCTCGGAAGTGAATATTCTGGGTCCTGGGAATGGGAGTCACCTTAAGACTGACAACTGGCTTGCCTGGGCAGTGAGTACTGGAGTCTCTTTGGTGCTCCAAACTGGATATCCTGGGACTGGGAACTGGAGTGTCCCTTGTGCTGGGAACTAGACCACCTGGACACTGTGACCTGGAGTTTTCTTGGCACTGATAACTGGAGTTCCTAGGCCCTGGATATCCTAGGACTGGAAACTGGAGTCTTCCTGGTGCTGGAAACTGGATTACCTGGCAGCACTGTGGCCTGGAGTCACTTGTGTGCTGTGAACTAGGAACTAGTGCAGCATCTTTGGTGCTGAGAAGTAAAATGCCTTGCCCATGGGAATACCACAGTCTCCTTGGTGCTCAGAAGTGGACTATCTTGACACTGGGAACTGGAATATTCTTGGTGCTCTGAACTCAAATGCCTGGACACTGTGACCTGAAATCACTTTGGTGCTAAGAAATACAAAACCTGGACAGTGTGAACTGGAGTCACTTTTGCAATGATAACTGGACTTCCTGAGCTCTAGGAGCTGGAGTCTCCTTAGTTCTGAGAACTGGATTGCCTGGCCACTAGAAATACCAGTCTCCTTGGTGCTCAGAAATGAACCACCTGGGCACTGGAAAGTGGAGTCACCTGTGTTCTGGGAACTGGATCACTTGGGTGCTGTGACTTGGAATCTCCCCGGAACTGATGAGGGCAATGCCTGAATCCTGGGAACTAGAGTCACATTGGTGCTAAAAATTGGATCACTTGGGCCCTGGGAACTACTATAGTCTCCTTGGTGCTGACAACCAGATATCCTGGACACTTTGACCTGCAGTTTCCTTGGCACTGATAATGGAATGCCTGGACCCTAGGAACTGGAGTCAACTTGGTCCTAGCAAGTGATTCTCCTAGGTCTTGGCTTGCCTGGGCACTGGGAACTACTGGAGTCTCCATAGGTCTCTGAACTGCATATCCTGGGACTGGGAACTGGAGTCTCCCTGGTGCTGGACTCGATCACCTGGACCCTGTGACCTGGAGTTTTCTTGGCACTGACAACTGGAATGCCCAGGCCCTGAGATATGGAGTCATCTTGATGCTGTGAACCGAAGTTACCTTAGGAATTGGAACTGGATTTGTTGGCCAGTAGGAGTTCCAGAGTCTCCTTGGTGTTCAGAAATGGACCACCTAGACACTGGGAGCTGGTGTCTCCTTGTCGCTGGGAACTCAATCGCCTGGGAACTGTGATTTAGAGTCAACTCGATGGTGGGAACTGGATCACCTGAGTCTTGGGAAGAAGAGTCATCTTAGCACTGGAACTGGATTGTCTGGGCACTGTGACCTGGAGTCATCTTGGCGCTAGAAATTGGATTACCTGGGCCCTGTGACCTGGAGTCAACTTGGCACTTATGATTGGAATGCCTGGGCCTGTGAACTGGTGTCACCTTCATACTGGGTAGTGGATCACCTATGCCCTGGGAATTGGAGTCATTATAGCACTGAGAGCTGTATTGCCTGGGCACTGGGAACTACCAGAATCTCCTGGTTGCTCAGAATGGGACCATGTAGGCACTGGGAATACTGTTGTGCCCTTGGTGTCCAGAAGTGGAATATCTGGACACTGTGACCTTGCTTCACCTTAGTGCTGGAACTGGATCACCTGGGCACTGTGACCTGGAGTCAGCTAGGCACTGATAACTCTAATGCCTGGGAGCCATGACCTGGAGTCATGTTGGCACTCATAATTGGAATACCTGCATCCTGGGAACTGGAGTCACCTTATCACTGAGAACTAGATTGCCTGGACACTAGGAATACTGGAGTCTACTTGGTGGTCAGAACTGGACCACCTGGGCATTGGAAACTATAATACCCTTATTTCTGGAAACTCGATAATCTGGACACTGTGACCTGGAGTTTTCTTGGCACTGATAATTGGAATGCCTAGGCCCTGAAGTATGGAGTCATCTTGATGCTGGGAACTGAAGTTACCGTAAGACTCAGAACTGGATTAGTTGGCCAGTAAGAGTTCCAGAGTGTCCTTGGTGCTCAGAAATGGACCACCTAGACACTGGGAGCTGGTGTCTCCTTGTCGCTGGGAACTTGATCACCTGGGAACTGTGATCTGGAGTCAATTCGATGGTGGGAACTGGAGCTCCTGGGTCCTGGCAACAAGAGTCATGTTAGCACTGAAACACGATTATCTGGGCACTGTGACCAGGAGTCACCTTGGAGCTAGAAATTGGATTACCTGGGCTCTGTGACCTGGAGTCAACTTGGCACTTATGATTGGAATGCCTGGGCCCTGTGCACTGGAGTCACCTTCATACTGTGTAGTGGATCACCTATGCCCTGGGAATTGGAGTCATTATAGCACTGAGAGCTGTATTGCCTGGGCACTGGGAACTACCAGAGTCTCCTGGTTGCTCAGAGTGGGACCACGTAGGCACTGGGAATACTGTTGTGTCCTTGGTGTTCAGAAGTGGAATATCTGGGCACTGTGACCTTGCTTCACCTTAGTGCTGGAACTGGATCACCTGGGCACTGTGACCTGGAGTCAGCTAGGCACTGATAACTGTAATACCTGGGAGCTGTGACCTAGAGTCACCTTGGCACTCATAATTGGAATTCCTGGGTCCTGGGAACTGGAGTCACCTTATCACTGAGAACTAGATTGCCTGGGCACTGGGAATAATGGAGTCTCCTTGGTGGTCAGAACTGAACCACCTGGGTGCTGGCAAATATAGTACTCTTGGTGCTGGAAACTCGATCACCTGGTCACTGTGACCTGGATTTTTCTTGCACTGATAACTGGAATGCCTAGGCCCTGAGATATGGAGTCACCTTGATGCTGGGAACTGAAGTTACCTTAGGACTCAGAACTGGATTAGTTGGCCAGTAGGAGTTCCAGAGTCTCCTTGGTGTTCAGAAATGTACCACCTGGACACTTGGAGCTGGAGTCTCCTTGGCGCTGGGAACTCGATCACCTGGGAACTGTGATCTGGTTTCAACTTGATGGTGGGAACTGGATCTCCTGGGTCCTGGCAACAAAAGCCATCATAGCACTGAGAACTGGATTGTCTGGGAACTGTGACCTGGAGTCACCTTGGAGGAAGAAATTGGATTACCTGGGCCCTGGCAACTGGAGTTACCTTCATACTGGGTCATGGATCATCTAAGCTCTGAGTATTGGAGTCATTGTAGCACTGAGAGCTGTATTGACTGAGTACTGGGAACTATCAGAATCTCCTTGTTGCTCATAACAGGACAACGTAGACACTGGGAAGACTGTTGTGTCCTTGGTATTCAGAGTGGAATACCTGGGCACTGTGACCTAACTTCATCTTAGTGCTGGGAACTGGATCACCTGCGTACTGTGACCTGGAGTCAGCTAGGCACTGATAACTCTCATACCTGGGAGCTGTGACCTGGAGTCTCCTTGCCATCATAATTGGAATACCTGGGCCCTGGGAACTAGAGTCATCTTATCACTGAGAACTGGGTTGCCTGGGCACTGGGAATACTGGAGTCTCCTTGGTGGTCAGAACTGGACCAGGGCACTGACAAGTAGTGTGTTCCTTGGTGCTGGAAACTCGATCACCTGGAACTGTGTCCTGGAGTCTCCTGCGTGCTGTGAACTGGATCGCTTGGACCCTGGGATCTGGAGTCACCTTAACATTGAGACCTGGATAGCCTGGGCACTGGGATCCATAGAAGTCTCCTTGATGCTCAGAACGGGACTACAAGGGCAGTGTGAGTGGAGTCAACTTGGCCCTCATAACTGTAATGACTGGGAACTGTGACCTGGATTCACCTTAGCACTGACAATTGGAATGCCTGGGCACTGTAACTGGAGTCACTGTGGTGCTAGGATATGGATCCTTTGGGCCCTGGCAATGGGAGTCACCTTAACCCTGAGAACTGGTTCACCTGAGCTTTAGAACCAGAGCGCCCTTAGTGATCAGAAACAGACCAGCTGATCATAGAAAATGTTAATAAAAATTGTGAAAAGATAAAAAATAAAATTTAAAATAGTTATAAAAAACAAAAAGAAATAGGCCAGCTGGTTACTGTGACCTGGAGTCTCCTTGGCACTGACTACTGGAATGCCTGGGCCCTGGGAACTGGAGACACTGTCATGGTGGGAATTGAATCAACTGGGCACTAGGACCTAGCGCAGCCTCCACCTTGCTTAGAACTTGCTATCCTAGGCACTGTGACTTGCTGTCACCTTGCAACTGATAACTGAAATGCTGGACCCCACGGGATCTGGAACTGGGGTGAACTTGTTGTTGGGAACTGGATCACCTTGGTCCTGGGGAAGGAGTCACCATTGCACTGACAACTGGCTTGCTACCAAACTACCAGAACTACCAGAGTCCCCTTGGTGCTGAGATATGGACCACCTGGAGACTGGGGATAGGGTGTCTCCTTGGTGCTCAGAACTGGGATTTGTGGGCACTATGACTTGGAGTCACCTTGGCACTAGTAAGTGGAATGCCTGGCCCTGGGAACTGGAGTCACCTTGGTGATTGGCACTGGATCACCTGGACACCTGGAGTCTCCTTGGTGCCTATAACTGTATCTTCGGTGCCTTGGGAACTGGATCTCCTTGATGGTGAGAAGCGGATCACAGCGGCACTGGGAACTGGACACAACTGTAAGCTGAGATCTGGCGATCTCCTCCCGAGAACTGTGGACGCAGCCGGCGGCGAAGGGCACAGAACTCGAGTGACCGTTGGGCTTGGGGCGCGCGATTACCGAGGGCACGTCCGCATCCGGTCCTCTCGCGAACCGCCGCGCCCCTGATCGCGAGCCGGTTACCTTTGCCTTGGCCCCTTTGTGCTCCCAAGCGCTAAACGTTATGATCGCCACTGAGTCCCTGCACAGTGCAGGCTGCACTTCCCACGGTGTCCTTCAGGGGTCAGTGTGTAGCAGAATCGCGCCCTGTGGTGCAGGTCTTTGCAGGTCAGTTGGCTCCACGTGGCCCCCGAGCTCGCGCTGGGCAGGCTGAGGAACGTTCCTCTCGCGCACAATCTAAGCCTCCTGCTCTGTTGAAGTCTCTCTTAAAGGCCTGCAGGGTGCAAATGCGTCAGTCCCACTGGTCAGGAATGAATGACAAGGGTCGCTGTGGACCCTCTGCAATAGGATCACTTCGCTTGTGGGATGGGCAGGAGGACATCCCAGGGCACCGCGGAGGCCACAGGGGACCCATGACCGATGATCAAGGCTGCTTGTCCCTATTTCCGTGGGACAGCACCCGCCTGCACCGGGCCAGGAGAAGGGGGTGCCAGGAGAAGGGGGTGGCTCTGAATAGGAGGGCGCGATCTGGATCCTCCCCGCGTAGCGCAGTTGACAGACTCCTGTCTCCGCGCACAGGAGGAACATTATTTTCAGAGTGGCATCCGTGGTTCATCTCTTGCTGTTCACGCTTGCGCTGGCTGCTTGTGGCCTTTAAGCTTCACTGAGTGTAGATCCAATGAATGAATGACAAGGGTGCGCTTGATCAGGACCCTGTTTCCTCAGGATCCATAAAGATCAGGTTGGCGCCCGCTGACTTTAGGTGTCCGCGGACATCAAGCAAGCAGTGGCACCTATTATATCTCATCTTTAACCCACAAGACTAATTACTTTTTTTTTTTTTGCACAGAGTAAGAAATAATATATAGTTGCTAGTTTGCATTATCATTATTAAAAATAAGTCTGTTGTGTTATTTTTAAGTAATGCACTGATTAGTCCCAGAAGTTAAAAATCTTCCCTTTGTTGAAAAAATGATTGTGTTTTTATACCTGGTTGGCTTTCTCCTGTTGTCTTGCAAAGGTGCCTGTTTCGTACCTTATAAATATGGCTTATATGTGTAGTTGCACAATTTTCTTGGCTCATGGCACGGCACATGGGTTTGATTTTCAAGTCCACATAGTTTGTGCATAAACGAGTCCACTCATGATTACCTATTACACTTATGGCCTATGTTGATGTTTTTTGTAATTAAATAATGTATTACACATTTCAGGAGAGAGATTCATGAAAACTATGACAGGTTTTTACACAGTGAATTTTGCTTTAAAATTTTTGCGAATATGTTTTTTTTTTTTTTTGCTTTGTAAGACTTGTAAAAACCATTCTGTGGAATGAGAAATTACAATTTTTGTTATTAGAGACAAAGGGAAGATATCAGATGGTGGTTGAGCACACTATTGACTATGTTTCCTCAAAAGGTGATTCATTTTTTTCTTAAGGAAATTTATTTTACTTCTCTGCAAGTAAAACTTTACTGTCGGTCCCCTCCAGCCACCCGGGAAGGGGAGCCGAGCCCGCGGCTGCTGCGACTTGGTGTCCGAGACCGACAATCGTTTCTCCCACGGGGGACGCAGACAGCTCCCGGTCTCCGGCGATCCCCTCACGTTTTATTTATCTTCACCGCTCCGCTCGGGGCTCGGACCCCCCCTTCCCGCCCCCTCCTCGCCGACGTCCTTTCCGACCCGGACCCTCGGGTCGCGCGTCCCTTCCCACTCGGGCCCGGGCCGGGCCGGGCGGGGGGCGATGCTCGCCGGTGGCAGCCCCGCGTGCGTGTGTGCGCGTGCGTGTGTGTGTGCGCGCGTGTGTGTGTGCGTGTGCGCGTGTGTGTGTGCGGGCGCGTGCGCGCGCGCGTGCGTTTGTGGGCGTGTGCGCGCACGTGTGTGTGTTTTCGCCCCACGGTTCCGCCCCTGAACCGGGCCTTTGCCCCCCGCCCCGCCGCCCCCCTGCCAGCCTAGAGCCGCTCGCTCCGCGCTGTCTCCCCGGGTCACCGCATCTGTCGTCCCGGAGCTGCCCGCAAGTATTTAGATAATTCCGCTGCTCCTCCTCCTCACCCACCCGTTTCTCCCTCTTCCTGAGCTCCGTGCGCTCTCCTTCCCTCCTTCCTAACGCAGTCTTTCTCACACACTTCCAGAAGAGGGGGCACCCCCCCCCCACACCGTCCTCCCGCCAAAGTGAAGGCAGTTGGGAAAGTGAAGGAAGTGAGAGAGGATGCTGCTCACGTTACCAGGCAGGACCTTTTCTTCAGGCTGCTCACTCAAGGGACGGAGGTTTTATTTATTTACTTGCTTACTTGCTTTCAGTGATGTATTCCTTGACGGTTCGCTTTGATGGGGTATGGCTTTCTTCCCCAGCACTTTTGTGCCCCCATTTTGGACCTTCTCCATGCCACTAAGCATTCTCCCGAATTGCCTCTCCCCAAGACACTTGATGTGGGCTCTGATTATACCCTTAACTATCAGCACAAGCATTTCAAAATAAGATAAATCTGGCACACATACGCTCAATTCATCCGTGATCTCCGTAAGCGAACATAAATGACAGGTCTAGAAACTCTTGGCAGTCATACTTGGCTGAATCGTAAGCAGTGTTCTCAGGAGAGGAATGTTTGTCTGATAGAAGTGGGTGAATGATTTTAATACATTTTAATTTTTTTAAATTTTTATTAGCATTTTCCATGATTATAAAGCATATTCCATGTTAATTCCCTCCCTCCCCCCCCCCGACACTTTCTCCTTTGGAATTCCATTCTCCATCATATTACCTCCTCATCACAATCATTGTACTTACATATACACAATATCAACCTATTAAGTACCCTCCTCCCTTCCTTTCTCTTCCCTTTATGTCTCCTCATTTTTATTTTTTTGCAAAGGTATTATATCACTAAATATTTTCTTTTGTTTTTTAAATATATTTTATTTATTGATGAGAGAGAGAGAAAGAGGCAGACCAAGCATGGTTATACCTAGGGACTTGAGCTACTGTAAACTCCAGACGCATGCACCACCTTGTGCATCTGGCTTTACGTAGGTACTGGGGAATTGAACGTGGGTCCTTAGGCTTCACAGGCAAGTGCCTTAACTGCTAAGCCATCTCCCCAGTCCCACTAAATATTTTCTTAAATAATGTTTCCTCCATCCATACTTTTTGCCTGTAGTCATCAAATTCTTTGCTTCAGCCTTCTGAAGTCAAAATGACTTTATTTAGAGATCTTTAATGTCTAAAGAAGCTATATAAAGATTTTTGCCACTTTGATAGAAAGTAAGAAGCTTTCTTAAGAAATTTGTAAGCTGGGCATGGTGGCGCACACCTTTTATCCCAGCACTTGGGAGGCAGATGTAGGAGGATCGCTGTGAATATGAGGCTACCCTGAGACTAGTTAGTTCTAGGTCACCCTGGGCTAGAGTGAGAATCAACCTTGAAAAACAAAAAGAAAATTAAAAAAAAAAAAACTTTATTGTCATGAGAACAATAAAAATGCGCTCAAGTGGGGGGGAATAGTAAAGATGCTAACAGATAAATTGCATTTGAGGACTAAATTAAAACTTAGAAGACTGTTTACCATAAACTACAGAACTATGATAGCACTTTTCAAAATAGAAGGGATGGGCCATCAATTAATATGAGATTAAAATGTAACCTATAAAATATTTATTTCTTTATTTTTAAGGAAATATTTTTTTAAAGAAATATTCTTTTTCTTAATGTAATTCTTTTTTTTTTTTTTTTTTTTTTTTGGTTTTTCGAGGTAGGGTCTCACTCTGGCTCAAGCTGACCTGGAATTCACTATGTAGTCTCAGGGTGGCCTTGAACTCACGGCGATCCTCCTACCTCTGCCTCCCGAGTGCTGGGATTAAAGACGTGCGCCACCACGCCCGGCTCTTTTTCTTAATGTAATTCTTATTGTTGCTCCTCAATCTGAATTTTACAGGTTGTTACATCCTACATGATTAACTTGTGGATTTCCTCCAAATTGAAGCAGTTCATCCTAGCGGAAGGCTATTAGGAACTTCCAAATTAAAACACTGGTTCATTAAGGCTGAAAAAGTGAACGGCTCTAAGGGCAAGTCTCAAGTAGTTCCTGAAATTTACAAATGCCCAAGAGCCTTTCCTGTGGTTAAGGAAGAACGGCTTGGGAGGAGAGACTATCTAATTAGCTGCGCTGTCCACGAGTTGTGCCCTGTACGCCCGGGAAGCAGCTTCACTCTGTCACTATGCCGGGAAGGGCTTTACAGGAACGCAACTGCCTTTGACCTGAAGGTCACCCTGCACTTGGCTCTGCAAGTCACCCCAACGCACTCATTGCTTCACCAAGTCGGACTTTGGTGTCCTAATTTCATTCATCTGGTGCACTATCTGGAGTTACATAAATATTTGTCCATGTCTCCCTGAGAAAAAATAATGCGGGAAATGGAACCCTCCCAGGTACTGACAGACCAATGATGAATTGAGGAAGAGTTTTCATGACCCCGTGATGGTCGCCAGGGCTTGCACATGAGGCGGAGGCTCACCTGGTGAGGGCGAGGTTGTGGGGCAATCCCTGCGGCTACCCTTTCCTGTGTGCTGCGCCCCAGTGCGCCTTCTTGCTGTGATGGTGCTTGATGGCTCCTAGGAAGGGTGGCAGGGCGTGCAGCCAACACCAGTCTGAGAACGGAGGCGGCCGTGGGAGGACCCCGGCGCGGCATCACTTCCACGCGCCCGGAGCGGCTCAGCTGCTCGGCGAGCCGGGTCTGCCCGGAGCGTGGACCGGCTGCGGCGGTGCGGTCCCGGAGCGGCGCGCGGGGCAGCGCTGCCGGCGAGCCGGTGCTGGTCACGCGACTCCGGCGCTGCGCAGGAAGAAGAAACCGCGGCCGGCAGCTGTCCAGCAGGAGCTCGCTTTGGAAGTGAGGAGCTACAAGGCTCTAGAACGGCTGTGTTAGCCTCGGACTGGCTTTTTTATTTTTCCCCCCGAGGTAGGATCTCACTCTAGCTCAGGCTGACCTGGAATTTACTAGGTGGACTCAAACTCACTGGGATCCTCCTACCTCTGCTTCCCGAGTGCTGGGATTAATGGTGTGCGCCACCACGCCGGCCTTAGCCTCTGGTTTTTATGGATAAATTGAATTAAAGAGAGGATGAGGTATTGGCTTGCAGCTTCTTACAGCTGGGAACCAAAAGGGTAACAGAATACAGGTTAGGTGCGTGCTAAGCAGTTCTTTAAGGGCTCCAAAATCTTGACATGTGTGAAAGAAATTACATAGTGATGATGAAGAAAATGTAGTAAACAGAATAGAAGATACCTCTAAGGTCCAAATATGAATAGCAGAAACTGGAAGGTTCATAAAACTTTAAATGCTAGTTGTTTTGTGAGATTGTTCATTGGGGTCTTAAGATAGTAGGGTCATCAGGCTATAGAGGTTAACATTACATGAACATACACACACACACACACACACACATACACACACACACACATATATACATATTTTGTTTTTTCCAGATAGGGTCTCACTCTAGCCCAGGCTGACCTGGAATTCACTATATAGTCTCAGGGTGGCCTCAAACTCATGGCAACCTCCCACCTCTGCCTCCCTTGTACTGGGATTAAAGGAGTGCGCCACCACGCCCAGCACATGAATATATTTTGATGATGATTTTCTTCCAAAAGGTTTTTAAAACAATTATATTTTATTTTTTTATATTTTATATTTTATTTATTGAAACAGAGAGAGGGAGCAAGAGGAGGAGAGAGAATGGGCATGGCAGGGCCTCAAGCCACTGTAGATGAACTCCAGATATATGCACCATCATGCTTATCTGGTTTACATGGGATCTGGAAAATTGAATCTAGGTCCTTAGGCTTTGCAGGCAAGCTCCTTATCTGCTAAACCATCCCTGCGTCCCTGTTTTATTTTTTGCTTGTCATGGTGGTGGTGTTTGGGAAGGTTGTGGATTCTCTAGGATGTGGTGCATTGCTGGAGTGTGTCACTGTGGTATGGGCCTTAAGGTGTGGTGTGGGCCTGTTCCCACATGATGTTCTCTCTCTCTCTATTTCCTGTATCCTGGTGTGTGACCTTGTAATATAGGCTTCCTGCTCCTACCATACTTTCCCCACCATAGTAGCCTCTACTTTCTGGAACTGTAAGCCAAATTACACCTATTTCTTTCCATAAGCTACTTCTGGTTGGATATTCTTTGTTAGCAATGAGAAAATAACGGACGCCTTAAGAAATTAATAGCATACAGGACATGTTAACTACATATACTTTATGAGATTCCAGAAACCCTCTTGAACATATGGAGGTAGATGTATGAAAAATAAAGAAGGGTGTTACTTACTTTAGAAGGGGTAGGGAGAGGAAGAGGAATACTTCAGAACTAGTTATGGCTTTGTCAATTGTCTGGTTTGATGTTATTATCATGGAGAATGGAGTTTCAAAGGGGAAAGTGGGGGGAGGGAGGGTATTACCATGGGATAATTTTTATAACCATGGAAGTTATTAATGAAAAATGGAAAAAGAACCAGTTAGATAGGGGCAGGGGAGATGTCTCAGCAGTTAAAGACTCCTACAGGCCTGACTTCCAGGGTTTGATTTCCCAGTAGCCATGGAAATTCAGAGGCACAGAGTGGCATATGCATTTGAAGTTCATTTGCAGTGGCAAGAGCCCTGATGTACCCATCCTGTCTCCCTCCCTCCCTCCTTCTCTCTCTCTTCTCCTTCTTCTTCTCTCTTTATCACACATAAAGGAAATATTTAAAAATTTAGCCAGGCGTGGGGGCACACACCTTTAATCCCAGCACTTGGTAGGCAGTGATAGGAGGATGGCTGTAAACTGAGGCCAGTTTAAGACTCCATAGTGAGTTTCAGGTCAGCCTGGGCTACAGCGAGACCCTGCCTCAAGCACAACTTTAATGCCAGCATTTGGGAGGCAGAGGTTGGAGGATCGCTGAGAGTTCAAGGCCACCCTAAGACTACATAGTGAATTCCAGGTCAGCCTGGGCTAGAGTGAGACTCTACCTAGAAAAAAAAAATTAGATAATTTGTGTAATTCTCTATACATGTATCTTGGAAGACTTGTCAGTGTTGTACTGGCAAAGCAGCCTTCTGCAACAGAATACCACATCTGCAGCAGTTGCCAGTTTCTGTGAACACCCTCACTGACACCAGCCAGGCAGGAGTTAGCTGTGAGGTCAGCGAGAAAAACCACACATGTGTCATCTTGGGGGTCATGGTCACGTGTCCTTAGGTGGTTAAACAATCTAGAAGTTGCAGTTAGATCATTTCTGCTATGTCAGAAATTGAGTCAATCCAGCATTTCCTCACACATGTACACTAAAGAAGGAGCCATATCCTCCAAAGACTCCAATGTTGTATATTTTTCTTTCTTTTGGGGATAGGATTTGTTTTAGACAATGATGTAAGATGGAAATACATTGTTATCATTTCCCTTTCCCTTCCCTTTCCTTCTTTTTCCTACCTTCCTTTTTTTAGATTTTATTTTAGTTTTTTAGGAAAACCCAACAGACTGCTCCCCCTTTGGTCTTTCTCTCTTTCTTTCTTTCTTTTTTGGTTTTTCTAGGTAGGGTTTCACTCTAACCCAAGCTGACCGGGAACTCACTATGTAGTCTCAGGCTGGCCTGGAACTCACAGCGATCCTCCTACCTCTGCCTCCGGAGTGCTGGGATTAAAGGTGCATGTCACTACACCTGACAGCAGCCCCATTTTTTGTGAAAGCAAGCGAGAGTGAGCATCGGCACACTAAGGCCTGCAGACACTGTCGTGAGCTCCAGACACAGCGCCCCCTTGTGCCCGTGTGCAGCCTTGTGTGCTTGCGGCACCTCGTGCACCCGACTTGCGTGGGACATGGAGAGCCAGACGTGCATCCTCGGGCTTCACAGGCAAGCGACTTCATCACTAATCCATCTCTCCAGCCCTTTCTTCTTTTTATTTTCTCTTTTGGTGGGGGGTTTCAAGGTAAGGTCTCACTCTAACCCAGACTAACCTGGAATTTGCTATGTAGTCTCAGAGTGGCCTCAAACTCATGGCTATCCTCTTACCTCTGCCTTCCCAGTGTTGGGATTAAAAGCATGTGTCACCCCACCTGGCCAGGCCTTGTTTTTGGTTTTGGTTTTTGTAATTTTAAAGAATGTATATGCAAGGCTGGAGAGATGGCTTAGTGGTTAAGCGCTTGCCTGTGAAGCCTAAGGACCCCGTTTGAGGTTTGATTCCCCAGGACCCACGTTAGCCAGATGCACAAGGGGGCGCATGCTTCTGGAGTTCGTTTGCAGTGACTGGAGGCCCTGTTGCCCCCATTCTCATTCTCTCTCTCTCTCTCTTTGCAGCTCTCAGATAAATAAATAAATAAAACTAAACAAAAAATCTCATTTGCACATTTCACTTCCTTCCTCCCCATCCTCCAGGGCGGGGACACAGCCACTCAAGGGATCTTGGCTTCGGTTAGTGTGGATGACTGAGCAGTGGCTGTTGTGTCAGTCACCGTCAGTACTGGCTGGGGCCAGGGCTGGGAGCAGCCACTGCTTCCTTTCTCAGATGCAAACAGGAGACCCATGGAGGATGTTGCTCTTCTCAGCACATGGATAGATGCCTGTACCTGGTCACTCATCTGTCCTCATGACCTGTCATTCCATAGTTTATATCTTGCCTATTTATTCTTGTTGGGATTTTGCCAGCCTTCCTCCATTATGACGTGAAATGACACTGCAAGACAGGGAGAAGGCTCCTGTCACAGACATGTAGAAAACACTTAATATGAAATCTGTTCATATTTTAATCCTACACTATAATGCTATTGCATAAAGGGACTATGTTGTCTTGCAGATCTCTAGATCTCTTTTTCTTTCTCTTTTGCCCTCTCACTCTCTCTAAACTACAAAATCTATGAACTATATTTTCCCCTCCCAGAATCATACTGCTGCTGTATGTGGACCTTATCTGGGGCAAATGAAGGGCACAAGTGTCCCCCACTCCGAGTCAGCCTCAGCACTGCTGGTCCATCGGTAGGAAGAGCTGCCGTTCTCTGCTTCCTGAATAGCAACAGGAACCAACTCCTAGAGATCTCACACCAAGTAAAACAGACAAATAAAAAGTAGGGGAAATTGAAAATGCAGCACACAACCATCTCGACACACCAATGTGTAGAATACCACAAAGACACATGGAAGGGCTGGAGAGATGGCTCAGCAGGTAAGGAGCCGACACACAAAATAAAGATGTATCTGGAGCTCGTTTGCAGCAAGCAAGAAGCCTTGGCATGTGCACATTCTAGCTGCTTCAGTCAAACTCCAGATTCATATTCCATTTCACTCACCTAGCTTTACCCGGGTACTGGGGAATTGAACTTGTGTCATCAGGCTTTTCAGGCAAATGCCTTAATCATTGAGCTACCTCTCCAGGCCCTTGGCATTCTTTCTTTCATCTTTTTTTTTTGTTTGTTTGTTTTTTTGGAGTTTGGGTCTCAGTCTAGCCCAGGCTGACTTGAATACACTATGTAGTCTCAGGGTGGCCTTGAACTCATGGTGATCCTCATACTGACACATGGTGAAAAGGTCCAGGGGGCCTCTTGGAAATGGCACTAGGGATATCTCATGCTTGCAATAATATTGTGCTTTATACTTAAAAATATATTTATTATATTTATTTATCTGAGAGAGATAGTGAGAGAGAAAATGGGTACTCCAGGGCCTCCTGCCACTGCAAACAAACTCCAGATATGTGCACCACAATATGCATCTGGCTTATGTAGGTACTGGGGAATCAAACATGGGTCCTTAGGCCTCACAGTTAAGTGCCTTAACTGCTAAGCCATCTCTCTAGCCCATGCTTCATTTCTTAAGATAGGGTCTCACTCTAGCCCAGACTGATGTAGAATTCACTATGCAGGCCAAGGCTGGTCTTAAACTCACAGAAAGCCTCCCTGGTGTTGGGATTAAAGGCATGTGCCACTATGCCCAGCTCAGTAATAGTTTTTGAAGTTTTAGTTATTTGAGAGACACAGAGAGAAAGGGGCAGATAGGGAGAAAGAAAGGGCACACCAGGGCCTTCAACCACTGCAAGAAAATTCCAGATACTTGCTCCTGCTGGTGCATCTTATCTGGCTTGTGTGGATCCTGAGGAACTGAACCTGGGTCCTATGGCTTTGCAGGCAAGTGCCTTAACCACTAAACCATCTCTTCAGCCCTAGAAATCTCTTCTTCTACATCCTCCTTCTTTTTCTTTCTTCTTCAGGTGATCTTGAACTCACAAAGATCCTCCTACCTCTGCCAAGTGCTGGGATTAAAGACATTTGCCACCACAACCAAAATGGAAATCTTTTCTTAATTGAAGAACTCCAGGCCTGGGGAGACTGCTCAGTGGTTAGAGGCACTTGCTTGCAGAGCCTGCTGTCCTGGGTTCAGGTTCCCAATGCCCACTTGGAGCCAGATGCACAAAGTGGTGCAGGTGCTGGGTCTGCCTGGGCTGGAGTGAGACTACCTCAAAAAAAGCCAAAACAAACAAACAAACAAACAAAAAATAACAGAAAAAAGAAAGAATTCAGTTTCCCCTGAGTGGAAGTCTCTGAAAGAACTCAGGCCAGGCTCTTCCTTTGGGGGCAGCCAGGGCAGAGCAAGAAGATCCTGTGCAGGTGTGTCTCCAGGACAGGGGAACAGGAAGTGCACTGCCTTAGGAGCAGGAAAACATCAGGGGGCTGGAGATGGTTTAGTGGTTAAGGTGTGTGCCAGCAAATACAAAGGATCCAGTTTCAATTCCCGAGTACCCACGTAAAGCCAGGTGCCCAAAGTGGCCCATGAATCTGGAGCTTGCTTGCAGTGGCTAGAGGCTGTGACTCTCTCTCTTCCTCCTTCCCTCCCTCCCTCCCTGTCTCTCTCCTCATGCAAGCACCTTAACTGCTAAGTTACCTCTTTTTATATTGTTTTGTTTTTAACTTTGAGAGAGAGAGAGAATGAGCGCAGTAGGGCCTCCAGCCACTGCAAGCAAACTTCAGCCTTATGCAGCACCTTGTGCATCTGGTTTATGTGGGTTCTGGGGAATAGAACCTGGATCTTTAGGCTTTACAGGCAAGTGCCGTAACCACTAAGCCATTTCTCTAGCACTTTTTCTTTAAGGTAGGGTCTTGCTGTAATTCAAGCTCTATAGTATGAGGCTAGCCTTGAATTCACAGCAATCCTCCTACTTCAGCCTCCCAAGGATTGGAATTAAAGGTGTATAGCACCATACCAGAGACAGAGAGAGAATGGGTGCACCAGGGCTTCTAGCTTCTGGAGTCAAACTTCAGACTCATGCCCCACTTTGTACATCTGCATTTACTTGGGTACTGGGCAGTGCCTTAATTACTGAGCTAACTCTCCAGCCCCTTGGCGCTCTCCCTCTCTCTCTTTTTTTTTTTTCTCTCTCTCTCGTTATGTGTGTGTGTGTGGTTGTGTCTAGCTGTAGGCCAGGCTGACCTGGAATTCACTATGTAAACTCAGGGTGGCCTCAAACTCATTGTGATCCTTGTACCTCTGCCTCCCAAGTAATGGGAGTAAAGGTGTGTGCCACCATGCCTAGCTCTTTCTTTTCTTCCTTCCTTAATCCATACAAATATACAGTTTATGTATTTATTTGACAGTGAGACAGAAATAGGGAGTAGGGGCATGCCAGGGCCTCTTACCACTGTGAACAAACTGCAGATGCCTGTGCCACTTTGTGAGACTGGCTTGACATGGGTGCTGGGGAATCAAACCCAGGGTGCCAGACTTTGGAGAAAAGCACCTTTGACTGCTGAGCCATTTCTCCAGCTGAGTTTTATTGTTTTAAAGTGGCCTTTGAGCTCTGCCACATTCATCGGGGATGTGATTCGCATGCGTGGAGAAGTGCAGGGGACTTCTTGGAAGCAGCACTAGGCATTTTATACTTTCAATGGTATTAGTTTCATTTTTTAAAATATGTTTATTAGAGAGAGAGAGAAAGAAAGAGAATGGGCATGGCAGGGCCTCCTGCCACTACAAACATATTCCAGACACATGCACCACCATGTGCATCTGGCTTATGTGGGTAGTGGGGAATTGAACATGGGTCCTTAGGCTTCACAGGCAAGTGCCTTAACCACTAAGCCCATGTTGCATTTTTTTTATAAGGTAAGGTTTTACTCTAGTCCAGGCTGACCTAGAATTCACTACATAGTCCTAGGATGGCCTTGAATTCACAGCAATCCTTCCACTTCAGCCTCCTGGGTGCTGGGATTAAAGGCACGTGCTACTATGCCAGCTCAATAAAATTTTTAAGTTTTTTTTTTATTTGAAAGAGAAAGAGGCAGATAGATAGAAAGTAATGATAGATAGATAGAAAGGCTACAGAGATGGCTTAGCAGTTAAGACACTTGCCTGGAAAGCCTAAGGACCCAGGCTTGACACCCCAGAACCCACGTAAGCCAGATGCACAAGGTGGCACATGCATCTGGAGTTTGTTTACAGTTGCTGGAGGCCCTAGTGTGCCCATTCTCTCTCTCTCTCTCTCTGTTTTTCAAATAAATAAATCATATATGTGTGTGTGTGTGTGTGTGTGTGTGTGTGTGTGTGTGTGTGTTTTAGTTTTTCGAGGTAGGGTTTCACTGTGGTCCAGGCTCATCTAGAATTCACTATGTAGTCTCAGGGTGGCCTTGACCTCACAGTGATCCTCCTACCTCTGCCTCCCAAGTTCGGGGATTAAAGGAGTGCGCCACCATGCCCAGCAATAAAAATATTTCTTAAAAAAGAAACTAAATAAATCAGCATGCCAGGCCTTCAGCCAATGGAAATGAATTCCAGACCCATGCTCCAAATTGTGCATCTGGCTTATGTGTGTCCTGGGAAACTGAACCGACTGGGTCCTTTAGCTTTGCAGGCAAGTGCCTTAACTGTGAAGTCACCCCTCCAGTCCAGTAATATTTAAAAAAAAAAAAAACTATTTATTTATTTGAGAGAGAGAGAGAGAGAGAGAGAGAGAGAGAGAGAGAGAGGCGCAGACAGAGAGAGAGAATGAGTATGCCAGGAACTCTAGCAACTGCAAGCAAACTCCTGATGCACACACCACCTTGTGCAACTGGCTTACATAGATACTGAGGAATGGAATCTGGGTCCTTTGGCTTCGCAGGCAAATGCCTTAACTGCTAAGCCATCTCTCCACCCTAATTACATTTTTTCCCCATAAATATTTTCTTTTAATTCTGGGTTTAGAAGTTGCAGTTTTAAGTACTATTCACCAAAAGGAAAACATAACAAAGGCTTCCTAAAAGTGAAAAATATAATTATAAATGCTGAAAAAATTGGCCCCATTGACATATTGGCAGACTTTTACTTAAAACATTCTCCTTTGGAAATGAATTACGTGACATTTGTAAAGCATTCACACTCCCACAGGTGTGAGCAGTGCGCCCTTCAGCTCCTTACTGTCTCTACTCAAAGCTGAAAGTCAAGGGTTTCTGCACGCACAAATGACCAGCCGTCTCTGGTCACTCGCAGCCATTGCCAACACTTGGCTCTGTTCCGTCCCTGTCCCTGGCCCTGCGCTGGTCCCTGAAAACTAAGTTCTTAGACCATTCCAGTTTTTCAAGCACCAAATATTTCAAATAAAAGTCTATGCCAACATTTGAAAACTCTCCTTTACTCAAGCCAGCACAGGTCCTCATCAGCGACACGGACGCCGCCCTCAGCGGGGTGGTGGACACACCATCACAGGCCAGTGAAGATGGTGCACGGCTCTCTGGTGTTTCTTCCTTGTCATCAAACCACTGGAATTTTTGTTTGTTTCTAAGTTGTATTTTAGATTCAAGGGACACATTGCTTCTTTGATGCTCTGTTCGTAGCTTCTTGTATAAGCAATGAGTCTGCTGTTGGCTTCGCTGAAGAGAAATCTTGCAAAAAACTTGAAAACATTCTTTATACTAATGCCAGTAATGACGCTTTGAAATAGCATATTGGCCTGAGGATCAAGTCCATTTTGAAACATTAAAATGGTGTTGTGTCCTTCCAAACTTGACCTTTTCGTTCCTTCACAGTCACCAGCGACATCATCCTTCATGTGCAGCTGTGCACGCAGCTTCTGGTCAACAGCCAGAACAGGCTGAATCAACACGACTGGAGGCTCCCAGGCATCACCCCACTCAGGCGTGGTGAGATCAGAGGTGTGTAAGATGATCTCAGCCCAATCACTGTCTGCTCCATCTAGATGGGTCTTGCTCACATCTAAGCCGAAGAAACCATGGGCTTCACTAAGACTCTGAAGAGCGTTCCTACTCTTACACTTCGGTGGTTTAAAATGACACTTTCAAAGGAATTTCTGCAGTTTAGAGACACAGGAATAAGCAACATTTCTTGAGAAATAGCTACGGCGTTTGAGGGGTGCGCCGATAATAGAGTGGCCACAGTGGTCTTTCACTCGCCTTTCTGGGCAGAGCGACCATGCTGGACTCGGCCTCTGGGGTGCTTTGCTGGGCTGCTGGGCTGCGCCAGAGCTGCCAGGGCGGGTCTCCCGCGGGTGGCGCCGAGGCGGAGCGTGCGCAGGTGGCTGGCCTCTGCTCCCCGTCACGTCATCGTCACCATCACCGCACACGGTGATCGGGTCATTAAGACAGGACGGTCTTGCTTTTCTTTCTTTCCAGTTTGTGAGTTTCAGGTGTCTTCCCCCAGGGTAAAATGGCTTCCATTAGCCTGTAAAACATTTAAAAGGATGCTTGTTTATTTGCAAGCAGAGATAGGTAGGGAGGTAGGTAGGCAGATAGACAGACAGACAGACAGACACACACACACACACACACACACACACACACTCTCTCTCTCTCTCTCTCTCTCTCTCACACACACACACACACACACACACACACACACACAGAGAGAATGAGCAAGCCAGGACCTGTTGTTACTGCACATGAGCTCCACCACACGCGTCACTTTGTGCGTCTGGTTTATGTGGGTACTGGGGAAATGAACCCAGGCCATTAGGCTTTGCCAGGAAGCATCTTGACTGCTGAGCCATCTCTCCAGCCCCTCATTTTTTTAAATTTAGTGTTGAACTTTGAACCCAGGGCCTCAGGGCATGCCAGGCAAGCACTTTACCACTGAACTGTATCTACAGGCCAAAATCTTTGTTCTCTAAGTCAGTACTTTGCAAATATTACCAAGACAGGTCAATATTTTAAGAGAACTTTTTGTTATAAACTAGACCAGCCTCAGGCTTTATATACTCCTAAAAATTTAGTGGGGGGCTGGGGAGATGGATTAATAGTTAAGGTGCTTATCTGTGAAGCCTAAGGACTCAGGTTTGATTCACCACTGACCCCTGTAAGCTACATGCACAAGGTGAAACATGCATCTGATGCTTGTGTGCAGTGGCCAGATGGCCTGGCAACCCATTCTATTTTAAAAAATTGTTACTTATTTGAGAGAGACACAGGGGTGGGGGGGAGGGAGGCAGATAGAGAGAGAATGGGTGTGCCAGGACTTCCAGCCATTGCAAATAAACTCCAGATGCATGTGCAACCGTGTTTATGAGTCCTGGTGAATCAAACCTGGGTCCTTTGGCTTTGCAGGCAACTGCCTTAACCGCTAAGCCATCTCTCCAGCCCTCTCTTTCCCTCTTAAATAAACAAATAAATAAATAGTATTAGCCAGACATGGTGCTACATGCCTTTAATCCCAGCACTGCCGAGGCACAGGCAGGAGGACCACCGTGAGTTTGAGACCACCCTGACACTACGTAGTGAGTTCCAGGCTAGCTTGGGCTACAGTGAGACCCTACCTCGAAAAATCAAAAACTAAAGAAAACGAGGGGCATCTTCTTGTCCCCCACTCCCCTCCTCTTCATCTGGGTGCTCTCCTGCTCCGCTTTCTACGTGGGAGCCCAGACCTTTCTCTGTACCAGGGAGATTCGCTCCATCTCCCTTCCCCCTCCCAGCCAGGCTGCGAACAGGGAGGGGAGAATTTCTCTTAGCTTGGGCTTTTCTGCTTTGCTTTCCCTCCCAAATCCCTACAAAATCAATCTCATAATTCATAACTTCAAAAGAAATGATTGCGATGAGGAGGACAGAGGACACCCTTGAGGGGCCGGAGCTTCACTTTCGTTGAGACAGAGCCTCATGCTGCTGTGGACAAGCTGCGGGACGGGAAAGGAGCATCAGGCTTAGTTTGCCTCTTCAGCGCGCCTGGCTCCTCTTAGCGAACTTGGAATCACAGATGCATGCGTTACTTTGCATCTGGCCTTCCTTGGGTGCCGGGCAATTAAATGGAGGCTGTCAGATTGTGCAAGCAAGCTCCTTTAGACTCTGAGCCATCTCCTCAGCCCCAAGAGTCCAGTGCCGAATTTTTTAAAAAAGGTTTTTTTCAAAAAAGATTTTATTTATTTAATGAGAGAGAAAGAGAGAGACGGGGGCTGGGGGAATGGGGTTCCCACGGCCTCCATCCACTGCAAACAAACTCCAGGTGCATATACTACCTTGTATATCTGGCTTGACATGGGTACTGGGGAATCAAACCTGAGTCCTTAGGCTTCAAAGGCTAGCACCTTAACCAGTAAGCCATCTCTCCAGCCCTAGATTTAAAAAACATATTTTATTTATTTGAGAGGAGAGGGAGACAGAGACAGAGACAGAATGGGCATGAAAGGGCTTCCTAGCCACTGCAAATGAATTGCGAATGCATGTGCCACCTTGTGCATCTGGCTTTACATGGGTCCTGGGGAATCAAACCTGGGTCCTTTGGCTTTGCCAATAAGTAATTGTCTTAACCACTAAGCAATCTCTCCTCCTACCCTAGTGCTAATTTTCTTTCTTTTTTGGTTTTTCCAGGTAGGGTCTCACTCTAGCCCAGTCAGGCCTGGATCTGATTCTGTAGTCCCAGACTGGCCTTGAACTCATAGCAATCCTCCGACCTCTGTCTCCCAAGTGCTGGTATTAAATGCTCTCTAGTGTTGAACTTTTTTAAAAATTGTATTTGCAAGTAGAGAGAGAATGAGAAAGACAGACAGAGAGAGACAGAGAGGGAGAGAGAAATTGGATTTTAGTTTGATTCCTTAAAAACAGCAACAAAGAGCTGGGGAGATTGCTCAGTGGTTAAAGACACTTGCTTGCAATGCCATGCCAGCCTAGGTTCAATACCCCAGTGCCATGTGTTTCTTTGAGGTGGCAAGAGGCCTTGGTGCACCCACACTCTGCCCATCTCTCGCTTTCCTATACATCTCTTTCCCCATATGTCTCCTCTCTCTTTTTCTCTCTCCCAAATAAATAATTTTTAAAAATTAAAAACAATATGTCACATTAGTATAATTTCCAAATTACAGTAAGATATATTTAATCCCACAAATACTTCCCCAAATTCTAAATTTACTTTACTGTAGGAAATGTATGCCTAATCAAACATCCCTGTCATTCTGTATTTTCTATACCATTGCTTTATTCAACCCCTAATGTCTCAGAATATTGACTATCCTTGACTAATCAAAATTTCTCAATTATACAAGAGGTTTTCTCTCACCAATGTTCACTGTAAAATGATAACGGCTACCAAACTTAAGAATAGATGCTAAACTTATCCATGCTAAGGACAAGAGCAGTAATTTCACATTTGAGATTTTACCTTTGCATTTACATTATATTTTGCCAATTTTAAGGTGAATCCAGGATCATCTGGAGCAGACCTTTGGAAAGCCTTCAGAATAAAAACATACAAGCATGGGTAAGTCTGGGTTCTTTCAGTCAAGTGAAAGATCAGTGCGCTGCCTACTAAATGACATTTCTTTTTCTTTTTTAGTTTTTTTTTTTTTAATTTTTTTTTTAGGTATGGTCTCACTGTGGCTCAGGCTGACCTGGAATTCACTATGTAGTCTCGGGGTGGCCTTGAACTCATGGCGATCATCCTACCTTTGCCTCCTGAGTGCTGGGATTAAAAGCATGGGCCACCACACCCAGCCTAAATGACATTTCTTAATGGATATTTTTAAAGAAAAACTGTAGAAATGTGCTATTACTTACCATTTTCTCTGATTCAACACTTATCCTATGCAATATTTAATGGAGTGTTTTTCTTATTTCCATATCAATGAGTAATAGACAAAGATGAAGAATATTCTGTCTACACAAATAGCCTCTCTAGAAGGCTCAAATGAAACCTAATTGCTAGCTCACCTATTTTGTGGCTACCTGAGGTGACATAAACATGATGACAGACAAAGTTGAAATGCACACTTCCCTCTCCATTCTCTATCCCTGCTTAGAGATTCAGCTGTGAAGCTAAAACAAACGACCATCATGGTTCTTCAGCACGAAGTCTATTCTACCGTAGACCTGCTTGTAGATTCGTCTTTTATAATCTTCAGGAATGTCACTGCTCTCTTCCATTTTATTATTACATTATTCACCTACATGGTGACAAGTCAGAAAGGCTGCTAGCCCCAGTCTTAAGGGCCATGTGTTCAAGACTTATTACTGCTACTTAGTAAATTCAAATAAATCTCCAAAATCCTGATTTGCTTTTTTTAAAATTTTTATTTATTTATTTATTTATTTGAGAGTGACAGACACAGAGAGAAAGACAGATAGAGGGAGAGAGAGAGAGGATGGGCACGCCAGGGCCTCCAGCCTCTGCAAACGAACTCCAGACGCGTGCGCCCCCTTGTGCATCTGGCTAACGTGAGACCTGGGGAACCGAGCCTCGAACCGGGGTCCTTAGGCTTCACAGGCAAGCGCTTAACCGCTAAGCCATCTCTCCAGCCCTGATTTGTTTCTTTTTTTTTTGTTGTTGTTGTTTTTCAAGGTAGGGTCTTGCTCTAGCCCAGGATGACCTGGAATTCACTATGTAGTCTCAGGGTGGCCTCAAACTCACAGCAATCCTCCAATTTCTGCCTCTCAAATGCTGGGTTTAAAGGCATGTGCCACCATGCTTGCCCACCAAAATACGGACATTTTGTAGGCTTTTGATATAGTCTAACTTAGATATTAGACATGAAAATAAATAACAAGAGAATCCAACATAGCAGTAGTTCAAGGAAATAAAATAGGCTGCAAACATGTTAAGGACATAGGTAGTACAGCAAAGAAGGGAAATTAATAAGTACAAAAATCAATAGACATATCCTCAAGATGTTAAATGTTATTAGTAGAATGTGTTCTACGTGCAGATGTTATCCATTTATAAGAAAAGATTTACAGTCCAGGATGTAAATGATTTCATTATTTATAAAACTGATGGTCCTATAATCATAGTTTAGTAGGGTCTGCTATAAAACCACTGGTTAAAAAAATAGTCGTTGTTGTGACCATAGAAGTAAAAACATTTGGACCGTGTTTCAGACTACCACAGCGTCTGAGGAACACTGTGCAGAAGAGCTTACACATAACCTAATTTCACATGTGAACTGATGTGATATGTACTTGAGTCTCAGCTATATCAATCTGTGCAGAACAATACACAAGTTATCAGTTTTATTCCTGTTTTCCAAATTACCTAATTTAAATGAATAAACCTATAAAATCCTACCTTGATGTTGAGGGACCTTCAGGACTTTCAATTCCTTATAAAGATAAAAGCAAAATACATTTTAAATTAGCAATATAAAATAACAAAATAGAGGGCAGAGAAAATATAATACAATGAAACCAATGATACATTGGTACGATGAGTCACTTTGGAACATACCTCAAGTGTATGAATATCACTTATATTAGCGATTGAAAGTTAATGGAGAAGCACTCTTGTGTTTGTTTGTATATGTCATACACCCAGATCATATAAGTCAAAGTGAAGAATGGAAGAAAGGAATAAGTGAGGGAAACAATGAAAGGAGAAAGGGATTAAAGGCAGAAGGAATGACTGAACTGAGGAACTAAGGAAGGAAAGAAAAAGCCATCAAAAATTAATGGCTAAAAGTAAACTACCATATACGTCTCTGATTCTGACTGAACATTAGCAGACTGACAGAGAATGGTATTATTAGCAGAAGGGCAGTTCTAAGCATGTATATTTATTTTCTTAAGACCCAATCCATAATGTGCAGAATGCTCAGTTTAAGATCTAAAACATCCTGTCACAAGGAACATCAGCGTATGGCCACGGTATTTTGCTACATTGGAAAATCTAATAAAAAGATGAGACACAAGGGTCCTTTTGGAGATGTTCCAGCCGCCAGGAAGGAAGGACCCAGAGAACTCAGTGTTGCATTCTCCCTCTGCCACTTCAAGGCCAGGTGCTCATAACAGCCCTGTTTCTAGAGACGGTCATGTCAAATGTGTGGTGTAAACAAGGCGCAAGAACATCTCCCATTTTACCGCTGTGGACAGACCTCATGGGAACACTCCCTTTTGACTTTGCCTACTCTTACACCTCACAGTCTGAGACAAGCTTCAAAAATCAACTGGACAGAAAGGCAGTTATCTGACATGAAAACTAGAGGGAATAGAAGGGCTGGGAAGACTGCTCCGTGGTTAAAGGCGCTTGCTTGAAATCCGGACGGCGTGAGTTTGATTCCCCGCACTCGCTTTATAAAGCCAGGTTCACAACGCGGTGCGAGCAGCTGGAGTTCATTTGCAGGAGCAAAAGGCCCTGGACGCCCATGTTTACTACGCTCTCGCACCCCCACCCTCTCTCTGTCTCTCACTCTGCCCTTGCAAATTAATAAATAAAATGTTAAAAAAGAAAAGCATACAGGAATAAAACTACTATCGCATCCATGCTTTAGAAGTTGCCAAGAGTGTGCTCTGTGTAATCAGAAAAAAAAGTGCCTTATATCATGGTAACTATAAAAAAAAAAGTGAGATTCTCCTGGGCATTTTCCATGACAAGAACCCCACTCATAGTAAAGAAGGGGAAGGACTTAGACTAATGGTGGAGTAGTACACACACACACACGCACACACACACACACACACGCACACACACACGCACACGCACACGCACACACACACAAACATGGGAGTGACTAAATATGAATTAATTACAGTGCTGTAGGAATTGAGTCCAAAGACTAGCACTGGAAAATAAAACAATGATGTTGAAATGAAAGAAAATTATTTATAAAAATATAGAAAGTGGCCAAGCATGGTGGGGCACACCTTTAATCCCAGCACCCAGGAGGCAGAAGGAGGAGGATTGCCATGAGTTTGAGGCCACCCTGAGACTCCCTAGTAAATTCCAGATCAGCCTGGGCTAGAGTGAGACCCTACCTCGAAAAATCAAAAAAAAAAAAAAAATATATATATATACATATATATATCAAGCCTCGAACCTGGGTCCTTAGGCTTCACAGGCAAGCGCTTAATCGCTAAATCATCTGTCCAGACCCGGTGCTCATTTTATAAAGGACAAAATCTTGCATTTGTATCCTTCCATTTTGAAACAAGACTTAGCAGGATGTTCTCCTTGATAATATAGCATGATGCCATTTTTCTCAATCTTTCTCACTCTGTTGTAAATCTCCATACAAATAATGACTTTTAAGCTTATGACATGTACAGCATCAAACCTTATGCTATAGGACAGTAATTAGTATAAACTTCAGGGCTTCAGGTACGTTATATGGGAGAACACTTGCCGAATTTGTGGAATCCACAGGTTCACTTATGAACATCACAGGAGGAAATTAACTGTTCAGGCAATACTGTGCCAGAAAATAAAATATATTTAATAATGAACTTATTAAGCAATTTTGTTTCAGGCATTTTAGGAAAGAAATTAAGAAAAACACATTTTAATTTCATAAACTTCACGTTGTCATCCAGCTCTTATATTCTTATTCCTACCTTTTAAAATCAAAGCAATGCTGTCCTAGTGTGGCTCACTATGAGAGGTCTTACCTGGGTTGCTGTCTTGACAGACTTCAAGTTCCTTTTGTTCACTCTCTAAGACTGTCCTTTTTCTGTGACTGAGAAAAATGAGAGGTAAAGTTACTATTATCGTAGAGCTATGAAAAGCATTTTACAGTCATTAAATTCTCAGAGAATATTTCATAAACTATGAAAGGACTGCACATGTAATATCACTCCTTTTCTATATTTCTTTTGGTGCCCATGCAGAATAGTTGGTTTTATAACTTCCTTGTGCTTTGTTTTGACATTTCTTTTTAGCCCATTAACTACTCACTAAACTTATCCCTATCAATTTACTTTTCAGACTTAGTGTGGAGCTGTAGCCACTGTGGAATACTACTAAAGTAGTTTAACTTAGAAACAGCAACAAACAACAGTACCTCTCCAACTCCTCATCCTCATTTAAATTGGTCTCGTCCCTTATTGACAACTCAGCCATCTGTGGTTTGTCTTCTTTTGGGGAAACTAGACATGATGCCAGTTTCTTCTGTATAAAATCAAAAGACAAAACATATTCACTCACAAAATATCACCAGATTACTCCTCAGCAACTCTAAAAGCCAGGGAAGCATGGACTATTTATTCTATTTCAAACACTGAAAACAACTTCCAACCAAGTTTGCCAAGATGGCTCTTGAAATTGCTGGAGAATAGACATTTCAACATGACCACAAGCTAAAGTTGTTCATGACCACCAAACACGCACTACGCAGTAGACTTAAAGAAACACTATACACAGAGAGTAGAAAGACACTCTCATCCAAGAAGACACAGAAATGAATGCGTTTCACTAGGTGATAACAGAGAAGCACCAGGAAACACTCTATGACGTCAAACAATGTGAATCACCAAATCCCCGAAAATGATAGTAAGAAAATAAGGGCTATAATCCAATCAACTAGAAAATGAACCAAGATGTTTAATGGAATAATTAAATGTGCATAATAATATTAGATTTTATTGAACACTGAAGAGACATATCCTTGCTAGCTGTATTAAAAACTGTATCCTATCCCCACGGGGTTGACCTGCATCCCAAATGAGGCAGGGCTCTTCAGAAAAGAGGCAGGGAGGAGGGAAAGGATGGTACCAACATGTGTTGTTTACATACTAAATATGTCCATATCTAATAAAAAAAAAACTGTATCCTGCCACACGTGGTGGCACACACCTTTAATCCCAGCACTTGGAGGCAGAGGTAGGAGGATTGCTAAGAGTTCCAGGCCAGCCTGAGACTACACAGTGAATTCCAGGTCAGTCTGGGCCTAGGTGAGACACCATCTCAAAAAACTAAACAAACAAACAAACAAACAAAGCAAGCCAGCCTGTATACAGGGGTCTGGAGAGATTGCTGAGTGGTTAAGGCACTTTCCTGCAAAGCCTAAGGACTCCCCAGTACCCATGCAAATCCAGAGGCTCAAAA
This sequence comes from Jaculus jaculus, assembly GCF_020740685.1. Taxonomy (NCBI): domain Eukaryota; kingdom Metazoa; phylum Chordata; class Mammalia; order Rodentia; family Dipodidae; genus Jaculus; species Jaculus jaculus. The sequence continues at coordinate 15,500,878 of NC_059115.1, read as the reverse complement.
TAGCACACACATCTGGAATTTGTTTCCAGTGGTTGGAGGTCCTTGCAGGCCCACTGTATCTCACTCTCTCCAGGTTGAAGTTTGTTTTGTTTTAAAACTTTTTATTTTTATTTATTTGAGAGAGAGAGAGAGAGATTGAGGGAGACAGAGAGGGAGAGAGAGAACTGGCACACCAGGTTCTCCAGTCACTGCAAATGAACTCCAGACACATGCACCCCCTTGTGCATCTGGCTTATGTGGGTCCTGGGGAATCGAACGGAGGTCCTTTGGCTTTGCAGGCAAACACCTTAACCTCTAAGCCATCTCTCCAGCCCAGGTTAAAGTTTCTTTAACCACTGAGCCATCTCTTCTCCAGACCTCATCATGGGTTTAAAAATGAGTTCTGTCTATGCAATGCCTGAGCAGCTGCTTACCTGCAGAGGCCGCATGCCGCTGTTGCACAAGCGTGTACTTCCTGGGCAGCTGATCTGCAGAGTCCCCTTCTCACTCATGCTGTTGGTGACCACTGTCCTCCAGCGGCTCGCACAGGGCTTTCCCACACTATGAGGGCCAGCCAGGAGGGAGCTAGCTCCCCCTTTGGTTCCAGCATGGTATTCTGTTGTTCGTGAGTGCAACCTGAGGACACCCTCTTTTCCCTCTGTCACTTTTTGACAATTTCATATATGTTCTTTGAACATATTCCTCCCGACATTACCATCTCCTTTTCCTGTCCTAGCTCTTATCAAATCCCTCTTCCTCCCTTTAAGTCCTCCTTCTGCTTTCGCACGTTTACAGTTTTGTGCCATTTTTAAAAATATTTAATTTATTTATTACTTTTATTTATTTCAGAGGGGGAGAAAGAGAGAGAGCAAGAGAGAGAGAGAGAGAGAGAATATGGGCCCACCAGGGCCTCCAGCCACTGAAAACGAAGTACAGACGCATGCGCCCCCTTGTGCATCTGGCTAACGTGGGTCCTGGGAAATCGAACCTGGGTCCTGTGGCTTTGCAGGCAAATGCCTTCACTGCTAAGCCATCCTTCCAGCCCTAGATTTGTGCTATTTTTGGTGTGACTTACTGAGCTTCATTAGGCTTGCTTGTATGAACAAGGGTAGAGGATTATTTACTGAAGCACTGGCAATTTACCAGCGGCTTCAGCCCTAGAGGACATGCCTCGCCTCCCTCAGCAGCAATTAACTGTCTCATAAGTCCCTCCCCCATTCATGATGGACTCTTGGCAGGCCCAGTCCTGTGCAAGATAGAAGACGCCCTCTGAAAAGTAAGTTTTAAGAGGTTTAAGTTGTAATCTGGGCTTGTTGGCAGGTTTCTGTATTTTGAAGCACTGAAAAAGTTAGGAAGGAGGAAGACTTGAACCCTGGGGCTTGGTGCTAGGATGGGTAACATGACAAGACCCCGTTTAAAACATTAAATTATAGGGAATTTATATTCAAGCCTGGGAACCAAACCCAGAGCCCTGTACACAGCACACAGGAGCACGTGTCCTCGACACTTGATTGTATGATGCAATGGGACACTGTCATATATTGGCCTCAAACTGGGATACTCCTGTTTGTCTGGTTCGTATGCACCCCCACACCTAGCTAAAAGAGAGATAAAGGTGATTATAGAATTAGCCGTTACTAGACACCAGTCAGATTGGTATCGGACATAAGATAGGTAGGTAAGGCCCTATTTTAAAATTCATGTGGTTTTCAAATTCCTCCATGAACAGCATATGATAACAGGCCATGACTGAATTTACAAATAAATATTAAAGTATCCATATTTAGAACAAAATTTACTTGAAAATAAAGCATATTACCTTTGTATTTACATTATACTCCTCTATTACAGATACGAGCCAAGGACCAGAAGGGACAGATGTTTTGGAAAAGCTTCAGAATAAAAACATAAAATAAGGGATAAGTTAGATTCCATTTAAAAACTCTGGGGAAAGGTCAGAAATCTGCACACACAATGGCATTTTTAGTGAGTATATTTAAAAATCAGTTCTTTAAATATGTACTATTACTTACTTCTGATTCTGCTTTAAAACCAACCTATGAAATATTGAGTGAAGTTACTTTCATGTTTCCCCATAAATAAGTGATAGGCAATGACCAAGAAAATGCTGTGTACACAAATCGCCTCTCTTGAAGCCTCAAATGAAAACCTAACTGCCAGCTTACACATCTTTGCTGCTACCTGAGTTGACATAAACATGATGATACTGAACAAGGCTAAGGTATATAGTTATAGATATAGATATAATCTATATCTAGATATATATTTCCCTTCTCCATTGTCTATCCCTGCATAGAAATTAAGCTAGGAATCTAAGGTAGTCTTGGTTCTGCAGCATGGGAATCATAAATTTAAAAGATCCTACTCTTTTCTTCACCTCAAACAGAACAGGGAGTCCATATGCCTTTTAATATGGTATGAAGTTGTGTGTGTGTGTGTGTGTGTGTGTGTGTGTGTGTGTGTGTATATACACATACATATATATATATATATATATATATATATATATCTTATATTCAAGTTCATGAAAAACTGCATATATTTTAAGGCCATACCATCCCTATAGAGATTAAAATTCTTTAGAAAACAATTATTTGTCCTACATATGACCTATATGTTCTATATTCAGATATTGTCTAGCTCTAGGAAAATGTTTATACCCCAGGAGTTGCATGGTTTTGTTATTTAGGAAACTTGTATTATATGATCAAAGCCTAGTGCAATCTGCTGTAAAATCTCTGATTTAAAATAAAATCATTGTTTTGACCATAGAAGGAAATACATTAGGACAGTGTATCAGACTATTCACAGCATCCGAGGAACACTGCACAAAAGAGCTTACACATAACCTAATTTTACATGTGAACTGATATGACATTAACCATTAACCTTGGCTGTATCTATATATAGAGAACAATACAACTATCTGTTCTTTTCCCATTTTCCCAAGTTACTTATTTTAAATAATAAAAATATAATCCTACCAAAATGCAGAGTCCCAATCAGCACTTTCACCTGTTGATAAATATAAAGATAAAACATATTTAACTCAATAGTATACAATAACAGAATAGAATGCAGAAAAATTTACTACGGTGAAACTGATTTCTTTTGCAGCATTAATCACTTTGGAAGAATACCTCAGGGGTATTATAGTGTGAACAGCAATTATAGTACTGATTGGAAATTACTGAATTAAGCACTTTTCTAGGGGCTGGAGAGATGGTTCAGCAGTTAAATGTGCCTGCTTGCAAAGCCTGAAAGTCTAGGCTTGACTCCTCAGTACCCATATAAAGCCAGGTGCATTTGTAGGAGAAGAGGCCCTTGCACATCCATTCATATTCTCTCTCTCTCATATAAAGTTTTTAAAGTAATTATTTAATTTATTTATGTTACAGAGAGCATAAAACTTAATAAAAGAACGAAAAGTAGGAAAAAGGAAGTAAAGAAAGAAGGAAAGAAGGGTGTGAGAAAGCCATCAAAAATTGATAGCTAAAAATAAACTACCACACACAATGGCTATAATTATACCTGAAGATTGCAGCCTGACAGAGAATGGTATTAATAGCAGAATTATTAGTGTCGTGACTTGTCAGTGTCAAGCAAACTGGATGATCTTCAGGACTAACGGCACGAGGAGAAATTCTAACAGTGCATACTTATTTTCTCGAGACCCAATTCATTTGTGCAGAACTTCACTGAAAACTGCTCAGTTGAGCCCACCTGGCCACAATTCATTTTTAAAACTTCACTTTCATGTTCTGATATTAAATTTCCAATATACCTTTTATAAATCAAAGGAAGAATGACCTATTGTAATTCACTGTCAGAGGCCTTACCTGAATTGCTATGTTGACAATACTCATGATCCCTTTTCTTCTTATTATAATAAGATTTCAACATTCTATGGATGAGAACAATGAGAGGCAAAGTTACCGTTTGAGTAGAAATATGAGTCATTTAAAAGAAACATTAGAGGGCTGGAGAGATGGCTTAGTGGTTAAGCACTTGCCTGTGAAGCCTAAGGACCCCGGTTCGAGGCTCGGTTCCCCAGGTCCCACGTTAGCCAAATGCACAGGGGGGCGCACGTGTCTGGAGTTCGTTTGCAGAGGCTGGAAGCCCTGGCGCGCCATTTCTCTCTCTCTCTCCCTCTATCTGTCTTTCTCTCTGTGTCTGTCGTTCTCAAATAAATAAAAAAACAAATTAAAAAAAAAGAAACATTGGATTCTCATGAAGTATTGAACAAACTATGATAGTAATGAAATTTAACACCTCTCCTTTGCTGTATTTCTTCTTGTATCCACACGCAATAGCTGTTTTCTACCTTTCTTATGTTTGAATTCTGAAATTCGTATTGTACCCATTCATGGTACATTAACTTGCTCCTATCTATTTACATTCCAGTCTTGACTGACTGTCGCAGCACTGGAACACAACCACAGTAGTTTCACTTAGAGACAGGAACAAGCAATAGTACCTCTCCCAGGCAGTTAACTGTAGTCTGGCCTCTTCCGTTACTGGCAGCTCTGCTGGTTGTGGTTTGTTTTCCTCTAGATCAGGAAGCTGATCCTGTAGAAGGGCAAAAGACAAAAGAGAGGAACTGACAAAATGACACATTTTCCTACTGAAATTCCAGTCTTCCAACAACCTCTATGAACACGGTCACGTGGTGCACACAGTAGGTCAGCAGTGTGTCTCTTCCTTCTCCCTCCACTGTGCTTTCACAGATGCTTGTCCCTGCTTTGGAAACGTCCCCTCCCTGACTAGGCCTGCCACGCAAGTTCTCTCCACACTCACATCACACATACAAAACTTTTGGTAACTTGTACTTCTTTTTTAAACTACTTATTGACAACATCCATAATTATAGGCAATATGCCATGATCATAATTCACTACTAACACAACACTTTTTCTCACCCCTATTTACACCCCTTATTCTTTCCAACTAGACTCTCTTCTATTTTGATATCATATTTTTCCCCTACTACCTTGCAAGTCTTGTGGGGTAGCATTGGCCACAGTGAGGCCGTGATACAAGGCCGTTGTGTGTTTGGAAGATAGTATTGTAAAGCACGCTTCTCTTTCCTTTGGCTCTCACATTATTCACAATAGCTCTTCCCCAGTGGTTCCTGAGTTTCCTAGGGTGTATGATCAAGAGTCTCGGTGCTGAGCACCCCATTGTTACTTCTTAGCACTTTGTTCAGTTTTGAGTCACCAGGTGGTCATCACCATCTGAAAAGAGAAGCTTCTCTAACCTAAGGTGAGGGTAACCTTTGTTTCTGTCACAACATGTATTGTGGCAGTTTGAGTCACCAACATGTTATTACCTAAGTGGAAAGCTTCCACCGTACATCGTGTGTTTACCTCTCTATACTAAAACTGTACAATATAGAAGATGAGGCAAAGGTTTGAACACTTTACTGAAAATTACTACCTCTGCAACATGGTTTCTCCATCTGTACTCCAAAGCCTATCACTTCATCTGAAGGACCGTGTCCCACAGTAACATGCTGTTATCATCTTTATCGCTTTGAGATGTACTACAAAACTGGATTAATTTTCCAGTACTAAGGATCCTGTTTAATGATTATATATATATGTGGTGCAAAAGAACCTTACTTTCCATTGGTCACTATTTGATAAAGCTTCCTGTGGGAAACATCTACATTTAAGAAAGTAGAGTTTCACGGACAGCTTTCCAATGCATGTATATCCCCCCCCCCCCCCAGATTACGGAAAGCACTCATGTTATTCGCTTCTGTTTCAGGTTTTAGTACCCTGGTAGCAGTAGCAGACATTCATGCTCCCAGTGGAGCACTGACGGAGTGCTAGATTTAAATTCAGACCTTGGCATTTGTAAAGATTTTTTAGCATGATTTATTTTTGCATTATTGAAAGGTATGTATTAATTCTTATCACTTTACTGATTTTGTTGTGTCTTGTATGTTCCTATTCTTCTCTTGCCTAACGACTATTTCATCATTTTTCCCCATAGCCTTTGGTATGAGCTCATCTTTCTCTTCAGAATGAAGAGTTCCTTCAAGTGTCCTCTGTAGAGCTCGGTTCGTGCTCATGATCCTTTACCCTGTGTTGTGGGAACTTCTTCTATTTTCCATCAAACATGAAAGCTTTGCTGGGTATAGTATTGGAGGTTTGCAGTTGTTGTCTTTCAGAACTTGAAACACAACATTATAAGCTCTCCTGACATTTAACTTTTCAGGTTGGGCAATCTGCTGTTATTAGGTTGAGCCTGCCTTTATAGGTAACTTGATTTTCCTTGCCACTTTCAAGTGTGCTTTCTTTGATCTGCATATTTGATAGTTTAATTATACTCTGACTAGGGGAGTTTCTCTCTGTCCTTAACTGTGCGGCATTCTAAGAGCCTCCTGTATTAGCACTGGCATCTTCCTCCCAAGCTTTGGGGAGATTTCAGTGTGATTTTGTTAAAATTGTTTTCTATGCCTTAGGAATGAAATTCCTCTGCTTCCTATGCCCATAATTCATACTTCTGAACTAAGCATAGTGTCTTCTACATCTTGAAAGTCTTACCATAATTTACTAATTTATCATTTTCCTTGTGGAAGTTTAGATTCCTCTTCCTTGTCTTTATGATCACTTACATTGTCTTCTCCTTGATCCAGAGAATATTTTATTTGATTTACTATGTTTATCATATCTTTATCTATTAACTGAATTTCTTTTTGATAAACAGAATTGGTTTTCTTATGACATTCAGCAATGTTCTTTTGAATTCATCTGAATATGTGTGCCTTCGCTGAATTCTATGAACATGCTTGTAAGAATTGTTTTGAGTGCTTTGTCAAAAATTTCATCTAATTCTCTCTCAGTGGGGGAGACCAATGCTGTGGATTGGTAAATATTTGACAATATATGTTGCCTTAATTTTCCATGTTCCCTGTGGTTTTGTGCTAGGATTTTGATATTTGGAGTGAGGTTCTTTGTTGAATCTCTCTTTTTTTATGAGAGAGAGAACAGTTGGCATGCCAGGGTCTCTAGCCATTACAATCGAACTCCAGATGCATTTGCCACCTTGTGCACATGCATCACATTGTGTGCAGGTGTGTGCAGGTGCATCTAGAGTCCATTTACAGTGGCTGGAGGCCCTGGTGCTCCCATTAACTCTATCTGCCTCTTCTTTGACTTCTTCTCCTCTCTCTCTACCACCTCTCAAATAAATAGATATTTAAAAAAATAATAAATTATAAAATAAAGTACTGCCTGAAAATGTAATCAACTACCAAAGAATAAGCTGGTAATGAAAGTAGACTAATAAGCAAATAAACAAATTGGGGGGCTGGAGAAATGGCTTAGCAGTTAAGGTGTTTGCCTGTGAAGCCAAAGGACCTTGGTTCAATTCCCCAGGAAGCACATAAGCCAGATGTGCAAGGGGTGCATGTGTCTGGAGTCATTTGCAGTGGCTGGAGGTTCTGGCATGCCCATTCTCTTTCTCTCCCTCTCTCTGCCTCTTTGTCTCTCTCATAAATAAGTAAATAAATAGTTTTAAAAATAAGAAAACTAATCATCCTTTAAGCACCAATCATTTCGGGAAGTAAAGAGTCATTGATAGTAAATTGTGCACTAATATATTAGTTCATTTGTGTATGGGTGGAAAGCTAAAACCTATGTAAAATATACACAAGCAATAACACAAACAAAATCCCAAACCTAAAGTAAGTAATTAGTATTGGATTCACAGAGAAAATGTGGAGAAGCCAAACATGTATGTAAGAGGTTGCAGGTTGGCTGAACAGAAAAAGACAGAAGCAATGATTATATATATCCAAATGATTTATGTCATTCCAATTCTCAGGAAGCTGAGGAAAGTGGATTCAGTAAGCTTAGCCAGCCTATTTGGGGGTGGGGGTGGGGAGGGGTTGGGAGAGGAACATGCAAAAATAAAAAGTCAGGAAAATGGGAGATAGAATGGGGTACTGAATATCTGTTTGTGTATTCAGGCTTGAGCAGCACAATTCTGCTATGCCTGTGTAGTCCCTGTCATTTCCTCTGAATTTCCTGAGACTGCTGTTCACAGAGTCTGGAGCTGTCATACAGCCTACTCAGCAAGGTTTATGTTATTTGTTTTGAAATGGTTTCCTAATTCTTCCACTCCTATGTTGGCCATGTAGCCCTGCTTCAAGTCATCCATTCAATGCTCAGATTCACTGCTTCATCCTGGGAGTCTCTGTTCCTCTCTCAGACACACTACCTCACTCTCAGACTCAATGTCTCACTCTCAGAGTCCTTGCCTCCCTGTTGGACCCACTGTTTGGCATGTGCTAATGATGTTCTTTGCCACTGGGTACCATACTGCTGGGTCCTATTCAGACATTTAAGATTTTTATTTAGAGTAAGAGCCTTGATCCCTGCGACAAATGACACATTCATGAAGATTATTTTTCTGTCACAGGTGTACAGCATATGTGTGTGGTGTGGTAGGTGTAGTGTCTGTGATGTGTGGGGTGCCACATATGTGTGTGCATGCAGAGGCTAGAGGAGAGCACTGGGGTCCTTTCTATGTACCTGTATCCTTGTTTCCATGAGACACTTTCTCCCCCTCAGCTCTGACCTGCTGCTGGTCAGTGAGTTCCAGAGACCTTCCAGTCCACTGCCTGTAGACTGAGGTTATGGAGGTGCGTGGCCACATCCAGCTTTTTACTTGGGTTCTGTGGAGTGGAACTGGGCAGGCTCTCACTTGAGAGGCCATCATGCTTAAGTGGCAAGTCCTCTCAAGCTCTGAGCAATCTGCCCAGCCTTCATTCAGATTTAAAAACATACGTATAAGAAACGCACTGTTACTATAATTTTTAAAACACAATATTATATACTTATCCCTCATAACACTTTGCTCAATTTTCAAATTTACTCCTGTGGGAAACATGCCCAGCACAATATTCCTTTCACTATATATTTTCCTGACAATTTCTGTATTTAACCTTTACTACCCCAAAGTATTTATTATTCCTTTGTCATTGATCAAGTTAAAATAATCAGTGACTCACAACTGTACAACAGGTTTTCTCTGACCAAGAAAAGAAAATGAATTTCATGACAGAACATTTTACCTTGACGTCATCCTCTTTTGTTGTGAGCAAAGTATTACAAGGACCCGGCTTGTTGGTGAACCTTGAGAATGAAATACAAGCAAAACAAGATCAGTTTTCATTTTTTTAAAAAGTTTTTTTGAGGTATGGTCTCACTGTAGCTCAGGCTGACCTGGAATTCACTATCCAGTCTCAGGGTGGCCTTGAACTCATGGTGATCCTTCTACCTCTGCCTCCCAATGCTGGGATTAAAGGTGTGTGCCACCATTCTTTTAAGAGAAATTTGGTGGCTGGGAGACAGCACATTGGCTAAAATTGCTCACTTGCAAAGCTTTTTGGTCAGGGTTCAATTCCATAGCCACCCATGTAAAGCCAGACAGGCATTTGTTTGCAGTACCAAGACCATGGCTGGCACACACATAAATTAGCTAAAGTTATCTAGTCATCCATATACTAAATGTCATTCCTGTCCTGACATATTTAAAGCAAGCTACTAGTTCCCCTTTCTGCTTAAACTCTCAATCTATAATGTACTCAATGCATTCATAATAAAGAGTGATAGCAAATATGTTGGCAGAGCCCAAGAATAATTTACTAACATAAATTCCATCTCTTGAAAGATGAAATGAAACCCAGTTACTGACTCCCAAATATCTAGCTACCTGAATTTTAAAATAAAGAAAGAAAAGCTGAATTAAAGACTTTTTCTAACCCTTGTCTATTCCTGCTTAAAAGATTGCGATTCAGAAGTGGCAGCTCAGGTTCTTCAGAATAGACAGCACAAGTGTGAAAGGTGCCACTGCCTCCCTTGTCCTGGGCACAGAGAAGGAGGCCTTGAAACCCTTAAAGTATGGTGAAGGAGCGCTGTTGCAGCTCTTTCCCATGGAAACCACATGAGGGAACATCGTCATTATTTTTCCTCATCCCTCAAGCACAGGCAGCCCATGGAGGATTGAAAATATCCGATCATGATGTGTAAAAGTCAAAGACCAAATATAGATATCTTGATGGTTTTCACTTCCCGATAAAATTACAAGACTCCATTTTTCTTCCGATAGATGGACTCTGTTTTCAGCCCCACATAAACTAGCAAATTATCATTCAGACCCTGCAGGGAGACACTGCTACACGCATGAATCAGAATCTCACGAGCTAGACCTCTCTCTCTCTCTCTCTCTCTCTCTCTCTCTCTCTCTCTCTCTCTCTCTCACTACATAGGACATGCGAATATCTGCCTCCTGTGCACACCCACTCACGGATGCCCTTTCCCGCAGGGCTGAATGCCATTCTCCAACCTTTAGATTTGAAGCCTATGAAAACACAGATTCCCAAAAGAAAGTAGGGCTCAACCAAATAAGAGTACGGGCACTATTTCCACTTTCTAGAAAACAAGCTATATGTCAACATCAAGAACATACCAACTACCCCACTAAATGTCCATGACAGGGGTGCCAGCCATTCCTAAGGCTTCCTTCCATCACATGCACCAAAGAAGAAAATCAGTGAGCTGGGGAGAAGTGCAGGGATGTGACACATACGCCGAGCTATACACCCAACATCCCGTCCCCCAGCCTTCCAGGGGGCTACGCCACTTTTCACACATTGAAATGGAAGTAGAGGACAGCACAGTGCTATCTGTTACACATACTCTTCAAGTATCTCAAGTGATTTTAAACATCTTTTAACAGAAACTTTCATATGGTCAGTTCCTTCAAGTACACAAACAACAAAGGAACAATCTGTTCAGAACTCATTTGAATTCCCACTTTAATAAGTCTTTCTAAAATATCCTAACATTCTGAATTCACAGTTCCCAAATTATCTTTTATCATACTTGTCACAAAGCCCGATATTTTCATCTTTTGGATTTTCAAGGTAGGGTTTCATGCTAGCTCAGGCTGACCTGGAATTCCCTATGTAGTCTCAGGGTGGCCTTGAACTCACTGCAATCCTCCTACCTCTGCCTCCCTAGTACTGGGTTTAAAGGCGGGCGACACCACGCCCAGCTTTCATCTTGTTTTCAAAAACCTTTAATACTGAGCAATCCGATGTTGCTCCTCTTCAGCATTCCCCTTCTACTCTTGGTTCTGTCCTACCCCTACTATGTACTGACACTGAATGCTTCATTTTTATCCTCTCCCATGGGCTTCGCCATATGTGTTCACCCATATAACTATTAAAACACTCACCTGAGCTGGAGAGATGGCTTAGCTGTTAAGCGCTTGCCTGTGAAGCCTAAGGACTTCGAGGCTTGATTCCCAAGGACCCACATTAGCCAGATGCACAAGGGGGCGCACACATCTGGAGTTTGTTTGCAGTGGCTGGAGGCCCTGGCGGGCCTATTCTCTTTCTCTCTTTCTATCTCTCTATCTCTCTATCTGCCTCATTCTCTCTGTCATTCTCAAATAAATAAATAAACAAAAGAAATTTAAAAAAGAACACTCACCTACAAAAGGAAAAATAAGGAAGATGATTGACCTTAGAACCAAGGAACACAAATTCACATCTCATTTCTGCAACCTATGTATCCAGGTAACTTTAGTATCTCTGAGTTTCAGATTATCTGTCTCCTCAACACAACAATCACCTGGCAGCAAATTAAACACACACTGAAGTCCTGGGGACATTCTGACTACTCTCTCTGGTTACCCAAAGTCCTGAGGTTTTATGGAATCTTGATTCTACCTACAGAAGAAAAGAAATACTTATCTGGCAGAAATGAAAATGAAAGTTACAAAGGAAGTCAAGGAAAAGTGACATCGAGGAAAAATATATCCACGGAAAACTGACAAAAAAAACCCCACAGATTTGAAAAATGGTCATGGAACAAGGCACTGATTGTAGTTTATATGATAATAAAGCTGAGAATCAGTTCATAGAAAACTCAATATAAATTATAATTTAAATAATGTAAATATGATTAATAGCTCTATTCTTCAGGTTCAGAAAATAATTCTATCTCAGGAGCTTCGTAATTTTGCTTGTATTCAAAATGTGTGGAAAACACAAGACATTGCTCCCCATGACACTATCAAAAATATTAAGACTGGGCTGGAGAGATGGCTTAGCGGTTAAGCGCTTGCCTGTGAAGCCTAAGGACCCTGGTTCGAGGCTCGGTTCCCCAGGTCCCACGTTAGCCAGATGCACAAGGGGGCGCACACGTCTGGAGTTCATTTGCAGTGGCTGGAAGCCCTGGTGTGCCCATTCTCTCTCTCTCCCTCTATCTGTCTTTCTCTCTGTGTCTGTCGCTCTGAAATAAATAAAATTTTAAAAAAAAACATATTAGGACAAGGGCTGGAGAGATGGCTTGGTGGTTAAGGCACTTGCCTGCAAAGCCTAAGTACCCGTGTTTGGCTCTCCAGGTCCAATGTAAGCCAGATACACAAGGTGACACCAGGTTGGTTGCACACACAAGGTGGCACACACGTCTGGAGTTCAACTATAGTGGTTGGAGGCCCTGGGCATGCCAATTCTCTCTCTCTCACATTAAAAACAAACAAACAAAAAAACAAACAAACAAACAAAAAAAAAAAAAACAGGCCAATCTGTTAGGCTTGCCTCAAGAAAAATATTAGGACAAACTATTGGGCCGTGACAAGATTTCTCAGAAAAATTGTTTACCAGAGCTAACACATGACTAAACCTGACTTGATGAATTCACGTGACATAGACCTGACCTTTGATTCCATCAATCTAAGCAGAGGGACAAGGGAAGACAGGGCTGAGGAGACACACTCAATGGACCACCACTTGCCATATTAGGGTGTGACCCGAGTTCAGATCCTCGGCACCCCTGGATGTGATGGCAGGTGTGGCAGCCTGCCTGTAGTCCCAGAACTTGGGAGGTAAAGAGACAAGAGATCCCTGGAGAAATATGGCTAGTTATAATAGAATAGATGAATTCATGAGCTCTGGGTTCAGTGGAGATCCTATCTCAATAAACAAGGAGAAAAGCTATCAAGGAAGCCACTTCATGTCAACTCCTGGCCTCCATCTGCACACGCAGGCATCATCACAAATGTCTTCACACACGAATACATACAACACTCATGCATACATGCAAGGAAAGAGAGAGACAGAGAGAGAGAAAGAGGGAGAGGGAGGGCACTGGGGAGCAAGGCATGCTGACAGGTCATGGGTTAGCTACTTGCTAAATGTACAATAAAGTACGGCTGAAATGGGCATTGCTTAATTAGGGAAGATAGGTAACAATGGCCAAAGTGCGTTCAGACCTGCTGCGCTGACGGTATGAAAGAGCCAATGTTAAGCACAACATCACGAGGCGTCATGCTCAGACCCTCCTCATGGATTCACTTCATTGTCCTATATCCCCAAATTACTTAACTTGAACAACCTAAATCAATAAAATCCTACCTCAGTGAAGACTACTCTGCATTCTTGCCTTCTCCTAAAGATAAAGACAAAACACATCTTGAGTCAATATGAAATAATATAGTGGAAAATAGACAAATATATACGTCAAAACTATAGGACGTAGGGTGCCATGGAAGTACGGATTTCTTCAGATTCATGACTGACACTGCTCTAGAGTGCAGATGAGGGACCACCGTGGTTGTTAGTTAGTCATTAAGAACTCTTCCTTCTCCTCTGCATATTTCAAGTGCAAGGAGAAAGACTGGGAGAGTCAGCTGTTACACACAGCGACCTTAACCGGGATGGCACAGACGGTGAGTTCAATGTTCCACAGCACGATGTTCATTTTCTCAACCCTCATCTTTTGGACAATCTCTCTAGACAACGGGGCTTTCCACCAGATAAAAGATATGTCATCATACCTATGATGATTAAAAAAAAAAAAAAAGGAAACTGGGGCTGTGGATATAACAGGGAAAGATGTTGCTTGAGGATGCTCCAGAATCCCTGCATTCAATCCTCAGCACTGCCAGCACACGTTACTACCTTTTTACATTACACAGAATTCTACGTAGCCATTATTTGTAAAAAACAAAAACAAAAAACAAAAAACAAAAAAACCCAGCACTTCCAGCAGAATAGAGCACCGTGTGAGCAGTGGGTCACATGTGCACAGGGCACACACGCAGACTGCTCATCCTCCACAGACAGCACCGTGCAGACATGCCGTGTTCTTACTGCTCAGGACAGGAAGACCAGTGAAGTCCTGAGAAAAGCACGAAACAAAGATCATGCAGTTAGCTTGGTCAAAATGTCAAGTACAGTGTCGAGATGGAGCTGTGTGCGGGACGGCTGTGGCTGCACCCCGGGGCCTGGCCTGCCCAGTGAAGACCACAGCGGGGCCTGCAGAACGAGGTGTCTCGAAGGGTGGCACGTTGGGACGTGGAGAGTCTCCCTTACCAGTTTGGCTTTGGCAAATTCCTTCTCAAACTGCTCCAAAGCAAGAAGCACATCTTTAGCCTTGTCTGCCAGGCTTTCTGCCTCAGATCTTAAAACATGCCTCAGAACAAGGGACAAGGGACATGGAGGTAACTTTCGTAAATTGTTATCCAAAATTAATAAACCCTGAAGGCCAGGTCTCTGCCCTGCAGATAGTGTTCAACTTCTAACATGAAGCGGTGGTGGGTCTCTTCCAAGGACAATGACAATGACAACAACAGGGCCAAGAAAACAATCGAGAAGTCTAACATTACACTCTATCAGGACAGCAGTCTGTGGGCACATGGGGTGGGAATGAACAAATGGCAAAAATAACTGAAGTTTCCTTTTCAAAAAGTTAGCTCATAAACTTTTCAGATTGGGAACGGCTACTTTCGTATAGGTTTCATTGCAGGTATTTCTGGAAAAGGATGTTACAGTTTTAATTTTGAAATGACTATCAAAAATTTCAGAAATAACATCTTTTCACCTATTTACAATTAAAACCAGAGAATTTGAATCTTTACTCCACAGGCACTGCATCATCTTCCACAATTCTTGTGGGAGGAGGAGCCAAACAGTGGCCACAGGGTTAATTTTGCCGATTCGCTTGTACGTTAGACTGAACCAAACAAATCGGTCAATTGGTCTGCTTTGGAGGGAAACATGTCAGCACTTGCTAATAAGGACGTTTCAACTGTGGCGGGAAAAGGGAGCCTCATTTCATCTCTCAGGACATATTTGAACATCATGGCTTTCCTTTGCCATTTTTTGGAAGTTATTTAATTTATTTTATTTTATTTTATTATTTTATTTATTTGAGAGAGCCAGAGAAAGAGGCAGATATATAGAGAATGGGCACACCAGGGCCTTCAGCTACTGCAAAAAACTACAGACGCATGCACCACCATGTGCATCTGGATTATGTAGGTCCTGGGAAATCGGGCCTTGAACTGGGGTCCTTAGGCTTCACAGGTAAGCATCTAACCCATAAATCATCCCTCCAGCCCCATCATTTGCCATTTTTAAAGTCCCAAGTGCTTTGCAGTGACAGCCCAGTAGTCCTGAGGGCATTCACACAGATGCTGTGATCTCTCCCTTCAGGACAGGACAGAGCATGGCCATTTTGTTTTTGTGGTAAATTTCTAAATGACAATTTGCCTTGAATGCCAACACCCATTTCTTCTTACACAGTTGGAGCTGATTTCTTCTTTACCAAGGAAATCCTTAGATTACTCGGGCTCTCCTTAGGTTGGTCAAGTCACTCGTTCAGGCATGGTCAGGCGCATAACAGGGCCCAGGTGAGGCTGGATGCACACTGGATATGACCTAGGCTGGAAAGCCACAGGCAGTATGCCAGCACCGCCCCCTCTGTCCAGGCTTCAATGGGTGACAGAGCCTCTTCTCTGCTGGCTTATCCAGGGCACAGGCGCTCCTGGTCTATGAGTCTTGAAACACATTATGTGCAAAAGCAGGCGAGCCACTTGAGCTCCAACCTGCATCACTGACGCTACAATTGTTTTAAGCGATGGCATTAGAAACCTGAACCGTCTGAGAGCACTGGAGAGAAGGACCCTAACTCCCCCCACACCCCAGTCCACTTCCTCTTTCAGGATGTGTGCTGGCCAGGGCTGAGTTCTGTGGGTCCCTCAAGGGGGAGGCTGGCAGGCTTGGAGAGAGGGAGGACACTACCATGCCTGGACCCAGCAGACCAGTGTGACCAATTATTAGAAAATATACTGACTGAACCTACTGAGTTATCATCTCTGATGCTGTTCTAGGAAGCTGCACAGAGCTAAAGCTCACAGTAAGGAGGAAGGGCACAGCACCCCAATCAAAGCATTGTAACATTGGTGAAAGATGGTATTCATTACCTACTGAGGAAGAAAACAACAAAAATGATTGTATCTTATAACTTGTTTGAGTAGCACAAATCACATTTACTGATATAAACCCATGTGATATCCAGTTAATAAATGCAATGACTTTATTATAAAAACTAAAAAGTCCATTTTGTTAACAAGTCGGACTCAATGTAAGGTGACATTGGAGGAAACCTGTAATATAATAATTTTAAATATATCTTAGTTTAAAAAAAGGATGTAAACCTTCAGAGACTAAAATGAATTCTTACCTTTCTTGCTTTGGGGGGAATTGCAATGCACTTTTTCAATACATTCATGATGCATTTCTGTATACCTGTGTGTAGAGCATCATAAGAGAAAGTTACTACCTTCATATAGATACAAAAGCATTTGACAACCACATTTGTGAACTCAAGTTCCAGAACAGCCCCACATCTGCTGCACCTACTTTCTCCTGGGTGGACAGATAAAACTCCTGTGATCATAGGGGGCTGGAATGTGGCAGGATCAGAGCCATGTTACCTTGGCAAACTTTAGCCAATTAGCCATTTATTGCCCACGTCTGTGTCTGATAACATCCTGGTGGCTATCAGTTGATTAGCAGGTCACCGACTTCCACCAACCCAAGGACTAAGAATGTCATCAGAGAGCATCTGAAGCCCTATAGAGCAGACCTCCCACCACCCACCCTTGGCTGTAACCTGCCCACCTCCTGGTCAGCCAATGTATTTGAAAAGTGCCTTGATTTATGACATGACTTTCTTTGGTCGTATAGCTATAAAATCAGCATGAAATTGAGGGAACATGGTGTCACGGAGATTTGGCAGTTCAGAAATAGTCTTTGGACTCCAGACCCGGAATATGGATCCAGATTTAACCACAGAATTGGATAAGCCAAATCAAGAAGAATGATTTATAAACTGTTACATTTGTATTCAAAATATCAGGATGGTCTGGAGAGATGGCTTAGCAGTTAAGGCACTTACCTCTGAAGCCTAAGGCCCCATGTTCAATTCTGCAGGTCCCACATAATCTAAACACACATTGATGCAAACGTGCAAGGTCACACGTACACAAGGAGACACAACATGTCTGGGGTTCAATTGCAGTGGCTGGAGGCCCTGGCATACCAATTCTCTCTCTCATGCTCTCTCTTGCACAATAAAAGGCTAGTTTGTGGGCTTGCCTCAAAAGAAAAATGGCAGGGACACAGGGGGGAGGAAGGGTTGGAGAACAGAGGAAGGGAGAGCGGATAAAGCTTTGTTGTCCGCGAGCCTATCTGGGAGCACGAACATGGGGCCTGGAGACAAATATGAGAACAAGGATGTCTCCATTAAGGCATGTGCTCTCAAAGACATCCAAAGTCCAGAAAAATCGTGACAGAGAAGTATCCTTCCTCTCTCTGGAAGCATGGGGACCCAGACTTGGAGGTGTGAGCAGCTAAACAGCTGGACAGGATGTTGTCTTCAGACAGCCCAATAAGCTATTTCCAGTCAAGGCCCTGAAGGGATTGGCACAACTGTGTTAGGTGATTGGCCTAGGCTCAGAGAAGGTGTCCTCCACCTCTGAGTGCGTTGCCCACTGAAGAGAGAGAGAGACAGAGAGAGAGATCTGATTGAGAGACAAGCAGACTCTGGGTTCTGCAACTGAGGCAGGTGGGGCGAGTCTAGGCAGGCGGGGAGGAGCGTGTAACTTAAGGTGCCACTCTTGTGAGCCTTCCCTAGCTAGCTGCCTGAATCAAAGCTACCTTACCAGTCCCTCTCAAGGGAATGGGAGTAACCTAAATCCGTGTTCCCCGGGGCCACGGTCACTCATTAACTATCTCTCATCCCCTCTGAGATGAGAGCTGTGTCTCTTTTCTTGGCACTGAATACTTAAGAATAAATCATAAGGTATAAAAGGTACTCTCTCTGATCTTTTACACAATGCCTCAAACTTGTGGTCTCATCAAGATTTTATTAAGTTTGTAATTATAGAGAAAATTAATAAGTTGAAATGGTCATGGATAGGAAGCAGCACAGCTGAGTATATTAGCACAACATACAGGAACGTGTTTTGAAATCAGAATTTGGCTCACTTGAATCTGAATAACCTATTGCACATCAAAGAATGCCACCAATGGCTTCCTTTTCAGGCCCTATTTGAAACTGTTTGAAACAGGATGCAGAGTTTCACATCACTTAGGAGATTTTAATTGCTATGAAAAATAGCTCACTTCTGGTGACAACTGAAATTTAGCTATCTGGAATTTCCTGTGACATAAGAAAAGGTACTACACACATGGGCCAAAAGGAGCCTTTCAGTATAGATCCAGTATCACAGAAGGAAGAAAGCACAGATTTCTTCCTACGACATAGTTTGAACCTATCTGAAGGTTTAAAATGATCTGAACTCAGATATTCTGGCATAAATTACAAAGAATAGCCTCCTCAGAGCATAACCCACCATGAAGGTCTGGGTTAAAGTGTGGCCTCCACATAAACTTTTGGGTCGCTAAGGAAGGTCAGGTCGCCAACAATGTGTGAGTGAAGGTGGGAGGCTCAGCTGCCAGAGCAAAGCTCAGTCCTTTGGAAATAATGGCTGAGGATGAAAGCACATATGCATTAACAAAACTAACAGCTTTCACTCTATGTATGCATCCCATAAGGACGTGAGGCAAGGAGGACAATCAGAAGTAAAGGGTAAATGTTATCAGGATGAGGGCTGAGCTTAAAAGCAACACTGAAGCAACAAAAAAAGACAAAGAAAGAAATATCAAGGGAAAGGATGACAGATGGCTAGCGTACCCACTTTTTATCATCTTTCTTACTGTTGAAAGAAAATTTTCTTTCTTGGATTTAAGAGACCCCTTAGCACGCTGGAGAGATGGCTTAGCGGTTAAGCGCTTGCCTGTGAAGCCTAAGGACCCCAGTTCGAGGCTCGGTTCCCCAGGTCCCACATTAGCCAGATGCACAAGGGGCGCACACGTCTGCAGTTCGTTTGCAGAGGCTGGAAGCCCTGGCGCGCCCATTCTCTCTCTACGTCTATCTGTCTTTCTCTCTGTTTCTGTCGCTCTCAAATAAATAAATAAATAAAATTAAAAAAAAATTCTTTAAAAAAAAAAAAAGAGACCCATTAGCTTGATAATGGAGAGTGGGCTCATTTTTTTGGATATGATTCTGACTTGATTCCCAGCTCCAGCTATGGGTTCCCTTCCACTGAACGGATCTGTTAGCCAAATCAAGAGCAGCTGGTTACCCCCATGGCGCTGTGCCACTATTGAACTTGTCTGAGCATCACGTCAGATGGACGCAGACCCCGAGGAGAGAATCAGCCCATTGCACCTCACCAGGGCCCCAGCTGAAATGATAGAGGAATTGGGGAAATGAGCAACAGTGCTGCCTTCTTAGTGAACCTGGTATCAGCACAAGGGTGAAGGAGATAGAAGCAAAGGATACCTAACAACTACCAAACCAGAGAGACACAGAGGCTCTCAAGACCTAAAACAAACCCATCGTGGCTCAGGGAAATTTGTGAAGAGAGGCAGAAAGATTGTTAGAGCCACATGTTGGAACATTATGCACAGAGACACAGCCTCTTACCCGTAACTGATGGCTACCCCCAGAGTGCACGACCCTCATTCCCCAATGAGGAGGCTCCGTGCAGAGGAGAGGACAGGGAGCAGGCTAACGATGGTACCAACATGGCTGATTACACACTGTGTATATAACTAACTTAAAAATAAACAAACAAAAAACCTTAGGGTTAACTCCTTCAAGAATTAGTAACCTGGAGAGAGTAACCATATTATCTTCTAAATTGCAAAATTTAAGACCCATACAGATAATTAGAAAACTCATTCACATGACAGTATACCTTATCATTGGAATTAGATGAATAATGCTGTAGTCTCTAATGACAGGGGTCTTAAAAAATCCTTGGACTAGCCAGGCGTGGTGGCGCACACCTTTAATCCCAGCACTCAGGAGACCGAGGTAGGAGGATCACCATGAGTTCAAGGCCACCCAGAGACTACATAGTGAATTCCAGGAGAGCCTGAGCTAGAGTGAAATACTACCTCAAAAAAAAAAAAAAAAATCCTTGGATTAAACGACCTGTGAGTGCATCTTTGTAGTATAACATGTATGTATCATATATGAGTTTCTGCGTTCAATGCCCAGGATTGCCAAAGCAAAGGTCCATAAAATATAAAATATAAAATTCTGTACCCATTGCGACATCAACGTAATCTAGCATTTTACTTGGTTTCTGACTGATAAGTCAGCTAGCTTACACTCATTCCAACTTCCTGAACTAGACTATGAAATTTCACGAGATATTCAAGTATAGTTTTAACAATTGAAAAGCACCCAATAGTGTTGGAGCAATGGATTAGTGGTTAAGTTGTTTGCTTACGAAGCCAAAGGACCCTCATAAACCAGATGCACGAGGTGCTGGATGCATCTGGAGTTCGTTTATAAGAGCTGAAGTCATAGTGTGCCCATTCTCTATCTCTGCCTATCTCTCTCCTCTCCCCTCTCTCTCTCAAATAAATTAAAGAAATTTAAAAAATTTTTAAAACTCCAATGAACATTACCTATCATTTCAATGTAAGCACTTACTTGTCAAGGTTGTCCATTAAAATATAGTAACGCACAGTATGTCCAGAACTGTCTAGCAAACCATTACCAGCACCATGCTCAAGAAGAAGGTGGATCATATTTTTTGATTGACGTATTATGTCATGGAAGAGGGCAGTTCTAAAATAGCAGAGACATTAAAGTGTATCAACTAGTATTCCAAAGTATTTTATCAGCTTAATCTCTTGTCTGTGTGTATTAAATTGACTAGTAACACCAAAAGACAGACATACACATCCTATTGTAGAGCATTGATATTATTTTGAAGGCTAAAATGGACAAATTATTAAATGGCCTCTTGTCCACTTGGGAAAACAAAGACTTCCCATGTTTATATCTTTTTAACTTTTTGTTTTGTTTTGTTTTCCAGTGTAGGGTCTTCCTCTAGCTCAGGCTGACCTGGAATTCACATGGAGTCTCAGGGTGGCCTTGAACTCCATGCAACCCTCCTACTTCTGCCTCCCAAGTGGTGGGATTAAAGGCATGCATCATCATGCATGGCAACTTTTAATAATATTTTATTTTTATTTATTTCACAGAGAAACAGGAAGGAAGGGAGGGAGATAGAGAGAGAGAGAGAGAGAGAGAGAGAATGGGCATACCAGGCCTCCAACCACTGCAAATGAACTCCATATGTGAGTGCCACTTGTGCATCTGAGTAACTTGGATTCTGGGGAATCGAACCTTGTTTCTTTGGCCTTGGTGGCAAATGCCTTAACCACTAAGCCAGTCCTCTAGCCCACAGCAACTTTTATATAAGGGACAATCTCTATGCTGAGGTTTGACCTCAGGTTGGTAGATATTTAAATGACAATTTCTTCCCTACCCTAACGCAGTATTTTACAACTCATAACTAACTAAAGGCCAAAAATGAAAAACTAAACCAATTTAAGAATTACTTACATATATAGACACATACAGTAAATATTAGAGTAGTTGTAGTTAATGGGACTAATCACCATGTGCTAGCTCCTGATTGAATTTCTATATAAATAATTTTAAAATCAACATGCAGGCTGGAGCGCTTGGCTGAGTGGTGGAAGTACTTGCCTGCAAAGCCTAAGGACCCATGTTTGACTCCCAGATCCCACATAAGTCAGACACACAAGGTGGCACACGCCTGGAGTTTGATGACACTGGCCAGACGCCCTGGCATGCCAATTATCTATCTTTCTCTTTAACAACTACCAGTCTGTTTGTCTTGCCTCAGAAAAATTAACCTGCAAGAATATACCCTGAGGGCTAGAGAGACAGCGTAGCAGTTAAGGCACATGCCTATGAAGCCTAAGAACCAGGTTCAATTCTTCAGGTCCTACATAAGCCACATGCACAAGGTGGAACATGCATCTGGAGTTCATTTGCAGTGGCTAGATGTCCTGGTGTGCCCGTCCTTGCTCTTTCTCTAGTGAATAAATAATTCATATCATAAAATATATTTGGTGTTGTGGAATATTCCCAATTTCACCAAACCTTGCCAGTTGGAAAGCTATTGTTCAGCACATTCTTCAGGATTGAAATTCTCTCCAGAGGAGAGAAGGGAGGCTCTGATGCCGGAAGCCAAGTATGGGAGACCTGAAACATGAAGGTCATGCAATTCCCTCAAGGTTTTGTTAATGAGAAAGTGAAACATTCCTTCCTTGGGAGGGCAGTGGGAAAGAAAGCAATTTTCAGTGACTCAGGTTGCAAGACCTCACCCTAAAGCTAAACAAGGGGGAAACAGGGCTGGAGAAATGGCTGAGCAGTTAAGGCGCTTGCCTACAGCCATGTTCTGCTCTTCAGATCCCAGGTATGCCAGGTACACCATGGTGAGACAAGTGCAAAGTTGCATGTGCCCACTAGGTGGCCCAAGTGTCTGGAGTTCCATTGTGGCGATGAGGTCCTGCAATGTGTCTCTCTCACACTGTATCTAAAGAAAAAATGAAATTAAAAATATATGTATTTTAACAGTAAAACAACTGCTTGAGACTGACTCTTAGGCTTGCAGTGTGCTGGGACTCTCTGATTGAGCTGCCTGCAAGTGGTCCAATGCACTCAGGACTCTCTGAGCAGCCGAGCTGCCTGCAGATTGTGCAGTGGGCTCTAGAGGCACACTTTTTGTGAGTTGGCACAAAGGCTGTGGAGGGCTTTTCCGTGATGTGGCAGCCTTTGAGTCATTTATTGCTTCTACAAACAATCCCTCATTTTCTCTGTAAGGAACCCCAGTAAACTCACTGGTTCCCCCTATGTGGTTTTGGCAGTCATCTTTGGCTCTGTCATCTGTGGCCTGTCTGGGAGAAAGACATGTATTTGTGTCATCTCAGGGAGACAGAACTCCCATGACAGAAAGATCTAAAGTAAACCTAGACATAGGAAAAATAAGAATTCTCACTGGGCTGGTCAGATGGCTTGGCAGCTAAATTGCTTGCCTGCAAACATTAAGGACCCAGGTTTGATTCCCCAGTACCCATGTAAGCCAAATGCACATGATGGTGCATGCAAATGGAGGTCGTTTGCAGAGCATAGAGAAAATTGCCTCCAATTGTCTCTCTTCTCTGTTTCTCTCTCTCTTTCTCTCAAATAAATAAAATAAAAATAAATTTAAGAACTGGATAAATGGCTTAGTGGTCAACACACTTGCCTATGATGCCTAAGGACAGAGGTCCAATTCCCCTTATCACTTCAACTATATGCACAATATGGCCTGTGCATCTGGAGTTCCTCTGCAGTGGCTGGAGACCCTGGATAATCATCCATTCTCTCTCCTCTCCTCCTCCTCCTCCTCTTCTTCCTCCTCTTTTTCTTCTTCTTCTTCTCTCTCTCTCTCTCCCCCCTCTCAAATAAGTAAATATATAAACATTTAAAAATAAATTTTATAAAGAATTCCTTTTTCATTCACCTGAGATATTCTCCTTAAAGAATAATGATCCAAGCAACATGTGGTGGCACACACCTTTAATCACAGCCCTCAGGACAGAGGTAGGAGAATCACTGAGTTTGAGTCCACCCTGAGACTACATAGTGAATTCCAGGTAAGCCTGAGCTAAAGTGACACCCTATCTCAAAAAACAAAACTAAAAAAAAAAAAAAGTTTCAAGCACACGGATATCAGTGAGGCAAACTTATTTTCAAATTTCTGCTTAACTTAGCAATCTAAAGGAAAAATATATAAGAAGCAGAGCAAGAAATTCTATAAAATCATTAAGAATTTCATTGTGAATTAAAAACATAGTAAAAATTCTATGTTTTCATAATTAACACTGACATGGAACCGTTTTAGTTAGGATCATATATGACCAATAAAATCTACTACAAATAACCATCAGTTTTAAAATGAGACATGGGCCCTGGTATAGGCTACTTTTTCTTACTGAACCTGAAGAATTGATTTTAATGTCTATATCTGTTCTTCAGTTCAGTGTCTTGCACTGTATCTCTGTGTGCATCAGTTAATCTTCTGATGATTGACTCAGTATTTTGGACATGAGCATTTGTTACCAGTCAAAAAACACCATGAGGGTTTTTTTGTTTTGTTTCATTTTAAACAAAGGATATGAGGGCTGGAGAGGTGGCTCAGCAGTTAAGGACACTTTCTGTGTAAGCACAAGGACCAGAGCAGACCTGAGAAACTATGCAAGTTTGGTCCTCTGGGCTCACATAAACAGCCAGGCATGGCCAAGCCCCTCTGTCACCCTAGTCCTCTGTGGAGCTGACCCTTGGTGTCACAGGGGTTCATGTAAAGATGGCAAGGTTAGCGATCATTGAGAGACTGTGGTTCAAATAAGAATGGGTGAGCCCTTCTCTCTCTCTACCTCTCTCTCTCTCTCTCTCTCCTCTCTGTCTCCCCCTTTCTCTCTGTCCAATAAATAAATAAAAATAATATATTTTTTTTAAAAGGCTTGGGCTGGAGGGATTGCTTAGCGGTTAAGCACTTGCCTGTGAAGCCTAAGGACCCCAGTTTGAGGCTCGATTCTCCAGGACCCACGTTAGCCAGATGCACAAGGGGGCACATGCATCTGGAGTTCCTTTGTAGTGGCTGGATGCCCTGGTGAACCCATTCTCTCTCTTTTTCTCTCTCTCTCTAACTGCCTCTTTCTCTGTCTGTCTCTCAAATATATAAATAAAAATATATAACTTTTTTTTTAAAAAGGCAGGAGCGATGACTTAGTGGTTAAGGCATTTGCCTGCAAAACCAAAGGAGCCTGGTTCGATTCCCCAGGACCTGTTTGAGCCAGATGTACAAGGCTGTGCATGCATCTGGAGTTCATTTGCAGTGGTTGGAGACTCTGGTGCACCAATTCATTCTCTCTCTCTATGTTGCTCTCTCTCTCTCTCTCTCTCCCTCTCTTTCTCATCTGCCCTCTTTCTCTCTGTCAAATAAATAAGTAAATACAAAAGAATGGGTGGAAGAGCAGCGGCCAGTGCATGGGGCACTGTGTGGGCACATAAACATGCATGCACCACATCCCACAAAGACAGACAGACAGACAGCCCTGCACACATCCACGCACACACAGAGAACATGAAGCCGACCTCTTACAGTCGTCACTGGCATTCACGTCCGCCTTCGTGAGCAGGATCGCCGCTACCTGCACATTGTCCTTCACCACAGCAGCTATGAGTGGCGTGAAGCCGTCCTGGGAAAACGCAAAAGTAACTACCAGCTCACAGAACCGCATCTCAAGCCTATGGAAAATGTTAGAAAAGCCCCTACACGCGTGAATGTGGAACGAGGAGAAGGAACAGTGATCTCCGCTCTTCTCTCTCAGCTGCACCTTCACATATGCGGCTCCTCCCTGGGAAATCCTCCTCCCCTCCCTGGGGCTGTCACGTCAAAGACAGTCCTCTCCAAAACACACTGCAAAAACTCACTGACTCGCAGAATGTTGTTTCCAGCAGAGAATTCATCATGGTATTTTGGCTCCATGAGGTTTTTCACATAAACCTTGAACACAGGATTATTTGGTCTGTACAACCATTTTTGTTTCCTTTTTTTTTTTTGGACAATTTTGTACATGTACATAGTACATAGTACTTTCCTCAAAGTGCCCTTTCATTACCTTTTCTTGTCCCTCTCCCCCGTTCTTCCTTCACCAAAAAAGAACTGTTTGTGCTTGTGTGCATGGTGGTGGCTGCACATTTGTGCACTTGGCCGTGCTTTCCTTTCTCAAGGTCTGATGATTCCCAGGTCTCTGCTCACAAACAGGATGGAGGTCACAGGCATGCATGGCCATGCCGACGGCTCGTGTGGGCCCTGACATTCCAGCTCTGGCAGTATCAGGCCCCTTTCAGGCCCTCACACCTGCGCAGGTAGCATACTTAACAGCTGTACCACACTTCCAGCCAAAATCCCTCTTTAAATTTTTTTGTTTACTTTTATTTATTTATTTGAGAGCAACAGATAGAGAAAGAAAGAGGCTGACAGAGAGAGAGGGAAAGAGAATGGACCTCCAACCACTGTCCATGATCTCCAGACGTGTGCACCCCCTTGTGCATCTGGCTAACGTGGGTCCTGGGGAATCGAGCCTCGAACTGGGGTCCTCAGGCTTCACAGGCAAGCGCTTAACCAATAAGCCATCTCTCCAGGCCTTAAATCCTTCTTTAAGTATGGCCTCATTAAAAGCCCAACTTCGGGGTTGGAGAGATGGTTCAGCAGTTAATGGGCCCACCTGCAAAGCTGAAAGACCTGGGTTGGATCCCCAGTACCTATATAAAGCAAGATGCACAAGGTGCCATATGTGTCTGGAGTTTGTTTGCAGGGTTTGGAAACCCTGGTACACCCATTCTCCATCTTCCCATTTCCTGTCTTCCTCCTGCTCTCAAATACATAATTAATAACTAGTAAAAAAATAAAAATGAAAGCCCAACTTCTGTTTATTATAAGACTATCTGTTAGCAAATCGCTAAAATCCTTTTCAGTGACAGTGGATGACTGATAGTGGGAAGAAGAAGGACATTACATTGTAAGCCAGTAAATGTGGGAAATACCCCCCCTTTTTTTCTTTTTGGGTTTTGAGGTAGGGTCTCACTCTAGCCCATGCTGACTTGGAAATCACTCTGTATTCTCAGGGAGGCTTTGAACTCATAGTGATCCTCCTACCTCTGCCTCCCAAGTGCTGGCAGAAATACCACTTTTTAACATTTCATTTTTTATGTGCTTACTTAGAGAGAGAGAGAAAAAATGGGTTTGCCCGCATCTCTAGTAACTGCAAACGAACTCCAGACGCATGTGCTACCATGTGCATCTGCCTTACATGGATTCTGGAGGATCAATGGTGGGTCCTTAGGCTTCTCAGGAAAGCACCTTAAAAGCTAAGCCATTTCCCCAGTGAACAACATGCTTTACTTTCCACAATAGGGAGGTAAAGGAAGAAGGATCGGTTATAGGTATTATTGGATAGAAAGGATTGAAATAAGTATTATTTGATCAATATGCAGTTCTTCCAGAAATATAAACAGACATATATTTAAATAGGGTCTTATGTAGCAATGTAGCGCAGGCTAGCCTCACACTTTCTATGTGTCAGACATAAGCCTTAGACTCATGATCCTCTTGTATCTACCTGCAGAATGCTGGGATTACAAGGAATGCACCACTATAGCTGTTTTAATTTTTGTGATCATTGAATTCACATGCTACACTTTATAAAATGAATGAATGAATGGTGTGTGTGTGTGTGTGTGTGTGTGTGTGTGCTAATTCACTCTGCCCAGGCTGACCTAGATCTCACTCTATGATCCCAGACTGGTCTTGAACTCACAGTGATCTCCTACATCTGCCTCCAGAGTGCTAAGATTAAAGACATGCACCACTGTGCCCAACAAAACAAATAGTTTTTAACTAGGAGTTGTGTCAGAATGAAACACTTTAGAGGAGTAACGACATTTGTAAATTTTCAGAACTTTCTCCTGGACATTGTATTGCATGATCTAACTGAGAACCAAAGAAGCAGAGAAACAGAACTTCAGTCTCATCTCTTATTCACATATCCACTTTCTTATATTATTTGCCCCAAAGACAAAGCCACTCGTAACTTTCATTTAATTTTGCTGAGTAGGGGCAGATAGGGCCTTGGAATTTGAAAACAGAACTTCAGTTCATTAAACAAAAAGCATGGGTTGGAGCGATGCCTTAGTGGTTAAGGTATTTGCCTGTGGAGCCTAAGGACCCAGGCTCGTGTCTCCAGTATCCACATAAGCCATATGCATAAGTAGGTACATGTGTCTGAAATTCATTTGCAATGGCTGGATGCCCTGGCGAGCATATTCTCTCTATCTGCCTCTCCTCTCTCTGTCTCTCTCAAAATGGATAATAATTAAACAAAAAAAGTACCACATCATCCATCTGCATTGGACATATAGATTTGGCAACAGAATTTAAACTCTTATGTAAATGGTTCTTTCTGAGAGGAGAGGGGAATGTGTCAAGAAATTATTTGATTCTCCCTTTCTTTTCCACATAATCACTTTAAAGTTTGCCTCAAAGTCCGAAAATTGGTTGTGTTTGTAACTCAATAATTTCCTTCCTTCCTTCCATCCTTTCTTTGTTTATTTATTTTCTCGGATAGGGCTTCGAGATAGGATCTCACTATAGCCCAGACTGACCAGGAATTCACTATGGAGTCTCAGGGTAGCCTCAGACTCATGGTGATCCTCCTACTTTTACCTCCCAAGTGCTGTGATTAAAGGCGTGTGCCGGCATTCCCTGCAAATTGTTTTTCTGGAACTAAAACTTACTTTCTTCCAGATGAACAAAATATTTTTCTATGTTCATTTATTAAATAAATGAAACCTTTTTGTGCAATTGCTCAATTATCTAGTTTCAAATTTAGCATACAATTTCCTGCACATTTTCCATTCGGCCTGATTTAGCCTCAGCTGAGACAGCAAAGCCATTTTCACATAACTCATCAACACCAACAAGATTTAAACTTATCATGAAATAGTTTGGTTTTGTTTGGATTTTCAGGTCAAGGCTGATTTCAGGGAAAATTCAGTTTTCTGTCTTGATTTCACTAACTAAAAATAAACTTTGGAAAAATACAGCAAATTTTTATTTTGATTTTCAAACCTATTTGGAAAAAATATATATTTATTTACCTTCAATTTATCCATTGCTTTCCCAATTATTTTTCATATATACATAATATAAAACTGTACCCAGTACCCTGTAAAACTTCCTTGGTCTATTTTATTCCTTTGGTACTGTTTTTTTTTTTTTTTAGTGGGGGGAGGAGATGAGTTAGGGTCTCACCCTTGCCCAGGCTGACCTAGAATTCACGATGTAATTTTATAGTGGCCCTGAACTCATGGCAATCATCCTACCTCTGCCTCCAGAGTGCTGGGATTAAATACATGTGCCACCACACCTGGCTACATTTGAAACGTTTTTTATTATTTAATAGTGAAAGAGGGAGGGGAGAGAGAGAGAGAGAGAGAGAATGAATGGGCATGGCAGGGCCTCCAGCCACTGCAAACGAACTCCAGACACGTGTGCCCACTTGTGCATCTGGCTTACGTGGGTACTGCGGAATCAAACCTGGTTCCTTTGGCTTCACAGGCAAATGCAATTATTCCTAAGCCATCCCTCCAGCCCCCATGAAACTATTTAATCAAGGAGTGACTGAACTTCTCCATGTGGAAAATGGAGTGACACATGCTACTGCTGGATGAAATGTTCATCAAGTACTTTGTAAGTGAGGTTGGTCATGCTTACCTTTGCTTTGACTTCAGGGTCTGCATGGTATTCCAGCAAAGTGGTCACCATTGCAGGTTATCATTGTAGACGGCGTAGTGAAGAGCCGTGTTCTTCTTGGCATCGGCGGCATTGGGATTAGCATCATACTGAAGTAGGATCTTCACACACGCTTCATGCTGGTACTGGGAGGCCTGTGGGGATTGTACCAAAAGAATAAATTGCCAATTCAAGGAATTCCAGGTAAACTTTCTACAAGTTTCTCCCAATACTTATGCATAGTGCCATAAATTCATCTTATTCTATGATTTAAAAAAAAATGTTTATTTTTATTTACTTATTTGAGAGTGACAGACAGAGAGGGAGAATGGGCATACCAGGGATTCCAGCCACTGCAAACGAACTCCAGACTCGTGCGCCTCCTTGTGCATCTGGCTAACATGGGTCCTGGGGAATTGAGACTTCAACCTGGGTCCTTAGGCTTCACAGGCAAGCGTTTAACCACGATCCATCTCTCCAGCCCATATTCTATCATTTCTTAAAAAAAACATTTCAGGCACAGAGTCTACATCTTAGGATAAAATCAGATTTCCTAAGGAGTCCAGGCTTCTTGGAATCACAATAGTACTGTCTCAGGCTCCAGTATGCTAGGATTACAGGCCTGTACCACCACACCAGGTGCTCTAAACATCTAGGCCAAGTCCACTTCATGCTGAGAGTGTGGGCTAGTCTTTACCTTAATCAGAGGTGTGCATCTGTCACTATCACATGCATTGATCTCACACTTTCTCTTTAGAAGGAGCTGTGCCACTTCTGGGTGGCCGTAAGTACATGCATAGTGCAGCGCGGTCCTGTGGAAAGGAGACAGCTTTTAACAATATGACAGAGTATCACACCAAACAACCATCCAGGTAACTGTAAAGATTAAGGAACATAGAATTAATTTTACAGTGTAGAAATAGTATGGTATTTCTATGTGGGCTGACTTCTATATCGTTTCATTTGTTTAGTTCAGATGAGGCTGTAGCACATGCCAGCAAGCATCTGCCACTGAGCTGTGTCCCTGCCCTGGCCACCAAAGCTGAACTCCAGGAAAATGACATTGAGGTTTAGTTCAGACGACACTGGAATCCTACTTTCACCTTTGTTACTTAAGACCAGCTACTTCTTAGTTTAGCTGTGAACTCAACAGCTCAGTTCCCCCATCCATAAACTGGGGATTGAAAATTGTAGCTATGTTACAGAAAACCATGGCGACGCTTCAGTGGGAATATATGGGACAACTTGAGAACTGTTCTTAGCACATGGCAGCTCAATCTTCATTAGATATTATAGTCACTACTACTAACGAACATATATGTATATATAATTGTGTTTTTTTGAGGTAGAGTCTTACTCTAGCCCAGGCTGACCTGGAATTCACTATGGAGGCTCAGGGTAGCCTCGAACTCACTCAGATCCTCCTACCTCTGCCTCCCGAGTGCTGGGATTAAAGGCATGCACCACCACGCCCGGCACAGGCACATTTTAAATGAGTACAATAATAAAATTATTCACAATGTAGAGATATGATTTAAAGGTTTTGTATTGTAACAAGTCTAAGATGTTCTTTTCAATTTCAATCCGAGACAGCTATGGTGACATTAATTCTGCTATATTCTTCCGCTCCAATCTCCAAGTAGTTGGATTATGGGCCAGCACCCCCATGCTTCCTTTAAAATGCTCATGATAACACATGGGAACCCCTTGGGTATGGAGATGCCACTTAGAACTCATGATGTTTACAACTATATTTAGCATGAATTTAAACATTTTTCTTAATAACCAAAACAAAATGAAGGGTCAAAATACATTCAGCATTTCCCAGGAAGTTATTCAGTAGGCCTGTGGCAGTTCTAGTCAAGACAATGGCATTTCAATAAAATTTTATTTCTCAAAAGAATTATAGGTAAAGAGGGTTGACTAATAAAATAACTCTAAACACAGAATCCTCGCTTTGATCTACAAGAAACATTACGCCCAAGGCAAGACAGGCTGAAATGAGTAAGTACAGAAACCCCACTATGTACTTGATAGAGTCTCTCTCAAATTTGGTGTGATAACTGCTACAAACAGGGCGTGTGGGGGGGTGCGGAGGACTATACGCGAATTTGGAAACCAGCTAAGGGTTCGTGTTTGTTTCGGCTCTCTTATACAAAGCCTGGTGTCCAGACCCCTCCAGGGTGTGCAGGACCAGGTGCTGAGGAGCCTATGGTGGGAAGAAGACCCAGCATCCTCCGTGAAACCAGCTCTTGGGGACCCCCTTCTCTCACCTCCAGTGAGCCAAGCCCAGGAGGGAGGCACTTCTCTCCCTTTAGGCCCTGCCATCCACCGCCCCTTCCTGGGAGTCACACCTGCGGGCCCTCTTACCTCTTGTTCTTGTCCGATTGGCTAATGAGGCTGTTCTTCAGTGTGAGGAAACTATGTACCTTGTCTAAGTCTCCCTGGCTTGCAGCTTTGTGGAAGTTTTCAACAGGCTTGTACCCTGGCAGGTAACAAGGCTTGGCTAGGAGTGAAGTGCTCCCAGGACGCAAGAACTTCTTCATGGTACAGGCTGTGGCCTTAATGGCCCCTTCTTTCACACTAGCCTCTCCCCCATCCCCAACCCCTGAACTCCGTTCAGCTTGTATTCACCCACCCCTCCCCATCCTTCACTGTCTATAGCCGCCCACCCCTCGCAAGGAGAATCTCAGTGGTCCAAATCCCTAGCATCAGCGCATGTACCATGCTAGCCTACATGCCCCAGGGGAAAGGCACTGTGCCTCAGCATCTGCAGAACACTGACAGGTGGCAGCATTTTCATCTCGTTGCCCAGCAACATTGTCAATCAATTGTGACAGGGTGGCAAGGAGCCAGCATGCCTCAGGGACCAGTGGCCACTGAGCCACACCCTCCAGCCTCTCCTCCCCAGTGATGGTTGACGTCCCGCCAAATTTCAAACACAGACAAGGCTTGGACAAGGGTTCTGCACATACTGTTTGCTTAGGGCCTCTGGGAATGCAATCTTTGTGTGAAAATCATTTAAAGTCACGTAAAACTTGAGTGTCTTGGACATTTCCATGAAAACTCCTTAAAATATCAAACTTTGACCCCAGAAGGCCAGTTCCAGGCCAGCATGGTTACACGGTGAGATCCGGGTCTCAAAATGGACAAGCTACTCTTAGAATCTCGATACAGGTTCTTCATATCCCTTCCTCACCCCCACCTGTCACTCCATGGGAGAGACTTCAGGCCTGGCACCTGACCTGAGCAGTTGCTGTGACAAAAGGTTGTTTTACTGATTTCCTACATGATGGCAAATATGTATCATCTGGGCAAACTTTCAATGAAAAAAAAAAATTACTTCACCCAATAAATGAAAACACATCTCTACTTCCCTCATGACACCTCCCTTTAGCCCTCTGTTTCAGGGTCTTGTGGAATGTGGATTCCTCCAATTGAGGCTGATAGCTAAGTTCCCTTAACTTGGAGTTCATGACATCCAGTAACAATTTAAGGTACCTGTTACAATTTGGTTTAAGCCCTAGGTGGGTCTAAGTGATTGCCTAGAGCTATAAGGACCTTGTAACGTGATTACACAACTTAAGACTTAGATAACCCATTTTATCTTATCCTTTAGCCTTACATTCTAGCAAGGAATAACCTAACTTCAGTGGTCAGACAGACAGGTCTTTAAAGGACCCAAAGGAAGAGAGAGAAGAGGAGCATTTCTGGGCTTTGAGCATCAAAGGGATCTCAAGCACATGAACTGGGCCTGGCATCTACCCTGTGAGGCACCGATACTGAGTGAAGTGATGAAATGTCTCCCTTGATCCCAGTGCTTCCTCTGCAGACATTCCTAGCACAATCAGACACCTTAGGGGAGAAGCCATAATCAGACTTAATCAGGATACCTAAGGCCTCTGCCCAGTTTTCACAGAGCCAAAGGCCTCACACCCTCCTGTGGCCTCACAGCCTCCTTACAGCCTGCCTCACATCCACCCTACACTCCTGCAACCCCACCCGCCTGTGGCCTCGCCCTCTCCTGTGGCTTCCTCCTTCTGAAGGCTCACATGCTCACACCACGAGGCCTCACAGCCACCTGGAGCCTAATAGACTGCAGAGACCTCACACCCTGCTGATCCTCACATCCTTCTGCCCTCTCAGGCCGCCTGCAGCCTCACAGTCTCCTGCGTGGTCAAACCCTCCTGTGGCTCATGTCCTCCTGGAACCTCGCAAACTCCCGCAGCCTGACAGCCTCGTGGGTCTCGTGCCCTCCAGTGGTCCGACAGCCTCCTGTGGCCTCCCGCCTTGGTGGAGTCTCACGCCCTCCTGTGGCCTCGCTCACTACTCTGGCCTAAAACCCTTCTGCTGCCTCCCACCATCCTATTGCCTAGCAGGGTCCCAAAGCCTCCCAAGTTCCCGCAGCCCCATGCTCTCCTTGCCTCATCACCCTCTTGAGACCTCAGACTCTCCTGTGGCTTCCACCCTCCAAAAAGCTCACATCCTCTTGTCATGCGGCCTGACAAGGTCCTGGGGCCTCAGATCCTGCTGCAACCTCACGCTCCACAGTCCTCACAGCCTCCTGGGCCCTCACAGTCTCCTACAGCGTCACATCCTCCTGCATCCACACCTGCCTGCTGCCTCACAACTGCCAATGGTCTCACACCCTCCAGTGGCCTCACAGCCTCCTGCAGCCTCACATGCACCTAAGGCCTGAAACCCTCTTGTGGCCTCACACCTCCCTGTGGTCTAACACCCTAATCTGGCCTCACAGCCTCCAGTGGCCTCACACTATTCTGTGGCCCTCTACTGTGGTCTCATACCATACTGTGGTCTCACACCTATTGTGGTCTCACCGTGTCCGGTGGCCTCTTACCCTCCTGCAGCCTCACTTCCTCCTGCAGCCTGACACTTTCCTGCAGCCTCACCCCCTACTGTGGCCTCACTCTCTCCTATGGCCTCACATCCCAATGTGGCTTCACACCCTCTCCCACATACACTCTCCTCAAACTGCACACTCTGCTGTAGCCTCACACCCTCGTGCAACCTCACACCCTCCTGTGACCACACACCCTGCTGTGGCTTCACACCTTCCTGAGGCCTTACACGTGGAACTTATCCTATAGCTCAAGGATGGTCGGTCTTGAGCTCACTGCAATCCTACAATCCTCCCACCTCAGGGCTGGGAATACAGGCATGAACTACTACCTTCATGTTAAGGTCAAATTTTAATTCAGCTGCAGGGATGGCTTAGCGGTTAAGGCATTTGCCTGCAACGCCAAAGGACCCAGGTTCAAGGCCCAGAACCCACATAAGCCAGATGCACAACGTGACGCATGCATCTGGAGTTCCTTTGCAGTGGCTGGAGGCCCTGGTGTGCCATTCTCTCATCTCCCTCTCTGTTTGTCTCAAATAAAATAAATAAAAATATTGTTTAAAAAATTAATTCATATGTGAATTAAACATTTACCAGATACTTTTATTAGGTGGCAGGCACACTTGTACATATTTGGGATACATTAATGCTGACACAAAACATAGCTCTCATCTTAAAGGGTATAAAGGCTTATTTATTCTATTTTTTTTTGTTGTTGTTGTTGTTTTTTGGTTTTTCGAGGTACGGTCTCACTCTAGCCCAGGCTGACCTGGAATTCACTATGAAATCTCAGGGTGGCCTCGAACTCATGGCAATCCTCCTACCTCTGCCTCCCAAGTGCTGGGATTAAAGGCGTGCGCCACCACGCCCGGCTAAGGCTTATTTATTCTAAATGAAATATAGTGACCATGGACCAGTTACCAAAATGTATCATGACTTTTCTAGGCAGAGAAGAAAAGAAAGTCATAAATAAAGGCATTTATCAAATCCACTGGTGGAAAACTGCAAGTAGGCAGGTTACGTCAACACAGGGAAAATTCTGCTGTCAGTGTTTGATGTGACCTGCTGACCTTCTCAGCTAGTGGATGGTTGTGATCTTCCAACAGTTTTATCTCATAGTTTGAAAGGCTTTAACATCAGCCACAGAAGTGGGAAACGAAAAACTACTAAGACAACTAAGACCAGGCATAATGACACACACCTTTAATCCCAGCACTTGGGTGGCAGAGACAGCAGAATCTCCATGAGTTCGAGGCCACACTGAGACTACATAGTGAATTCCAGGACAGCATGTGCTACTGTGAGACCCTACCTCGACAAACAACCAAAAAAAAAAAAAAAAAAAAAACAGGAGAGAGAGAGAGAGAACTAAAGATAGGAAAACATAATTTGCCCCTGAATCTCCAGGGCTCCAACTCTCCACAGTCAGCTCTAACCAGTCAATCAGCTTTATAGAATTTTGAACGTAGGCGGTCTATCACCTGGGGGCTTCAATTCACATTATTATCCCAAACAAAGCAGCTTGCCTATCGCAGGTAAGATGCATGGTAGTAACAAGTGGAAGAAGTAAGTCAAGTCCATGGTGGGCTTGGTGCTGAGTGCTGTGGGGGAGGACATGTGTGAATGCAAGAGCCTGGAGGGTTAGTGGAATCACGGAGGTGGGTAAGACCTACTGGGCAGACGGTCTTCATGCAAGAAACTGAAAGACGTGGGGACGGGCTACATAGGTGTGGGGAGGATAACGACCAGGCTTAAACTGCAAGAAAAGAAAACATGTTTTTCCCATTATACTCTCCTATGTTCTCTAGAAAGCAACAGATTTACAAGAGCAAAATGGAAGTTTATCAGCCTGTGTACATGATATACGCATGAGAGAAACCAAGTATAGAATGACTCCTGACTAGACAGCTTAGAGGTTCCTCTTATACTATTGTCAATAGAATCCAACACAATAAGCAAAAGGCTTTCAAGGTGGGTATGGTGTCCCAGCCTTTGATCCCAGCCATTTGGAGGCAGAGGTAGGAGGATCACTGTGAGTTCAAGGCCACCCTGAGACTACATAGTGAATTCAAGGTCAGTCTGGGCTAAAGTGAATCTGCAGCTCAAACCCCCCCCCCAAAATAAATAAATAAAAATTTTTTTTTTTAATGCTTTAAATATCTAGAGGCAGTGTGGTCAGCAAATTTATGTCAAGGTGGGCTGGAGAGATGGCTTAGCGGTTAAGCGCTTGCCTGTGAAGCCAAAGGACCCTGGTTTGAGCTTGGATTTCCTAGGACCCACATTAGCCGGGTGCACAAGGGGGCACACGCGTCTGGAGTTCCTTTGCAGTGGCTGGAAGCCCTGGCGCGCCCATTCCCTCTCTATCTGTCTCTTTGTCTCCCTCTCTCTCTGTCACTTTCAAATAAATAAATAAATAAT
Source organism: Jaculus jaculus (assembly GCF_020740685.1). Classification (NCBI taxonomy): domain Eukaryota; kingdom Metazoa; phylum Chordata; class Mammalia; order Rodentia; family Dipodidae; genus Jaculus; species Jaculus jaculus. The sequence continues at coordinate 15,463,992 of NC_059115.1, read as the reverse complement.
GAACAAAAATATATTAAAAAAAAAAAAGAAACTAAGCTGGGGAGGGGTTCTGGCTAGAATGCGCCTCAGCCCGCTCCCCTCCCACCAACATGCGTCCTCCAGCAAGGTTCCCTCCATGTTGCCATTAGCTGGAATCCAAGCATCCGAAACGCCTGCTTTTATGGAGGACGTCTGATTTAAACCATCATATTACATTTCAGTGTTTTTGAGGTAGACATATACCTGGAATCTTGGAGGATATATATAAAGTTTTTTCATTCAATCAATGGGACCAGGGGGCAAAAACTGACTGAAACAATTGAATATTAGAACGAGACAAGTGGGAACAGTAGAGGTGAGATTCCAACATATTTTGGCTGTTCTGCCCAGAAAACAAAACAAACAAACAAACAAACAAAAGACTGTATCTTGCCAAAGAAAATAGAATGGACAGTTGAAAGACTACTGATATAGAACAAATGAGAAATGATGCTACCTAGACTTTAGGGTTTACAAGGTAGGATTTTGGGTATGTTTTGAAGGTACAGACCATATAATTTATATAATTGCATTTTGAAAATAAAAATATATATATTCTGTATCTCCTCAGCAGAAGAGATGGCTGACTTAGTGGTTAAAGCACTTGCAGGCAAAGCCAAAGGACCCAGGTTTTATTCCCCAAGACCCACATAAGCAACATGCTCAAGGCAGTGAATGGGTCTGGATTTCATTTGCAGTGGTTACAGGCCCTGGCACACCCACACCCTTTCTCTCTCTCACTCTATCTCTTTCTCTGCCTTATTCCCTCTCTCTATCTATCCAAAATAACTAAATAAAATTTTAAAAGCTTTTGAAATATATTCTGGGGCTGCAGAGATGGCTTACTGGTAAAGCGCTTGCCTGTGAAGCCTAAGGACCCAGGTTCGATTCTCCAGGTGCCACATAAGCGAGATGCACATGGTGGCGCATGTGTCTGGTGTTCCTTTGCCATGGCTACAGGCCCTGGCGTGCTCATTCTTCCTCTCTCTCTCTCTCCCTCCCTCCCTTTATGTCTAATAAATGAATAAAAATAAATAAAATCTTTAAAATATATTCCATTTCTTCACATAATATAGGGGTCATATTTCAACCACATACTGAAGAGATTCTATGAATGCTTTGTAACAGTTCTAGAAGTAATTTATTATTCTTCATTAACATTCCACTCTGTTTTGAAATTTTCTCTGTTTTATACTCATGTTCAAACAAAAATTAGTTTTGAGGAAGGTGATAGAAAACTGGGGATAGAAAATTAACGATTAATAGGTAATGCATGGATTAGCTTTTACATTAAGCATGGCTCACTTATGTTGTACAAATTCTAAGTCAGTCTGTGAACCATAAACATATTTAATAATTATATAAATACTATATATCATCCACAAATTGAATTTAAGGCTTATTTTCAACCTCAGTACTATAGCTACAATTGTATAAAAATGATACATAAACACACATATATATGTCATAATAGTCTATCTTTTAAAATGGGAATTCCTAAACTACTAATAATAACTATGTGCTTTCCCTTTTAGTATCAAAACAATTGGAATGGGGAGGCTAACATTGAGAAACGTTCTCTGATCCAGTTTACCATTTCCCCCTTTGCCTTAAGTGTCAATTCTCATCAGAAATTGTATAACAGGGTTGGAGAAATGGCTTAACAGTTAAGACAAGCCTAATGACCCCATTCATTTGCCCAGGACCCATATGAGCCAGATGCACAGGAGGCACATGTGTCTGGAGTTCCTTTGCAGTGGCTGGAGGCCCTGGTGTGCCCATTCTCTCTCCCTCTCTCTTTCTCTGTCTCTCTCTCTCTGTCTGACCCTTCCTCTCAGGTAGCCTTGGTGGAATGGGCGGGTGCACCCATCCCACGCTGCTCCGGGTGATCCCAAGCATGGGCCCTTACACTGACATGGAACTGTTTTAGTTAGCATCATAAATGACCAATAAAATCTACTACAAATAACAATCAGTATTAAAATGAGACATGAGCCCTGGTATAGGCTACTTCTTACTGAACCTGAAGAATTGATTTATGTCTATATCTGTTCTTCAGTTCAGTGTCTTGCACTGTATCTCTGTGTGCATCAGTTAATCTTCTGATGATTGACTCAGTATTTCTTTTTTTTTTTTCCATTTTTTTTCTTTTATTTTTTTCAAGGTAGGGTCTCACTCTAGCTCAGGTTGACCTGGAATTCACTGTGTAGTCTCAGGGTGGCCTTGAACTCACAGAGATTCTCCTACCTTTGCCTCCTGAGTGCTGGGATTAAAGGTGTGCTCCACAACACCCAGCTTCAAGTTCATCTTTTAAAGAAGTTTATGTATGTTCACGTGTGTGCGGCTGTATGTATGTGAGAATGCATGTGGAGCCCAGAGGACAAGCTTCGGTGTCATCCTCAGGAATGGTGTCCATCTTTTTTTTTTTTAATTAGATTTTTTTTTTTATGAGAGAGGGAATTGGCACACCAGCGTCTCCATCCATTGCAATCAAACTCCAGATGCATGTGCCACCTTGTACACATGTGCGACCTTGCGCTTGCCTCACCTCTGCGCGTCTGTCTTACATGGGATCTGTAGAGTTTAACATGGGTCCTTAGTCTTTGCAGGCAAGCACTTTAACCACTAAGCCATCTCTCCAGTCCCTGTCTCTCTCTCTTTTTTTTAATTTTTATTAGCATTTTCCATGATTATAAAAAAAATCCCATGGTAATTCCCCCCCCCCACTTTCCCCTTTGAAATTCCATTCTCCATCATATTTCCTCCACATCACAACCATTGTACTTACATATATACAATATCAACTTATTAAGTACCCTCCTCCCTTCCTTTCTCTTCCCTTTATGTCTCCTTTTTAACTTACTGGCCTCTGCTACTAAGTATTTTCATTCTCATGCAAAAGCCCAGTCATCTGTAGCTAGGATCCACAGATGAGACTCAGTATTTCTGACATGAGCATTTGTTACCAGTCGAAAAAACAGGAGGAGTTTTTTTTTTTTTTTTTTTTAAGCAAAGGATAAATGAGGGCTGGAGAGGTGGCAGAACACTTAAGAACACTTTTTGTGTAAGCACGAGGAACAGAGCAGGCCTGAGAACCTACTCAAGTTTGCTCCTCTGGGCTCACATAAACAGCCGGCCATGGCCAAGCCCCTCTGTCACCCCAGTTATGTGGGGAGCCGACACTTGGTGTCACAGGGGTTCATGTAAAGATGGCAAGCTTAGTGATCAGTGAGAGACTGTGGTTCAAATAAGAATTTGTGACCTTTTCTCTCTCTCTAGCTCACTCTCCCTCTGTCTCCCTCTTTCTCACTGTCAAATAAATAAATAAAAATATTTTTTTTACGAAAACAGGCTCGGGCTGGAGAGATTACTTAGTAGTTAAGCGCTTGCCTGTGAAGCCTAAAGACCCTGGTTTGAGGCTCCATTCTTCAGGACCCATGTTAGTCAGATTCACAGGGGGCTCATTCATCTGGAAGTCATCTGGAGTGGCTGGATGCCCTTGTACATCCATTTCCTCTCTCTTTCTCTGTCTCTGTAACTGCCTCTTTCTCTGTCTGTCACTCTCAAATAAATATTTTTTTGGATTATTATTATTTATTTATTTGAGAGCAACAGATGGAAAAAGATGCAGAAGGAGACAGAGAGAGAGAGAGAGAGAGAGAGAGAGAGAGAGAGAGAGAGAGAGAATGGGTGTGCAAGGGCTTCCAGACACTGCAAACGAATTCCAGATGCGTGGGCCCCTTGTGCATGTGGCTAACATGGGTCCTGGAGAATAGAGCCCCAATTGGGGTCCTCAGGCTTCACAGGTAAGCACTTAACTGCTAATCCATCCCTCCAGCCCACTCTCAAATAAATAAATAAAAATATAAAAAAGTTTTAAAAAGACTGGAGGGATGGCTTAGTGGTTAAGGCTTTTGCCTGCAAAACCAAAGGATCCAGGTTCGATTCCCCAGGACCTGTGTTAGCCAGATGCACAAGGTCGTGCATACATCTAGAGTTCATTTGCAGGGGCTGGAGAACCTGGCCCTCCCATTCATTCTCTCTCTCTGTCGCTCTCTTTCTCTCTCTCTCTCTCTTTCTCTCTGTCAAATAAATAAAAAATAAATAGATAAAAAGAATGGATGGAAGAGTAGCGGCCAATGCATGGAGCACTCTGTGGGCACATAAACATGCATGCACCAATTTCCACAAAGACAGACAGACAGACAGCCCTCCACACATCCACGCACACACAGACAGCATGAAGCCTACCTGTTCCACTAGTCGCTGGCATTCACGTTCGCCTTTGTGAGCAGGATCGCCGCTACCTGCACATTGTCCTTCACCACAGCAGCTATGAGTGGCGTGAAGCCGTCCTGGGAAAACACAAAAGTAACTACCAGCTCACAGAACCGCATGTGTCTCAAGCCTGTGGAAAATGTTAGAAAAGCCCCTATGCGAGTGAATATGGAAAGAGGAGAAGGAACAGTAATCTCCACTCCTCTCTCACCCACTGCAAAGGAACTCCAAATACGTGCGCCCCATTGTGCATCTGGCTAACATGGGTCCTGGGGAGCCAAGCCTTCAACCGGAATCCTTTGGCTTCACAGGAAAGCGCTTAACCACTAAGCCATCACTCCAACCCATGTAAATGGTTCTTTCTGACAGGAGAGGGCCATGTGTCAAGAAATTATTTGATTCTCCCTCTGTTTTCCAATAATCACTTCAAAGTTTGCCTCAAATTCCTAAATATGGTTGTGTTTATAACTCAATAATTTCCTTACTTCCTTCCTTCTTTCTTCCTTCTTCTTTCTCTCCCTCCCCCTTCCCTTCTTTCCTTTCTTTGTTTATTAATTTTCTGGGGTGGGGGTTCGAGGTATGGTCTCACTCTAGCACAACTGACCCAGAATTCACTATGGCATCTCAGGGTGGCCTCAAACTCATGGTGATCGTCCTACTTCTGCTTCCCGAGTGCTGGGTCTAAAGGCGTGTGCCACCATGCGCTGCCAATTGTTTTTCTTAACCTAAGACTTACTATATTCCCATTTAAACAAACTATTTTTCTATGATCATTTATGAAAAAAATGAAACCTTTTTGTGCTATTGTTCAATTATCTAGTTTCCAATTTAGCATACAATTTCCTGCACATTTTCCATTCTGCCTGATTTAGCCTCAGCTGAGAGAGCTAAAGCATTTTCACATCACTCATCAGCACCAACAAGACATAAACTTATCATGAAATAGTTTGGTTTTGTTTGGATTTTCAGCTCCAGGCTGATTTCAGGGAAAATTCTGTTTTCTGTCTTGATTTAACTAACTGAAAATAAACTTTGGAAAAATACAGCAAATTTTTAGTTTTATTTTGAAACATATTTGGAAAAAATATATTTATATATTTACCTTTAACTTATCCATTGTTTTCTCTAATATTTTGCATATATGCACACAATATATTTGTACCCAGCTCCCTGTAAAAATTCCTTTGTCTATTTTACTCCTTTGATACGTTTTTTGGGGGGTGGGGGAAGTTGAGTTAGGGACCCTCAATCGCCAAGGCTGACCTGGAATTTACTATGTAAACTTAATAGTGGCCCTGAACTCATGGCAATCCTCCTACCTCTGCCTCCAGAGTGCTGGGATTAAATACATGTGCCACCACACCTGGCTACATTTGAAACTTTTTTTTTTTTATTTAACAGAGAAAGAGGGAGGGGGGAGAGAGGGAGAATGAATGGGCATGCCATGGCCTCCAGCCACTGCAAATGAACTCCAGACAGGTGCGCTCACTTGTGCATCTGGATAACGTCGGTCCTGTGGTATCAAACCTGGTTCATTTAGCTTCGGAGGCAAAGACCTTCACTGCTGACCCATCCCTCAAGCCCCCATTTGAAACTTTATAATCAAGGAATGACTGAACTTCTCCATGTGGCAAATGGAGTGACACATGCTACTGCTGGAAGAAATGTTCATCAAGTACTTTGTAAGTGAGGTTGGTCATGCTTACCTTCGCTTTGACTTCAGGGTCTGCATGGTATTCCAGCAAAGTGGTCACCATTGCAGGTCATCATTGTAGATGGCGTAGTGAAGGGCCGTGTTCTTCTTGGCATCGGCGGCCTTGGAATTAGCACCACACTGCAGTAGGATCTTCACACAGGCTTCATGCTGGTGCTGTGAGGCCTGTGGGGACTGTACCATCAGAATACACTGTCAATTCAATGAATTCCAGAAAAGCTGTCTATAAGTTTCTCCCAATGGTTATGCATAATTGACATATATTCATCTTATTCTGGGATTTTCAAAAAATTTTTATTACCATTTTCCATAATTATAAAAAATAACTCCATGTTAATTCTGGGATAATAAAAAAATTGTGTTATTTATTTATTTATTTATTTAAGAGTGACAATAGATATGTGTAAGTGCCATAAATTCATCTTATTATATGATTTAAAAATAGTTTTATTCATTTACTTATTCATTTATTTATTTCAGAGTGACACAGAGAGAGAGAGAGAATGGCCATGACAGGGTTTCAGCCACTGCAAAGGAACTTCAGATGCGTGAGGCCCCTTGTACATCTGGATAAAATGGGTCCTGGGGAATCGAGCCTCAAACCGGGGTCCTTAGGCTTCACAGGCAACTGCTTAACCATTAAGCCATCTCTCTAGTCCATACTGTATCATTTTTTAAAACGACATTTCAGGCACAGAGTCTACATCTTAGGAGGAAATCAGATTTCCTAAGGAGTCCAGGCTTTTGGAATCACAATCGTACTGTGTGAGGTTCCAGTATGCTAGGATTATAAGCCTGAACCACCACACCAGGTGCTCTAAACGTCTAGGCCAAGTCCACTTCACGCTGAGAGTGTGGGCTAGTCTTTACCTTAATCAGAGGTGTGCATCTGTCACTATCACATGCATTGATCTCACACTTCCTCTTTAGAAGGAGATGCCACTTCTGGGTGTCCCTAATTAACTGCATAGTGCAGTGTGGTTCTGTGGAAAGGAGACAGCTTTGAAAAATAAGATAGAGTATCACACCAAAACAACCATCCCGGTAACTGTAAAGATTGAGGAACATAGAATTAATATTACACTGTAGAAATAGTATGATATTTATATGTGGACTGACATATATATAGGCTCATTTGATTAGTTCAGATGAGGCTGCAGCACGTGCCAGCAAGCATCTGCCACTGAGCTGTGTCCCTGTTCTTCATTGTGAGCAAACTATGTACCTGGTCTAAGTCCCCCTGGCTTGCTGCTTTGTGGAAGTTTTCAACAGGCTTGTTCCCTGGCAGGTAACAAGGCTTGTCTAGGTTTAAAGTGCTCCAAGGTTACAAGAACTTCTCCATGGTACAGGCTGTGGCCTTAGTGGCCCCTTCTTTCCCAGGAGCCTACTTTAGAATGGCACATGTTAGGATCACGTATTGTGTTCTCTCTTGCGTCAGAACACTCGACAAAAAGCAGCTGTTGGTAGAAAAACATGTATTTAGGCTTACAGTCTCTATAGGAAGCTTCATAATGGCAGGGAAAGCAGAGGATGGGCGTCATTTTTGCCACAGCAAGTGGAAAACCACAACAAGAAACTAAGCTGGGGAGGGGTACTGGCTAGAATGCTCCTCAGCCCGCTCCCCTCCCACCAACATGCGGCCTCCAGCAAGGTTCCTTCCATGTTGCCATTAGCTGGAAACCAAGCATGGACAATGAGTGCTTTTATGGAGGACGTCTGACTTAAACCATCAGATTACACTTCAATGTTTTTGAGGTAGACATATACCTGGAATCATGGAGGACAGATATAAAGCTTTATCATTCAAACAATGGGAACAGGAGGCAAGAACTGAGTGTTACAATTGTATATTAGAACGAGACAAGTTGGAACAGTAGAAGTGAGATTCCAACATATTTTGGCTGTTCTGCCCAGAAACAAAAACAAACAAACAACAAACTGTATCTGGCCAAAGAAAATAGAATGGACAGTTGAAAGACTACTGTAATAGAACAGATGAGAAAGGATGGTACCTAGACTTCAGGTTTTACAGGGTAGGATTTTGGATATGTATAGAAGGTAGAGACTATATAATTCATATAATTGCATTTTGTAATATAAAAGTATATATATTCTGGATCTCCTCAGCAGAAGAGATGGCTGGCTTAGTGGCTGGGGCACTTGCAGGCTCAGCCAAAAGACCCATGTTTTATTCCCCAGGACCCACATAAGCCCACATGCTTTGGATTTCATTTGCAGTGCCTACAGGCCCTGGCACACCCACACCCATTCCCTCCCTCCCTCCCTCTCTCTCTCTGTCTTTCTCTGCCTCTTTCTCCCTCATAAATAAATAAAATTTAAAAAGCTTTTAAAATATATTCTGGGGTTGCAGAGATGGCTTAGTGGTAAAGCACTTGCCTGTGAAGCCTAAGGACACAGGTTCGATTCTCCAGATCCCATATAAGCAAGATGCACATTGTGGCGCATGTGTCTGCTGTTCCTTTGCCGTGGTTAGAGGCCCTGGCATGCTCATTCTTCCCCTCTCTCTCTCACACTCCCTCCCTTTATCTCTAATAAATGAATAAAAATAAATAAAATCTTTGAAATATATTCTGTTCCTTCACATAACCTAGGGGTTATATTTCAACCACATACTGAAGACATTCTATGAATGCTTTGCAATAGCTCTAGAAGAAATTTTTATCCTTCATTAACATTGCACTCTGTTTTGAAATTTTCTCTTTCTTATACTCATGTTCAAACAAAAATCAGTTTTTAGTAAGGTGATAGAAAATTGGGGATAGAAAATTAAAAATTAATAGGCAATGCATGGATGAGCTTTTACAATAAGCATGGCTCACCTATTTTGTACAAATTCTAAGTCAGTCTGTGAATCATAAAACTATTTAATAATTCTACAAATACTATCAATCAACCACAAATTTAATTTAAGATTTATTTTCAACCTCAGTGCTATAGCTACTATTGTATATACAATGATACATAAACACACACATATATATGACACAATACTATATCTTTAAAACGGGCAATACTAAACTACTAATAATAAGTATGTGATTTCCATTTTAGTATGAAAATATTGGAAGGGTTAGGCTAACAGTGAGAACTGTTTTCTGATCTAGTTTACGATTTCCCACTTTGCCTGAATTGTCAATTTTCATCAGAAATTGTGTAACAGGGTTGGGGATATGGCTGAACAGGTAAGACAAGCCTCATGACCCCAGTTCAATTGCCAAGATGCACAGCAGGCACATGTGTCTGGAGTTCCCTTGTAGGGGCTGGAGGCCCTGGTTTGCCCATTCAATTTCATTTTCTCTCTCTCTGTCTCTCTCTCTCTCTGACTCTTCCTCTCAGGTACCTCGGGGCCGGACCCAGGTGCCAGGGATGGACCATGGAGGTCAGGGGTGGGCCTGCAGTGGTCACCGATATCTGACTTTCCTCTCATGGACATCTAGCTCCTCCCGTGGAAGATGGGCCGCCCAGACCCGGCCCCACGCGAGGCCGAGGCCCAAGTGCTGTCCACCCTGAGGCCGAGGCCGAGGCCGCCTCGCTGGAGAAGCCTGTGAGCTCTGCGCCCGTCTCCGCGTCCCCACGCTTTCCCGGCCCAGCTGTCCACTGACCTCCGCCTCCATCCGCCGTCGCGCCCGTGACCGGCCCATGTCCGCGGAGCCACTGCGCATGTCCGCCGCCCTGACGCCGCTGCCCCGCTGGACAACCCCGCGGACCTCGGAGGTGGCGGCGCCCAGCGAGAGCGCGGTGCGCGGACCTTCCACAGCCCGGGACGCCGCCCAGCGCTGCGCGGAGGCCTCGCGGGTCCCGGGGACGGGGTGGGGCAGGACCCGCGGGGCTCACCTCGGACCTGCCTCCCCTGCAGCCTCCGTGGTCACTGGAGTCGGGGAGACGCTGAACAGAAGGACCCGGTGGACCCGGTGAGAGGAGAAAAAGCGAGGGAGCGCGATGTCCTGTGCTGCAGAGGGAGAGCTGATGAGCCCCGCCTCCCCGTCCGCCCCGCCCACAGCGCCTCGCTCCCCCAGAGCGCACCCCGCCCTCCTCCACGTCTGCCCCAGACTCCCCCCTCCTGCTTGGTATTGTGTCATTTATGTGAGGGAGAGGGAATGGGGAGCATCAGGGCCTCTTGCAGCTACAACCTCCAGACACACGTGCCACTTTGTGCATCTGGCTTTATGTTGGTTCTGGGGAATCAAACCAAGGCTGGCAGGCGCTTAACTGCTGAAATACCTTCCTCCTTTATTTAGTTTATTAGTTTATTTACTGGGGATAGAATCAAGCGTGGTAGTGCAAACCTTTAATCCCAGCAATCAGGAGGATACCAGTGAGGTTGAGAGGAGCCTGAGATTACATGTGAATTCCAGGTCAGCCTGGGTTAGAATGAGAGCCTACTTTGAAAATCCAAAAAATAAAAAAAGTACAAAACAAATATAAGAGAAAGCATGAGAATGGGCATGTCAGGGCCCACAGCCACTGCAAACAAACTGCATATGCATATGCCACTCTGTGCATCTGGTTTACCGGGTTACCAGGGAACTAAACCTGGGTCCTTAACATTGCACCCCAGACTGGCCAGAGCTTCCGCCTTCATCCGGTGAAAAACCTGACTCCCCTCCCAGTTTCTGTCAATAAACAGTCTCTCTGTAGAGATCCAGTCTGACGTTTTCTTTTCCTTTTCTTATCCTTTCCTAAAAGTATCTTTCTGACGCTTCACTTGACACTCTGAAGTGTTTTTGTATAAAAATAAAATGTTTTGAGCCTATGCTACTAATCTTCTATGAAATTTTGGGGAAAAAAATCTACACTTAACTAATGATCCGAATGAACAATGAAATTCAAAAATACCAACAAAAACCCAGTACGTAAAAGACAGATGGCTCCTTAGTTAAGGTGCTTGGCTGTGAAGCCTAAGGACCCAGGTCAATGCCCCAGTACCCAAAAAAAATCTGTGTGCAGAAGGTGGGACATGCGTCTGGAGTTTGATTGCAGCAGCTAGAGGACCTGACACACACATTGTCTCTGTATCTCCCTCTTTCTCTATCTCTCTGGCTCTTCTCCTTACAAAGAAATAATTCAAAAAAAGATCCTCATAATTTCCAAGAACTGAGACATACTTGCTTTCCTTACATGGAATTTGTGCATGATAAATTTGATAAGATTTGCACCCCCAGTAATGGCCTCATGGGTTGGAGGATGGTGATGGCTTAGTGGTTACGTACTTGCCTTTGAAGCCTTAGGATCCCAGTTTGAGGCTCGATCCCCAGGGCCCACATAAGCCAGATGTACAAGGTGGTGCATGCATCTGGAGTTCATCTGCAGTGGCTGGAGGCCCTGGTGCACCCATTCTCTCCCTCTCTCTCTCTCTCTCTCTCTCTCGCTGCCTCTTTCTCTCTCTCTCTGTTGATCTCAAATTAATAAAAAAATAATCAAAAATTTAAAAACATCAGTCTGCTTCTTATTACTCGTTTTGTTATTATTATTTTTTTACGTTTCATTTTTAATTATCTCAGGGACAACGAGGCAGAAAACAGGAAAAGAGATAGAGAGAATGGGCACACCAGGGGCTCCAGCCACTGCGAACAAACTCCAGATGCATGTGCCACCTTGGGCATCTGGCTTTACGTGGGTGCTTGGAACTTGAACTTCAGTCCTTTGGCTTCCCTGCAAGTGCTCTGATAGCTAAGCCATTTCGCCAGCCCTGCAGTGAGTTTAATGTCAGTGTGGCAACTTAGCAAGATCTGTCTTACTTTAAACAAACAAAATGAGAAAAAAAAAAAAGTAGGATGGGGTCTGGAGAGATGCCTAAGCAGTTAAGGTGCTTGCCCATGACACCCAAAGATCCTGGTTTGATTCTCCAGAACCCTCATAAGCCAGATGCCCAAGGTGGTGCCTGTGTCTGGAGTTGTTTGCAGTGGCTAGAGGTTTGGTGTGCCATGGTATCCCTACCTACCTCTCTCTCTTCCTAATATAAAGAAATAAAATATTTTTAAAAACAGGATGGGTATTAGGTCACTGTCTCCCAGTAAGATTCTATGGTGTCACAGGGGTTCATGTAAAGATGGCAAGCTTAGTGATCAGTGAGAGACTGTGCTTCAAATAAGATTGGGTGACCCCTTCCCTCTCTCTGCTTCTCTCTCTTCCTGTCTCCCTCATTCTCTCTGTCAATTAAATAAATAAAAATATGTTATTTTTAAAAAGAGGCTCAGGCTGTAGAGATGGCTTAGCAGTTAAGTGCTTCTCTGTGAAGCCTAAGTACCCTGATTCAAGGCTCAATTCTCTAGGAATCTCGTTAGCCAGATGCACACGGGGACACACACATCTGGAATTCGTTTGCAGTGGCTGGTTGCTCTGGTGAACACATTCTTTCTTTCTCTCACTCTCTAACTGCCTCTTCCTTTCTCTGTCTGTCCCTCTCAAATAAATAAATAAAAATATATTTAAAAAATTTAAATGAGGCTGGAGGGAGTGCTTTGTGGTTAAGGCATTTACCTGCAAAACCAAAGAATCCAGGTTCGATTCCACAGAACTTGTGTTTGCCAGATGCACAAGATCATGCACGCATCTAGAGTTCATTTGCAGTGGATGGAGACCCTGGCACAGCCATTCATATTCTCTCTCTCTCTCTCTATGTCTTTTCTTCTCTTTCTCTCCCTCTTTCTCTCTGTCTAATAAATCAAAAATAAATAAATAAAAAAGAATGGATGCAGGAGCACTGGCCAGTTCATGCGGCACTGTGTGGACACATAAACATGCATCCACCACATCCCACAAAGACAGACAGACAGCCCTCCACACATCCACGCACACTCAGAGAGCATGAAGCCTACCTCTTGCACTCGTCGCTGGCATTCACGTTCGCCTTCGTGAGCAGGATCGCCGCTACCTGCACACTGTCCTTCACCACAGCAGCTGTGAGTGGCGTTTAGCCGTCCTGGGAAAACGCAAAAGTAACTAACAGCTCACCGGACAACGCGCGTCTCAAGCCTACAGAAAATGTTAGAAAAGGCCCTATACACGTGAATATGGAACAAGGAGAAGGATCAGTGATCTCTGCCCTTCTCTCTCAGCTGCACCTTCACATATTCTGCTCCTCCCAGGGAAATCCTCCTCCCCTCCCTGAGGCTGTCAAGCCAACTACATTCCTTTCTAAAACGCCACAAATACTCACTGACTCGCAGAATGTTGTTTCTAGCTGAGAATTCATTGTGGTATTTTGGCTGCTTGAGGTTTTTCACATAAACCTTGAACACTATGGCTATTTTGTCTGCTCATCCATTTTTGTTTCTTTTTTTCCTTTTGGGCAATTTTGAACATGTGCATAGTACATAGTACTTTCCTCAAAGTGCCCTTTCATTACCTTTGCTTGTCCCTCTCCCCCGTTCTGCTTCCAATGAAAAAGGATTGTTTGTGCTTGTGTGCATGGTGGTGGCTGCACGTTTGTGCACTTGGCCTTGCTGTCCTTTCTCAAGGTCTCATGATTCTCAGGTCTCTGCTCACATACAGGATGGAGGTCACAGGCATGCATGGCTTTGCCCACTGCTCCTGTGGGCTCTGACATTCCAACTCTGGCAGTATTGGCCCCTTCAGCCCTTCACAACCGTGCAGGAAGCATTTTTAACAGCGGCACCACCTTTCCAGCCTAACACCATCTTTAAATTTTTTTATTTTTATTGATTTATTTGAGAGCAACAGAAAGAGAAAGAAAGAGGCAGACAGAGAGAGAGAAAGAGAATGGACTTCCAACCACTGTAAACAAACTGACGTGTGCACCCCCTTGTGCATCTGGATGACATGTGTTGGGTCTTGTGGAATTGAGTCTCAAACTGGGGTCCTTAGGCTTCACAGGCAAGCATTTAACCACTAAGTGATCTCTCCAGGCCTTAACTCCTTCTTTAAATATGGCCTCACAAAAAGCCCAACTTCTGGTTGGACAGATGGTTCAGCAGTTAATGGGCCACCTGCAAAGTCCAAAGACCTGGGTTTGATCCCCACTACCTATAATGCTGTGTTTCTAAGGACTGGTGTCTTAAAAAATCCTCGTATTAAAACTCTTGAGAGTGCAACTTTGTGGTATAACACATATGGATCATACATGAGTTTCTGGGTTCAATAACCAGGATTGCCATGGAAAGGTCCTAAAATACAGAATTCTCTATGCATTGCTACATGAACTTGATCTAGCATTTGGCTAAGTTTCTGACTGACAAGTCGGCTAGCTTACACTCATTCCAACTTCCTGAATTACATTATGAAATTTCACTGGATATTCAAGGACAATATAGTTGTAACAATTGAAAAAGCATGCAATAGGATTGGAGTGATGGTTTCGTGGTTAAGGTGTTTGCCTATGAAGCCAAAGGACTAATGTAAGCCGGATGCACAAGGTGCCGCATGCATCTGGAATTTGTTTACAGCAGCTGAAGGCATAGTGTGCCCATTTTCTCTCTCCCTCTCCTTCTCAAATACATGAAATAAATGTTAAAAAAAAACTTTTAAAAATCCAATAAATATTAGCTATCATTTCAATGTAAGCACTTACTTGTCAAGGCTGTCCGTTAAAATGTAGTAACGCAGAGTATGTCCAGAACTGTCTACCAAACCATCATCACACCAGCATGCACAAGAAGAAGGTGGATCATATTTTTTGATTGATGTATTATGGCATGGAAGAGAACAGTAATAAAAGAGAAGAGACATTAAAGTGTATAAACTAGTGTTCAAATATATTTCACCAGCTTACTCTCTAGTCTGTGTTATTAAATTTACTAGTAACACCTAAGGACAGACATACACATCCTATTGTAGAGTATTCACATTATTTTCTAGGCTAAAATGGACAAATTAGTAAATGACCTCTTTTCCACTTGAGAAAACTAAGTATATTTCCCACTTTTATATGTTTTTTTGTTTCTTTCTTTTTTTTATTTTTTTTTATTTTTCCAACGTAGGGTCTGGCTCTAACTCAGGCTGACCTGGAATTCCCTCTGCAGTCTCCGGTGGCCTTAAACTTAAAGCAACCCTCCTACCTCTGTCTCCCAAGTGCTGGGATTAAAGGCATGCTCTATCATGGAGAGAAACGTTTAGTAATATATTTTTTTATTTATTTGACAGAGGAAAAAGGAGGAAGGAAGGAAAGGAGAGAGAGAGACAGACAGAGAGAGAGAATGGGCATACCAGGCCTCCAACCACTGCAAATGAACTCCAGCTGTGAGTGCCCCTTGTGCATCTGGTTAACATGGGTCCTCTAGCCCACAGCGACTTTTATATAAGGGACAATCACTATGCTGCGGTGTGACCTCAACATGGTACATATTTAAATGAAGATTTCTTCCCTATCCTAATGCACTATTTTCCAACTCATAACTGGCTAAAGGCCAAAAGGGAAAAACTAAATAAATTTGAGAATTACTTAGAAATATAGAAACATATAGTAAATATTAGAATAGTTGCAGTTAATGGGACTAATAACCATGTGCTAGTTCTTGATTGAATTTCTATATAAATAATATTAAAATCAAATGCTGCCTCCGGAGATTGCCTTAGTGGTTGAAGTACTTGCATGCAAAGCCTAAGGATCCATGTTTGAATCCCCAGATCCCACATAAGGTAGACACATAAGGTGGCTAAGGACTGGAGTTTGATGACAGTGGCCGGAGGCCCTGGCCTGCCAATTATCTATCTCACTCTTTAAAACCTGACCTTCTGTTTGACTGGCCTCAATAAATTCAACCTGCAAAAATATACCCTTAGGACTGGAGAGACAGCTTAGCAGTTATGGCACATGACTGTGAAGCCTAAGGATCCAGGTTTAATTCTCCAGGTCCTACATAAGCCAGAAGCACAAGGTGGCACATGCATCTGGAGTTCATTTGCAGTGTCTAGATGCCCTGGTGTGGTGGTTTGATTCAGGTGAACCCATAAACTTAGGTGTTCTGAATGCTAGGTTCCCAGCTGATGGATATTTGGGAATTAATGCCTCCTGGAGGGAGTGTATTGTTGGGGGCGGGCTTATGGGCTTTATAGCCAGTTTCCCCATGCCAGTGTTTGGCACACCCTTCTGTTGCTGTGGTCCATCTTATGTTTGGCAGGGGGTGATGTCCACCCTCTGCTCATGCCATCGTTTTCCCCTGCCATCGTGAAGCTTCTCCTCAAGCCTGTGAGCCAAAAGAAACCTCTTTTTCCCAGAAGCTACTCTTGGTTGGGTGATTTCTACCAGCAATGCAAACCGGACTGCAACACCTGGTGTGACCATCCTTGCGTGCTCTCTCTCTCTAATAGATAAATAATATAAAAAATATATACTCTGAGTCTCATATAATAAAATATGTTTAGTGTTGAGGAATGTTCCCAATTGCACCCAACTTTGCCAGTTGTAAAGCTATTGTTCAACACAGTCCTCAGGATTGAAATTTTCTCCACAGGAGAGAAGGGAGGCTGTGATTCAGGAAGTCCAGACTGGGAGACCTGAAACCTGAAGGTCATGCAGCTCCCTCAAGGTTTTGTAAATGACAAAGTGAAACATTTCTACCTGGGGGGTGGGCAGAATAAATTAACTTTCAGAGAGTTAGGATATCAGCAATATGGGAAACGGTTGCAAGTCCACACTCTAAAGCTAAATGAAGGGGAAAACAGGATTGGAGAGATGGTTGAGTGGTTAAGGAGCTTGCAAAAAGCCATGTTCTGCTCTCCAGATCCCAGGTATGCCAGACACACAATGGTGAGTCAAGTGCAAGGTTGCACGTGACCACTATGTGGTGCAAGTGTCTGGAGTTCCATTGCAGCGGCTGAGGGCCTCTGCTCCAACTCTCTCTCTGTGTCTCTGTCTCTCTCACATTCTCTAAAAACATAAAATAAGCAGGGCGTGGTGGCACATGCCTTTAATCCCAGCACTCTGGAGACAGAGTCAGGAGGATTGCCATGAGTTCAAGGCCACCCTGGGACTAAATAATTAATTCCAGGTCAACGTGAACCAGAGTGAGACCTTACCTCGAAAAATCAAAATAAGAAAATAGAATAAAAAAATGTTTTAAAGGTAAAACAACTGCTTGGAACTGACTCTTGGGCTTGGAACAAGTGGTGCACTGTGCTGGGACTCTGATTGAGCTGCCTGCAAGTGGTCCAATGTACTCAGGACTCTCTGAGCAGCCGAGCTTGTGCAGTGACCTCCATAGGCACCTTTTGTGAGGTGGCATGAGTGCTGTGTTAGGCTTTTGTGTGAAGTGTCAGCCTTTCATTCATTTATTGCTTGTACAATCCCTCATTCTTCTCTGTGAAGAACCCCAGTAAATTCACTGGTTACCCCTAAGATGTTTTTGGCAATCATCCTTTGCTCTGGTATCTATGGCCTACATGGGGAAAAGACATATATTTGGGTCATCTCAGGGAAACAGAACTGCTAAGACAGAAAGATCTAAAGTAAACCTAATCTCATAGGAAAATAAGAATTCTCATTGGATTGGACAGATGGCTTGGCAGCTGACTTGCATGCCTGCAAAGGTTAAGGACCCAAGTTCAATTCCCCAGTACCCACGTAAGCCAAAGGCACATGACGATGCATGCAAATGGAGTTCGTTGCAGAGCATAGAGAAAATTGCCTCCAATTCTGTCTTCTCTGTCTGTCTCTCTTTCTCTTTCTCAAAGAAATGAAATAAAAATAAATTTAAGAGATGGATAAATAGCTTAGTAGTTAACACACTTGCCTATGATGCCTAAGGACACCAAGGAACTAAGGTTCGATTCCCCTTACCCACTTAAGTTATATGCACAACATGACCTGTGCATCTGGAGTTCGTCTGCAGTGCCTGGAAACCCCGAAGAATCCATTCTCTCTTTCTCTCTCTCTATCTCTCACTCCCTCTCAAATAAGTAAATATATAAACATTTAAAAATATTTTTTAAGGCCTGGAGAGATGGCTTAGCGTTTTAGCGCTTGCCTGTGAAGCCTAAGGACCCCGGTTCGAGGCTCGGTTCCCCAGGTCCCACGTTAGCCAGATGCACAAGGGGGTGCACGCGTCTGGAGTTCGTTTGCAGAGGCTGGAAGTCCTGGTGCGCCCATTCTCTCTCTCTCCCTCTATCTGTCATTCTCTCTGTGTCTGTCGATCTCAAATAAATAAAAACATAAAAATTTAAAAAATATATATGTTTAGATTTCCTTTTTTCATTCACTTGAGTTATCATCATTAAAGAAAAAGGATCCAGGCCAGGCATGGTACCACATGCCTTTAATCCCAGCCCTCTGGAGGCAGAGGTAGGAAAATCACTGTGAGTTCGAGGCCAACCTGACACTATGTATTGAACTGTAGGTCACCCTGAGCTAAAGTAAGACCCTAACTCGAAAAACCAAGCTGAAAAAAAAAATATTTCAAGCTCAAGGGTATCGGTGGGGTAAAGTAAGTTTCAAAAGAATTTCTGCTTAACATAGCAATCCAAAGGAAAAATATATAAGAAGCAGAGCAATAGATTTTATAAAATGATTAAGAATTACAATGTACATTTAAAATCTAGTAAAAATTCTATGTTTCATAGTTACACTTACATGGCACTGCTTTAGTTAGGACCATAAATGACCAAAACTTTACTACAAATTACAATCAGTATTAAAATGAGAAATGATGTGTGTCTGTATCTGTTCTTCAGTTCAGTGTCTTTCACCGTATATCTGTGTGCGTCAGTTAATCTTCTAACTATTGACTCAGTTCTGACATATGTATTTGTTACCACTCGAAAATACCAAGAGGGGTTTTTGTTGTTGTTGTTGTTGTTGTTGTTTTAAAGGATAAATGAGGGCTGCATAGGTGGCTGTGCAGTTAAGAACACTTTCTTTGTAAGCTCAACGAACAGAACAGGCCTGGGAACCTACTCCAGTTTGCTCCTCTGGGCTCACATAAACAGCTGGCCATGGCCAAGTGCCTCTGTCACCCCAGTTCCGTGGGGAGCCGACACTTGGTGTCACACGGGTTCATGTAAAGATGGCAAGCTTAGTGACCAGTGAGAGATTGTGTTTAAAATAAGAGTGGGTCATCCCTTTTCTCTCTCTCTCTCTCTCTCTCTCTCTCTCTCTCTCTCTCTCTCTCTGTTTCCCTCTTTCTCTCTGTCAACTAAATAAATAAAAATAATTGTTTTTTAAAAAAATGTTCCGGCTGGAGAGATGTCTTGGCACTTAAGCACTTGCCTGTGAAGCCTAAATATCCTGGTTCAAGACTTGATTACCCAACACCCAGGTTAACTACATGCACAACAGGGCACATGCATCTGGAGTTCGTTGACTGTGGCTTGATGCCCTGTTGCACCCATTCTCTCTCTCTTTCTCTCTCTCTCTAACTGCCTCTTTCTCTGTCGGCCACTATCAAATAGATAAATAAAAATACAGAAAAAATTTTTAAAAATATGCTGGAGGGATGACTTAGTGGTCAAGGCATTTCCCTGCAAAACCACAGGATCCAGGTTCGATTCCCCAGGACCTGTGTTAGACAGATGCACAAGGTCGTGCATGCATCTGGAGTTCATTTGCAGGGGCTGGTTACCCTGGCCCTCCCATTCATTCTCTCTCTCTCTCAATTTCTTGCACTGTCTCACCCTTATTCTTTTTCTCTGTCAAATATATAAAAAATAAAGAAATAAAAAAAAAGGGTGGAAGAGCAGCGGCCACTGCATGGGGCACTGTGTGGGCACATAAACATGCATGCACCACATCCCACAAAGACAGACAGACAACTGCCCTCCCCACATCCACGCATACACAGACTGCATGAAGCCTACCTGTTCCACTAGTCGCTGGCATTCACGTTCGCCTTCGTGAGCAGGATCGCCGCTACCTGCACACTGTCCTTCACCACAGCAGCTATGAGTGGCGTGAAGCCGTCCTGGGAAAACGCAAAAGTAACTAACAGCTCACAGAACCGCGTGCTTCTCAAGCCTACGGAAAATGTTAGAAAAGCCCCTATTCGCGTGAATGTGGAAGGAGGAGAAGGAACACTGATCTCTGCTCTTCTCTCTCAGCCACACATTCACGTATTTGGCTCCTCACTGGGAAATCCTCCTCCCCTCCCTAGGGCTGTCACGTCAAAGACAGTCCTCTCCAAAACAAACTACAAAAACTCACTAACTCGCCGCATGTCTGTAGCACAGAATATGTCATGGTATTTTGGCTCCTTGAGGTTTTTCACATAACTCTTGAACACAGGATTAATTGGTCTGTACAACCATTTTTGTGTCATTTTTTTATTTTTGGACAATTTTGAACATGTGCATAGTACATAGTACTTTCCTCAAAGTGCCCTTTCATTACCTTTGCTTGTCCCTCTCCCCCGTTCTGCTTCCAATGAAAAAGGATTGTTTGTGCTTGTGTGCATGGTGGTGGCTGCACGTTTGTGCACTTGGCCTTGCTGTCCTTTCTCTAGGTCTCATGATTCTCAGGTCTCTGCTCACATACAGGATGGAGGTCACAGGCATGCATGGCCTTGCTGACTGCTCGTGTGGGATCTGACATTCTAACTCTGGCATTATCGGGCCCCTGCAGGCCCTCATACCTGTGCGGGTAGCATACTTAACAGCTGTACCACCTTCCAGGCTAACTGACTTTTTAAATTGTTTTGTTTAGTTTTATATATTTAGTTGAGAGCAACTGATAGAGAAACAAAGAGGCAGACAGAGAGAGAGAAAGACAGTGGACCTCCACACACTGTACACAAACTCCAGAGGTGTGTGCCCCCTGTGCATCTGGCTAAGGTTGGACCTGGGGAATGGAGCCACGAACTGGGGTCCTTAGACTTCACAGGTAAACACTTAACCACTAAGCCATGTCTCTGTGCCCTAACTCATTCTTTAAATATGGCCCATTATAAGCCAAATTTCTGGGTTGGAGAGATGATTCAGCAGTTAATGGGCCCACCTACAAAGCCTAAAGCCCTGGGTTTGATCCCCAGTACCTATAATGCTGTGTCTCTAAGGACAGGGGTCTTAAAAAATCACTGGATTAAAAGTCCTGGGAGTGCAACTTTGTAGTATAACACATATGTATCATACATGAGTTACTGGGTTCAATGCCCAGGAATGATAAGGAAAGGTCCTAAAATACAGAATTCTCTACCCATTGCTACATCAACTTAATATAGCATTTTGCTTAGTTTCTGACTGATAAGTCAGCTAGCTTACACTCATTCCAACTTCTAGAATTAGACTATGAAATTTCACTGGATATCCAAGTATAATATAGTTGTAACAATTAAAAAGCATCCAATAGTGTTGGGGAGATGGTTTAGTGATTAAGATGTTTGCCTATGAAGCCAAAGGACCCACGTAAGCCAGATGCACGAGATGCCGCATGCATCTGGATTTCGTTTGCAGCAGCTGAAGTCATAGTGCGCCCATTCTCTCATTTTCTACCACTCTCTTTCTCAAATAAATGAAGTCAATTTCAAAAACCACCGAGAAATCCAATAATCATTACATCTCATTTCAATGTAAGCATTTACTTCTTAAGGCTGTCCTTAAAAATGTAGTAACATAGAGTATGTTCAGAATTGAATACCAAACCATCACCACCACCATGCTCAATAACGGGGATCATATATTTTGATTGATGTATTATGGCATGGAAGAGGGCATTTCTAAAATAGCAGAGACATTAAAGTGTATAAATTAGTATTCCTTTATATTTTACCAGCTTAATCTCTTGTCTTTGTGTATTAAATTGACTAGTAACACCTCAGGACAGATATTAACATCCTATTGTAGAGTATTCATATTATTTTCAAGGCTAAAATGAACAAATTAGTAAATGGCCTCTTGTCCACTTGGGAAAGCTAAGTAGATTTCCCACTTTTAGATCTTTTTTTTAAAGTTTTCCAGTGTGGGGTCTCTTTCTAGCTCAGGCTGAGCTGGAATTCACTCTGCAGTCTAACAGTGGCCTTGAACTCAAAGCAACCCTCACACCTCTGCCTCCAAAGTGCTGGGATTAAAGGCATGCACCATCATGCATGGAAACTTTTAATAATATTTTATTTTTACTTATTTGACAGAGAAAGAGGGAGGGAGGGAGGAAGAGAGAAAGAGAGAGAGAGAATGGGCATACCAGGGCCTCCAACCACTACAAATGAACTGAGATGTGAGTGCCCCTTGTGCATCCGGATAACATGGATCCTGCAGAATCAAAGCTGGATCCATTGGCTTTGCAGGCAAATGCCGTAACCGCTAACCCAGTCCTCTAGGCCACAGCAACTCTATATAAGGGGCAATCACTATGCAGCAGTTTGACCTCAAGTTGGTAAATATTTAAATGAAGACTTCTTCCCTACCCTAGTAAAGTGTCTTACAACTCATAACTAGCTAAAGGCCAAAAATGAAAAACTAAATCAATTTAAGAATTACTTGGAAATATAGAAATATATAGTAAACATTAGAGTAGTTGTAGTTAACGGGACTAATCATCTGCTAGCTCCTGAATGAATTTCTATGTAAATAATTTTAAAATCAACATGCGGCCTGGAGAGATTGCCTTAGTGGTTGAAATTCCTACCTGCAAAGCCGAAGGACCCATGTTTGACTCCCAAGATCCCACGTAAGCCAGACCCATAAGGTGGCAAACGCCTGGACTTTGATGACAGTGGCCGGAGGCCCTGGCCTGCCAATTATCTATCTCTCTCTTTAAAAACTGCCAGTCTGTTTGGAGGGCCTCAATTAATTCAACCTGCAAAGATATACCCTGAGGGCTGGAGAGACAGCTTACCAGTTAAGGCACATGGCTACAAAGCCTAAGGATCCAGGTCCTACATAAGCCAGATACACAAGATGGCACATGCATCTGGAGTTCAGTTGCAGTGGCTAGATGCCCTGGCGTGCCCATCCTCGCGCCCTCTCTCTCTAATAAATAAATAATTTAAAAAATATATGCTCTGAGTTACATATAATGAAATATGTTTAGTGTTGAGGAATGTTCCCAATTTCACCAAACTTTGCCAGTTGTAAAGCTATTGTTCAACACAGTCCTCAGGATTGAAATTTTCTCCAGAGGAGAGAAGGGAGGCTCTGATTCAGGAAGTCCAGACTGGGAGACCAGAAACCTGAAGGTCATGCAGCTCCCTCAAGGTTTTGTTAATGACAAAGTGAAACATTCCTTCCTGGGGGTGGGCGGAATAAATTATCTTTCAGAGACAGGATGTCAGCAAGTCTGGGAAAGGGTTGCAAGACCACACTCTAAAGCTAAATGAAGTGGAAACAGGGCTGGAGAAATGGCTGAGCAGTTAAGGTACTTCCCTACAGCCATGTTCTGCTCTCCAGATCCCTGGTATGCAAGACACACAATGGTGAGTCAAGTGCAAGGTTGCACGTGACCACTATATGGTGCAAGTGACTGGAGTTCCATTGCAGCGGCTCAGGGCCTGTGCTCCAACTCTCTGTGTCTCTGTCTCTCTCACATTCTCTAAAAACATAAAATAAGCAGGGCGTGGTGGTACACGCCTTTAATCCCAGCACTCTGGAGGCAGGGTCAGCAGGACTGCCATGAGTTTGAGGCCACCCTGAGACTACATAGTTAATTCCAGGTCAACCTGAAGCAGAGTGAGACCTTACCTCAAAAAACCAAAATAAATAAATAAAATAAAAAATATTTTAAAAGTAAAACAACTGATTGATACTGACTCTTGGGCTTGGAGCATGTGGTGCAGTGTGCTGGGACTCTCTTATTGAGCTGCCTGCAAGTGGTCCAATGCACTCAGGACTCTCTGAGATGCCGAGCTGCCTGCAGACTGTGCAGTGGGCTCTAGAGGCACACCTGTTGTGAGGTGGCATGAAGGCTGTGGTGGGCTCTTGCGTGAGGTGGCAGCCTTTGAGTCATTTATTGCTTGTACAAGCCCTCATTTTCTCTGTAAAGAACCCCAGTAAACTCACTGGTTACCCCTGAGATGCTTTTGGCAGTCATCCTTTGTTCTATCATCTGTGGCCTATCAGGGAAAAGACGTGTATTTGTGTCATCTCAGGGAAACCAAACTGCGACGACAGAAAGATCTAAAGTAAATCTAGTCTCATAGTAAAATAAGAATTCTCATTGGATTGGACAGATGGCTTGGCAGCTAAATGGCTTGCCTGCAAAGCCTAAGGACCCAAGTTCAATTCCCCAGTACCCATGTAAGCCACATGCACATTATGGTGCATGCAAATGCACTTCATTTGCAGAGTATAGAGAAAATTGCCTCCAATTCTCTGTCTTCTACGTTTATCTCTCTTTCTTTTTCTTTCAAAGAAATGAAATAAAAATAAATTTAAGACATGGATAAATAGCCAAGTGGTTAACACACTTGCCTATGATGTCTAAGGACACTACGGAACTAAGGTTAGATTCCTCTTACCCACTTCAGCTATATGCACAACAAGGCCTGTGCATCTGGAGTTCTTCTGCAGTGCCTGGAAACCCTGGACAATCCATTTTTCTTTCTCTCTTTCACTCTCTCTCTCTCTCACTCCATCTCAAATAAGTAAACATATAAACATTTAAAAATAAATTTTAAGATTTCCTTTTATCAGTCGCTTGACATATCTTCTTTAAAGAAAAAGGATCCAAGCCAGGAGTGGTGGCACATGCCTTTAATCTGAGCCCTTGGGAGGCAGAGGTACGAGAATCACTGTGAGTTCAAGGCCAACCTGAGACTACATAGAGAATTCTAGGTCACCCTGAGCTAAAGTGAGACCCTACCTCAAAAAACCAAACAACAAAAAAAAATTAAGTATCAAGCCCATGGGTATCAGTGAGGTAAAGTGATTTTCAAAAGAATTTCTGCTTAACATAGCAATCCAAAGGAAAAATATATTAGAAGCAGAGCAAGAAATTCTATAAAATGATTAAGAATTTCATTGTACATTTAAAATTCAGTAAAATTCTATGTTTCAAAATTACATTGACATGGAACTGCTATAGTTAGGATCATATATGACCAATAAAATTTACTACAAATTACAATCAGTATTAAAATGAGACATGAGCCCTCGTATACACTACTTTTTTTTTTACGAAACCTGAAAAATTGAATTATGTCTGTATCTTGTTTTCAGTTCTGTGACTTTCACCAAATCTCTGTGTGTGTCATTTAATCTTCTGACTATTGATTCAGTATTTCTTTTTTTTTTAATTATTTATTTATTTATTTGAGAGGGACATACACAGAGAGAAAGACAGATAGAGGGAGAGAGAGAGAATGGGACGCCAGGGCTTCCAGCCTCTGCAAAGGAACTGCAGATGCATGCGCCCCCTTGTGCATCTGGCTAACGTGGGACCTGGGGAACAGAGCCTCGAACCAGGGTCCTTAGGCTTCACAGTCAAGCGCTTAACCGCTAAGCCATCTCTCCAGCCCTGATTCAGTATTTCTGACATGAGCATTTGTTACCAGTCGAAAACACCAGTAGGGGTTTTCATTGTTGTTGTTGTTGTTTTTAAAGGATAAATGAGGGCCAGAGAGGTGGCTCAGCAGTTAAGAACACATTTTATGTGAGCACGAAGACCAGAGCAGGTCTGAGAACCTACTCAAGTTTGCTCCTCTGGGCTCACATAGACAGCCGGCCATGGCCAAGCCCCTCTGTCACCCCAGCCCTGTGGGGAGCCGACACTTGGTGTCACAGGTGTTCATGTAAAGATGGAAAGCTTAGTGACCAGTGAGAGACTGTGGTTCAAATAAGAATGGGTGACCCTTCTCTCTCTACCTCACTCTCTCTCTCTGTCTTCCTCTTTCTCTCTGTCAAATAAATAAATGAAAATAATTGTTTTTTGTAAAAAGGCTCGGGCTGGAGAGATGGCTTGGCGCTTAAGCGCTTGTCTGTGAAGCGTAAAGACCCTGGTTCGAGGCTCGATTCTCCAGGAACCACGTTGGCTACATGCACAAGGGGGCGCACACATCTGGAGTTTGTTTACCTTGGCTGGATGCCCTGTTACACCCATTCTCTCCCTCATTCTCTCTCTGTGTCTCTAACTGCCTCTTTCTCAATCTGTTTGTCACTTTCAAATAAAAAAATAAAAATAAACAAAAAAATTGTTTTTAAAGTGTGGAGGGATGGTTTACTGATTAAGGTATTTGCCTGCAAAACCAAAAGATCAAGGTTTGATTCCCCAAGACCTATGTTAACCAGATGCACAAGTTCCTGCATGCATCTGGAGTCTATTTGCAAGGGCTGGAGACCCTGGTGCACCCATTCATTCTCTCTTGCTCTCTCAATTTCCCTCACTTTCTCACCCTCCCTCTTTCTCTCTATCAAATAAAGAAAATATAAATAAATCAATAAGAATGGGTGGAAGAGTAGCGGCCCGTGCATGGGGCACTGTGTAGTCACATAAACATGCATGCACCACATCCCACAAAGACAGAGAGACAGACACACAGCCCTCCACACTTCCACGCACACACAGAGAGCATGAGGCCGACCTCTTCCAATCGTCGTTGGCATTCACCTTCGCCTTCGTGAGCAGGATCTCTGCTACCTGCACATTGTCCTTCACCACGGCAGCTATGAGTGGCGTGAAGCCGTCCTGGGAAAACGCAAAAGAAACTACCAGCTCACAGAACCGCGCGCATGTCAAGCCTAAGAAAATGTTAGAAAGGCCCCTATGCGCGTGAATATGGAATGAGGAGAAGGAACAGTAATCTCCGCTCTCTCAGCTGCATGTTCAGGTACTGGGCTCCTCCCTGGGAAATCCTCCTCCCCTCCCTGGGCTGACACTCGAAAGACAGTCCTATCCAAAACACACTGCGAAAACTCACTGACTCGCAGAATTCTGTTTCTATCAGAGAATTCATCATGGTACTTTGGCTCCATGAGGTGGTTCACAAAAACCTTCAACACAGTGGCTACTTTGTCTGTTCATCCATTTCTGTTTCTTTTTTATTGGACAATTTTGTACATGTGCATACTACGTAGTACTTTCCTCAATGTGCCCTTTCATTACCTTTGCTTGTCCCTCTCCCCCGTACCACATCCACTGAGAAAGAACTGTTTGTGCTTGTGTGCATGGTGGTGGCTGCACGTTTGTGCACTTGGCCTTGCTGTCCTTTCTCAAGGTCTCATGATTCCCTGGTCTCTGCTCACATACACGATGGAGGTCACAGGCACGCATGGCCTTGCCAACTGCTCGTGTGGGCTCTGACATTCCAACTCTGGCAGTATTGGGCCCCTTCAGGCCCTCATACCTGTGCAGGTAGCATATTAAACAGCCGTACCACCTTTCCAGCCTAACTCTCTTTTAATTTTTTTGTTTATTTTTATTTATTTATTTGAGAGCCACAGACAGAGAAATAAAGAGGCAGACAGAGAGAGAGTTAGAGAATGGACTTCCAACCATTGTAAACCAACTCCAGATGTGTGTGCCCCCCTGTGTATCTGGCTAACGTGGGTCCTGAAGAACGGAGCCTAGAACTGGGGTCCTTAGGCTACACAGGCAAGCCCTTAACCACTAAGACGTCTCTCCACGCCCTGACTCCTTCTTTAAATATGGCCTCATTAAAAGCCTAATAAGTGGGTTGCAGAGATGGTTCAGCAGTTAAAGGGCCCACCTGCAAAGCCTAAAGACCTGCGTTTGATCCCCAGTACCTATATAAAGCCATACGCACAAGATGGCATATGTGTCTGAGTTTGCTTGCAGTGTTGGAGGCCCTGGTACACCTGTTCTCCATCTTTCCATTCTTTGTCTTCCTCCTCGTCTCCAATACATAAATAATAAGAAGTGAAAAAAAATAAAAGACCAACTTCTTTTTATTACAAGACTACCTGTCATCAACTTGCTAAAGACCTTGTCAATGATAGTGGATGAGTGACAGTGGGAAGAAAAAGATTATTACACTGCAAGCAAGTAAATATGGTAAAAACTTCTCTTTTTTGGGTGGGGGTTCAAAGTTCTGTCTCACTCTAGCCAAGGCTTACATGGAATTCACTCTGAATTTCAGGGTGGCTTCGAACTCACGGTGATCCTCCTACCTCTGACTCCAAAGTGCTAGGATTAAAGGTTTGAGGATCAATTTTGGGTCCTTAGGATTCACAGGAAAGCACCTTAAAAGCTAAGCCATCTCCCCAGTGAACATGCTTAACTTTCCAAAATATAGAGGTAAAGGAAGAAGGACAGGTTATAGGTATTATGGGATAGGAAGGTTTGAAATAAGTATTATTGAACAATCTACAGTTCTTTCAGAAATATAAACAGGCATATATTTAAATGGGGTCTTATGTAGCAATGTACCACAGGCTAGCCTCACTCTTTCTATGTGTCAGACAGAAAGCTTAAACTCATGATCCTCTTGTATCTACCTGAAGAATGCTGGGATTACTAGGAATGCACCTCTATAGCTGGTTTAATTTTTGTGATCATTGAATTCACATGCTACACTTTATAAAATGAATGAATGAATGACGTGTGTGTGTGTGTGTGTGTGTGTGTGTGTGTGTGTGTGATAACTCACTCTACCCAGGCTGACCTAGATCTCACTCTATAATCCCAGACTGGTCTTGAACTCACAGAGATCTCCTACCTCTGCCTCCAGAGGGCTAAGAATAAAGGCATGCACCACTGTGCCCAACTAAACACATAGTTTTTAAAGAGGAGTTGTGTCAGAATGAAACACGTCTGAGGAGTAAGGACATTTGTAAATTTTCAGAACTTTACCCTGGACGTCATACTGCGTGATCTAACTGAGAACCAAAGAAGCCGAGAAACTGAACTTCAGGCTCATCTGTTATTCACATATCCACTTTCTTATGTTATTTGCCCCAAAGCAAAGCCACTCATTGAAAATTTCATTTAATTTTGCTGAGGAGGGGAAGATAGGGCATTGGAAATTACAAGTAGAACTTCTGTTCATTAAACAAAAAGCATGGGCTGGAGCGAAGCCTTAGCGGTTAAGGTATTTGCCTGTGGAGCCCAAGGACCCAGGTTCGTGTCTCCAGTATCCACATAAGCCATATGCAAAATTAGGTGCATGTGTTTGAAATCCATTTGCAATGGCTGGATGCTCTGGTGAGCACATTTTCTCTGTCTGTCTCTCTCCTCTCTTTCTCTCTCAAAATGGATAAATAAAACAAAACAAAACAAAAAAATACCACATCATCCACCTGCATTGAGACATGTAGATTTGGCAGCAGAATTTAAACTTGAAAGTAAATGGTTCTTTCTGACGGGAGAGGGGCATGTGTCAAGAAATTATTTGATTCTCCCTTTGTTTTCCATATAATCACTTCAAAGATTCCCTCCAAGTCCTTAATATGGTTGTGTTTATACCTCAGTAATTACTTTCCTCCCTCCCTGCCTTCCTTTCTTTGTGGATTAATTTTCTGTGGCAGGGGGGTTCGAGGTACAGTCTCACTCTAGCACAACTGACCCAGAATTCACTATGGCATCTCAGGATGCCCTAAAACTCATGGTGATCCTCCTGCTTCTGCTTCCCGAGTGCTGGGTCTAAAGGCGTGTGCCACCATGCACTGCCAGTTGTTTTCCTGAAACTAAGACTTACTATCTTCCCATTTGAACAAAATATTTTTCTATGATCATTTATTAAATAAATGAAAAGTTTTTGTGCTATCGCTCAATTATCTAGTTTCGAATTTAGCATACATTTTCTGCACATTTTCCATTCTGCCTGATTTAGCCTCAGCAGAGAGAGTTAAACCATTATCACATAACTCATCAACAACAACAAGATTTAAACATATCATGAAATAGTTTGGCTTTGCTTGGATTTATAGCTCCAGGCTAATTTCAGGGAAAATTCTGTTTTCTGTCTTGATTTAACTAACTGAAAATAAACTATGGAAAAATACAGCAAATTTTAGTTTTTATTTTGAAACATATTTGGGAAAAAATTATATATATATATATATATTATAATAACATATATATATATATATATACCTTTAATTTATCCATTGCTTTCTATAATATTTTTCATATATGCATACTATGTAACTGTACCGAGTACCATGTGAAAATTCGTTTGTGAGACCCTAGCTTAAAAAAAAAAATTCCTTTGTCTATTTTACTCCTTTGATGCTTGTTTTTTTTGGGGGGAGGTAGTTAAGTTAGGGTCTCACTCTTGCCAAGGCTGACCTGGAAGTCCCTATGTAAACTTATAGTGGCCCTGAACTCATGGCAATCCTCCTACCTCTGCCTCCAGAGTGCTGGGATTAAATACATGTGCCACCACACCGGGCTACATTTGAAACTTTTTTTTTATATAACAGAGAAAGAGGGAGGGGGGAGAGAGGGAGAAGGAAAGGACACGCCATGGCCTCCAGCCACTGCAAACCAACTCCAGACACGTGCGCCCACTTGTGCAAATTGCTAACGTGGAACTTGCAGAATCAAACCGGGTTCCTTTGGCTTTGCAGGCAAACGCCTTAACTGCTGAGCCATCCCTCCAGCCAGGAATGATTGAACTTCTCCATGTGGAAAATGGAGTGACACATACTGATGCTGATAGAAATGTGCATCAAGTACCTTGTAAGTGAAGTTGGTCATGCTTACCTTCACTTTGACTTCAGGGTCTGCATGGTATTCTAGCAAAGTGGTCACCATTGCAGGGTTATCATTGTAGACGGTGTAGGAAGGGTTGTGTTTTCTTGGCATCTGTGGCATTGGAGTTAGCACCACACTGCGGTACGATCTTCACACACGCTTCATGCTGGTGCTGTGAGGCCTCTGGGAAGTGTACCAACAGACTAAATTATCAATTCAAGGTATTCCAGATAAGCTTTCTACAAGTTCCTCCCAATAGATATGTGTGAGTGCCATAAATTCATCTTATTCTATAATTTAAAAAAAAATTGTTGCATTTATTTATTTCCTTGAGAGTGACAGAGAGACAGACAGAGAAAGAGAGAGAGGGAGAGAAGGGGCATGCCAGGGTTTCAGCCACTGCAAACGAACTTCATAAGCGTGAGACCCCTTGTGTATCTGGATAAAATGTGTCTTGGGGAATCGAGCCTCGAACCGGCGTCCTTAGGCTTCACAGGCAACCGCTTAACCACTAAGCCATCACTCTAGCCCATATTGTATCATTTTCCAAAAAGACATTTCAGGCACAGAGTCTACATCTCAGGATGAAATCAGATTTCCTAAGGAGTCCAGGCTTTTGGAATCACAATCGTACTGTCTCAGGTTGCAGTGTGCTAGGATTACAGGCCTGTACCACCACACCAGCTGCTCTAAACATCTAGGCCAAGTCCACTTTATGCTGAGAGCGTGCGCTGGTCTTTACCTTAATCAGAGGTGTGCATCTGTCACTGTCACATGCATTGATCTCACACTTCCTCTTTAGAAGGAGCTGCCACTTCTGGGTGGCCGTAAGTACATGCATACTGCAGCGTGATCCTGTGGAAAGGAGACAGCTTTTAAAGATATGATAGAGCATAACTCCAAAACAACCATCCAGGTAACTGTGAAGATTAAGGAACCTAGAATTAATATTACAGTGTAGAAATAGTATGATATTTCTATTTGGACTGTCTTCTATATCATCTCATTTGTTTAGGTGAGACGAGGCTGTAGCACGTGCCAGCAAGCATCTGCCTCTGAGCTGTGTCCCTGCCCTGGCCACCAAAGCTGAACTCAAGAAACATGACGTTGGGGTTTAGTGTAGACAACACTGGAATCCTACTTTCACCTTTGTTAGTTAACACCGGCTACTTCTTAGTTTGGCTGTGAACTCAACAGCTCAGTTCCCCCATCCATAAAATGGGGATTGAACATTGTATCTACTTTACAGAAAACCCTGGCAACGCTTAAGTGGCAATCTATGGGGCGTCTTGAGAACTGTTCCTAGCACAAGGCAGCTCACTCTTCATTACATATTACATTCACTACTACTAACAAACATATATGTATATATTTTTTTGGTTTTTTGAGGTAGAGTCTAACTGTAGACCAGGCCGAAGTGGAATTCACTATGGAGGCTCAGGGTCGCCTCTAACTCCCGGCACTCCTCCTATCTCTCTCTCTCCAGTGCTGGGATTAAAGGCGTGCGCCACCACGCCCCGCCCAGGCACATTTTAAATGAGTACAATAATGAAATTATTTACAATGTGGAGATTTGATTTAAATGTTTTCTATTGTAATATGTATGAGATGTTCTATTCAATTTTAATCCAATATAGGCATAGAGACCTTAATTCTGTATATCCTTCCGCTCCAATCTCCAAGTAGTGGGATTGTGAGCCAGCAACCCCATGCTTGGTTTAAAGTGCTCATGCTAAAACACTGGATCTCCTATGGTATGGAGATGCCAGTTACAACTCATGATGTTTACAACTAAAATTAGCATGAATTTAAACCTTTTTATAATACCAAAACAAAATAAAGCGTCATCATACATTCTGCATTTCCCACGAAAATATTCAGTAGGCCTGTGGCAGTTCTAGTCAAGACAAGGGCATTTCATTAAATTTTATTTCTCAAAAGAATAATAGGTAAAGAGGGTTGGCTAATAAAATAAATCGAAACAAAGAATCCTCACTTTGATGTACAAGAAACATTAAGCCAAAGGGAGGTCAGACTGAAATGACTAAGTACAGAAACCCCTTATGTACTTGATAGAGTCTCTCTCACATTTGGGTGATCATTGCTGCAAACACGGCGAAGGGGGTGTCGGGGGGACTATAAGCGAATTTGGAAACCAGTTAAAGGTTCATGTTTCTTTGGACTCCCTTATAGAGAGCTTGGTGTCCAAACTCATCCAGGATGTGCAGGACCAGGTGCTGAGGAGCTTATGGTGGGAAGAAGACACAGCATCCTCCGTGACAGCAGCTTTTGGGGGGCCCCAAATCTCCCCTCCAGTGAGCCAAGCCCAGGAGGGTGGCACTTCTCTCCCTTTATGCCCTGATGCCCACCGCCCCTTCCTGGGAGTCACACCTGTGGACCCTCTTACCTCTTGTTCTTGTTCGAATGGCTAATGACAATGTTCTTCAGTGTGAGGAAACTATGTACCTTGTCTAAGTCCCCCTGGCCTGCAGCGTTGTGGACGTTTTCAACAGGCTTGTTCCCTGGCAGGTAACAAGGCTTGTCTAGGAGTGAAATGCTCCCAGGACGCAAGAACTTCTCCATGGTAGAGGCTGTGGCCTTAAAGCCCCTTCTTTGCCACTAGCCTACTTCAGAAGTGGCCCATGATAGGATGACGTACTGTGTTCTCACCTGGGGCAGAACACCTGACAAAAAGCAGCTGTTGGTAGAAAAAGGTGTGTTTAGGCTTACAGACTCTAGGGGATGCTGCATAATGGCAGGGAAAGCAGAGGTCGGACGTCATTGTTGCCACAGCAAGTGGAAAACCGCAACAAAACACAAAGTTTTGGAGGTGGTACTGTCTATAATGCTCCTCAGCCCGCTCCCCTCCCACCAAAATGCTTCCTCCAGCAAGGTTCCCCTCCATGTTGCCATTAGCTGGAATCCAAGCATGCAAAACACATGTTTTTATGGAGGACGTCTGATTTAAACCACGACATTACACTTCAATGATTTTGAGGGAGAGGTATACATGGAATTATGGAGGACAGATATGAAGTTTTTTCATTCAATCAATGGCACCAGGATGCAAGAACTGAATGATACAACTGAATATTACAACGACCCAAGTTGCAACAGTGGAGGTGAGATTCCAACATATTTTGGCTGTTCTGCCCAGAAACAAAAACAAACAAACAAACAAAAATCTGTATCTGGGCAAAGTAGGTAGAATGGACAATTGAAAGGCTACTGAAATAGGAGAGATGAGAAAGGATGGTACCTAGACTTTAGGTTTTACAGGATAGGGTTTTGGATATGTTTTGAAGGTAGAGACCATTTATATAATATATATAATATATAATTATATATATATAATATATAATATATATATGAATTATATATATATT
This sequence comes from Jaculus jaculus, assembly GCF_020740685.1. NCBI lineage: Eukaryota > Metazoa > Chordata > Mammalia > Rodentia > Dipodidae > Jaculus > Jaculus jaculus. The sequence goes on along the minus strand of NC_059115.1, from coordinate 15,430,106 downwards.
ATTATATTATATATATAATATATATATGAATTATATAATTCATATAAATGCATTTTACAAAATAAAAGTATATATATTCTGGATCTCTTCAGCAGAAGACATGGCTGGCCTAGTGGTTAGGGCACATGGATGCAGAGCCAAAAGACTCAGGTTTTATTCCCCAGGACCCTCATAGGCCACATGCAAAAGGCAGTGCATGAGTCTGGATTTCATTCACA